>NC_089855.1:34858218-35175218 GCF_036373705.1 Amia ocellicauda
ATAACCCTTGTCCATTTGAAAGAGGTAACCCCTTTGGCCCTGTTGAAGAGACAGCCTCACGGATCTCGCTTAAGTAGAAATATCTATGTTACTAAAGAATCAGGAGGGCTTTAATAGAGCTCTTTTGGAGCTTCACTCGCGTAGGGAAAAATAGCTATTCTACTACATAAATCGGGAGGACTTAAATACAACTCTTTTGGAGCTTCACTAGCGTAGGGAAAAATATTTATGTTTTCTAAAGAATCTGAAGGGTATACATAACGCTCTTTTGGAGCTTCACATGTATGGAGAAAAATAGCTATTTTACTATAGAAGCAGGCCCCCTAGGTCCCCTTCCTTGGCCCCCCCACCCTCAAGGAAGCCCCCCCCCCCCCCGAGTTCAACTCAAGTTAAAGGTCAAAAGGTCATATCCCCCCTGAACCCCCCTTAAAGAGTGCCCTATATTACTACTATTAATGTAAGGAAAACATAAATACACTGTAAACAAATGCTGTAAATATCCCTATAATGTACTACATAATTTACAGTGAAGTACTGCACACAGTACAGTATGTTACTATATTCCAGGTGTTCACCTGAATATTACTGTGTTCTTTACAGTAAAATGCCATGTTACCTTTTTAGCCTTAATTATGTTAATTGCTCCAGATTTCAGTAAATGTTCTATTGAAAAATAAAGAGAAACAATTATTGAGCTACCAAGGGGAGGAGTAGGAATGTGTATGATTCAAAATGTATGATTCCTTGTACCTATTTTAACGTCTTGTCTTTTTCTGTTGTGTTTCAGCTATTCTCCATGCTGTGCTCGTGTCACACGCCAGCAGCACTGACAGCATCAAAGTTCACTGAAGTCAACGACATGCACAGAGAGCGCCAATGGGTACCAAGCACTCTGATGGTCACAGAAGAGTGGCGAGTTAACCAGCTAACTGAGCGCTAACAGCACCAACACTCACCCACAGCACTGATATCTCTGATGACACCAATGTGCATCAATGTGCATTGCAACATCAATGCGCTATGTCAGCTAAATCAGCTGATGCTGGGTCCCAGGAGTTTCATGCATATGTATCTTGTAGCAGGAAACTCCCCAAGGAGGATGACCATGCCCAGTGTGTCTACTGCCTGGGAAGGGACCATGCATTGAGCGCCAGGGAAGGAACAGTGGACTGTGTTCTAAATGCCTAGTTTTCATTTACACGCTGCGTAGGTGAGTGGATAAGCTGATGAGTGCAGCTGGTGGGTCTGAGACCCCCCATGACACAACTACATTAGTGTGAACCTTGCTGACCCCCAATGACAGTGTCAGGGAGTCTCCCCCAGAACAGCTGCACTCGCCCTCCCCGCTGACTTCAACCTATGAGCACTTTCAAAAGTGAGCACTTTATCCCCCCCTTAGAAGAGACGATCACATGAGAGATGGTAATGCTTCTGCTCTCCAAGAACGGAGGCCTCTCCATCTCCACTGAGGTGCAGGTGCCTTTCCAGAGACCACTGCTCTGTGGATTGCTGCTTTAGGGGGCACCGCTCTGCTGAATGCAGGCAGCGCAGAATACCTTCACCTCCACCTCTTCCTGTGCACAACCACTTCAAGGAGCATGGGGGGTCATATAGACAAGGTGCAGGCAATGAAAGCCCAATGGGAGTGGATAGAAGCCCTGTTTAAATAGACAAGGCCTCCAAGGGAGGGAAGTCCACCCAGAGGGTAGCACCACCCCCCCTTTCGGACGATGAGGACCTGCTCATTCCCGAAAGGAGGAGTTCAGAGCTCTCCTGTATAAAGTAGACTTGGCTGTGGATGTCCCATGGCCATCAATGACATCAATGACACAATCGGCTGGATGAGGATGCTGACACACATCCAGCTGAGTCTCTCCCACTGCTGGACGACTTCCTAGAGGTGGTTTAGTCATCCTTTGGTCATCTGGCCTCTGCTCCCATGGCTGCAGAGGTGATGGAGACCATATTAAATACACAGTGGGCGCAACTACAGGGCCTCGCCAGCTTCCCACCTATAGGGGATGCCGATGCCTTCCTCAAGAAGTCAACCTTGGTGGAGCGGTTGAGGGAGCAGCCAAACATGGCAGATACAGAGGAGCTACAGTGCCTTGCGAAATAATTCACCCCCCTTGGCATTTTTCCTATTTTGTTGCCTTACAACCTGGAATTAAAATTGATTTTTTGTGGGTTTGTATAATTTGATTTACACAACATGCCTACCACTTTGAAGATGCAAAATATTTTTTATTCTGAAACAAACAAGAAATAAGACAAAAAAACAGAAAACTTGAGCGTGCATAACTATTCACCCCCCAAAGTCAATACTTTGTATAGCCACCTTTTGCAGCAATTACAGCTGCAAGTCTCTTGGGGTACGTCTCTATAAGCTTGGCACATCTACCCAATGGGATTTTGCCCATTCTTCAAGGCATAACTGCTCCAGCTCCTTCAAGTTGGATGGCTTCCACTGGTGTACAGCAATCTATAAGTCATACCACAGATTCTCAATTGGATTGAGGTCTGGGCTTTGACTAGGCCATTCGAAGACATTTAAATGTTTCCCCTTAAACCACTTGAGTGTTGCTTGAGCAGTATGCTTAGGGTCATTGTCCTGCTGGAAGGTGAACCTCTGTCCCAGTCTCAAATGTCTGGAAGGTTTCCCTCAAGAATTTCTCTGTATTTAGCACCATCCATCTTTCCTTCAATTCTGACCAGATTCCCAGTCCCTGCAGATGAAAAACATCCCCACTGCATGATGCTGCCACCACCATGCTTCAATATGGGGATGGTGTTCTCAGGGTGATCAGAGGTGTTGGGTTTGCGCCAGACATAGTGTTTTCCTTGATGGCCAAAAAGCTCAATTTTAGTCTCATCTGAAGAGAGTACCTTCTTCCATATGTTTGGAGAGTTTCCCACATGCCTTTTGGTGAACAGCAAACATGTTTGCTTATTTTTTTTCTTTAAGCAATGACTTTTTCTTGACACTCTTCCATAAAGCCCAGCTCTATGGAGTGTACAGCTTAAAGTGGTCCCATGGACAGATACTCTAATCTCTGCTGTGGAGCTTTGCAGCTCCTTCAGGGTTATCTTTGGTCTCTTTGTTGCCTCTCTGATTAATGCCCTCCTTGCCTGGTCCGTGAGTTTTGGTGGGCGTCCCTCTCTTGGCAGGTTTGTTGTGGAGCCATATTCTTTTCATTTTTTAATAATGAATTTAATGGTGTTCCGTGGGATGTTCAGAGTTTCAGATATTTTTGTATAACCCAACCCTGATCTGTACTTCTCCACAACTTTGTCCCTGACCTGTTTGGAGAGCTCCTTGGTCTTCATGGTGCACCTTGCTTGGTGGTGCCCCTTGCTCAGTGGTGTTTCAGACTCTGGGGCCTGACAGGGGTGACATGTGACAGATCATGTGACACTTAGATTGCACACAGGTGGACTTTATTTAATTATGTGGCTTCTGGAGGTAATTGGTTGCACCAGATCTTATTTAGGGGCTTCATAGGAAAGGGGATGAATACATATGCATGCACCACTTTTCTGTTTTTTATTTTTTAGATTTTTTTTAAAACAAGTTATTTTTTTTCATTTCACTTCACCAGTTTGGAGTATTTTCTGTATGTCCATTACTTGATATCCAAATAAAAATCCATTCACATTACAGGTTGTAATGCAACAAAATTGAAAAAACGCCAAGGATGAATACTTTTGCAAGGCACTGTACAACTAGTAACTTCCCATATGAAAACTCTCACTGGGAGTCCAGTTGAGCTTGAGGGAGGGCGATGGCAGCAATGATTGCTGCACGGTGACAACTGTGGCTCACACAGGCCAAGGTGTGGGAAGTTGAAAAGTCAGCCATTATGCCCCATCACACCTGGGCAAGGTTTTGGGGCCTCGGTGACCCTCAGCCTAGAGAGGGTACAGAAGGCATCAGAGGAGGTATCCAAGTCCTTCTTGCCCAGTGGGCAGAGGGAGGGGGGCTCCCTGCCCCCTGCCTCCACTTCAACCTCCACCCAGGGGAGAGGTGATAAGAGGTATTCAGGCGGGAAGGCTAGGACCAGGCAGGACACACCCCACCCATCTAATTCACCCAGGTCTGAGTGCCCCTCACCTGTCACGACTGCCCCAACCTGTGCCCACGGACTGACCACTAGTAAGCCTGCACCCAGGACTCCTGGGTGCTCCAAACTATGAGACGCAGATACGCCTTCCAATTCAAAGCCAGCATTCAGAGGCATGCTCTCTACCAGAGTGACAACCGAGCGAGTCCTCATCCTGGCTCTAGAAATCTCAGAACTGCTGGAATAGCGAGACGTCTACTTGGTGGATCCTCTACACACCCTGGAGGATTTCTACTCTGGGTATTTCCTAGTGCTCAAAAAAGATGGGGGTAGAGCATGCTGACACGATAAAGAGCATGCTGTGTAAAATACGAGCAATTTGATAGTTAATAATAGCACAGTCTCTCACTGAAAATATGAAAGGGCCCAGCAGAATCCACAATATGTGGTTATACTGAAGAGTTCCACGTAAACAGGACAAGCTAACTTCCTAACTTCAGTCCATGCAGAAAACTAATAATGCAGAACCTTGATTTAAATATCTTTCATAGGGGAGCAGCACCATACACCTCTGGGGGAAGTAAGAGCTAACGAAACTGATAACCAAGGACTGCTAATAAAGTGTACTTGTATGAAACACTGTTGTTGTTGACTTTTTTAAACAGTATAAAAACAGAAAATGATACTCAGCCGGTTCACACTGTGCCAAATGCCCGATGATTGCCATAGGGAGACCGTCCTATCTGCCATTCTCATCCGCTTACTTTGGACCAGAGTTGCTTTGCTAGTATCTTCTCTACTGTGTCTTAGACAGCTCCATGTGCGCTGCAGAAATCACTAATTACAATTCTTTTTGACTTTTCACTTGATTATTATGGTTGTGTGGGTTTTCTGGAATTTATATTTCCCTTTTTGTTGTGTTTTGATTCCTTTCACTTTGTGGTTTCGTTTAATGCACAAGTTATCACTATTATTATTATTGCTTGCACGTGTGCCTTATTATCATTTGTTTGCCTTTGAGCTAATCACTGCCACACAACTCACCTGGGTCCACCTGCATTCCATCACCAAATGTCCTCACCCTGCCCTAGATGGAGGATAAGAGCAGCTGTTTGGCCAGCGCTAGGTAGATTGCACCACATAGTCCCCCCTCCTCCCCCACAGACCAAGCTTCCTTTTCTTCATTCTCACCTCTCTCGGACTCTGAACTTTCCTTTCTCCTCCTACATCACAAACCTACAACATGTGTCCTGGACCCTCTCCCTACTCACCTCCTCCAAGTGACTGCTCCTGATAGACTCCCCTTCATCTCCTCCTTCCTCAACTCCTCACTCCTCTCTGGCTTTTTCCCCTCTGCATTTATACAAGCTGCTGTCATCCCACTCCTCAAGAAACCTACCCTTGACCCCACCTCTCCGCAGAACTAGCACCCTTGTCTCCCTACTCCTGTTCCTTTCAAAGACCTTTGAGTGTGCTGTCAACTGTCAGCTCTCTGCATTTCTTTCCCATCACTCACTCCTGGATCCTCTGCAATCTGGCTTCCGCACAGCTCACTCCACTGAGACTGCTCTCCTGGCAGTCACTGACTCCCTCAGCTGTCCTCGAGCAGCCTCCCTCTCCTCAGTCCTCATCCTCTTTGATCTGTCTGCAGCATTTGACACTCTTGATCACACCATCCTCCTCTCCTGCCTCGCTGACCTTGGAATCTCTGGAACTGCTCTCACCTAGTTCTCCTCCTACCTCAACGACCAGACCTATGAAGTGACATGGCGAAGTTCCTCATCCACCCCCAAACCTCTCCTTATAGGCGTACCTCAAGGCTCTGTCCTGGGCCCCCTCCTGTTCTCTCTCTACACTCGCTCCCTGGGCCACCTCATCCCATGGTTTCTCCTACCACTTCTACACAGATGATGGCCAGATCTTCCTGTCTTTTCCCTCTTCTGACCCTCTCATCTCATCCTGCTTGTTTGCTATCTCCGCCACCTCAACCTCTCCAAATCAGATCTCCTCTTTCTTCCCCACTCTTCCTCACCTTCTACTGATCTCTCCATCTCAATCCCCTTGGAAACTATGACACTCTCTCCTCCTTCTTCTGCTAAAAACCAAGGAGTCATCCTTCGATCCTGCACTCTCCTACACCCAGCACATCACCACGCTGACACGCACCTGCAGATTCTTCCTGATCAACATACGCCGCATCCGACCCTTCCTCACCAACTGCTTGTCCAGTCACTGGTCCTCTCCCGCGTAGACTACTGCAACTCCCTCCTGGCCGGCCTGCCTGCAACTATTACCTGCCTGCTCCAGCTCATCCAGAATTCTGCAGCTCGTCTGGTATTCTCTCTACCCAGATTCTCACAGGCTACTCCACTGCTCTGCTCCCTCCACTGGCTCCCAATACCGGCACGCATTAAGTTCAAGACATTGACCCTCACTTATGTAAATTGAATTTGTTATAATTTATGGAAGGTAATTAGTTAGCACAGTCGAAACGCTACAATACTTTATGCAATACTCTCTCGCTTTGGATGTAGTAAAATGAAATACAGGTTGAATCTCATTTAAACAAAAATCTCACAATAAGTAAACTAAATATGTGCCAGACCCAGCCCATTGTCAATAGTAATGCATACATTTGATATAATGACATTTCAGTACAATTAAATATTCTGAGCTTCCCTTGTTTGAGCAATCCATTAAAAACTTGTCTAACCAACGATTATGGGCTGAAATTATCACCATAGTATCGCATTAAAAAAAAAAAAGCATTAACAAACAAAACAAAATTGTAAACAATATAAAAAACTTGAGAAAAAATTGATGTTGAGATCAAAAATAAAAAAATGGAATGCAAAATGTATAGAATTGTAAACAAAAAAGCAAAAAAACTAAAAAAACTATAGCAAAACTCGCCTGCAGTTCCTGTCTTTGCTTGCGATGCTGCCAGTTTCTTTGCTTTCGATTTATTTATTTTCGTTTACGAATCCTGGCAATGTTTTGTCATGAGTGTGGGATTTACAGGGAGGCATGGATCATGGGTCTCCATTGGTCCAGCAGGTTTGAGTGATGGTTCTTCCTAACCCAATCAGTGAACAGGGTGGGCTGGTCTGGGTGATTCTGTGTGGGATGGTATCGACTGTCTCGGTTTCAACAGCAGCGCCGGTTCAGCAACTCATTAAACACCCTGTGTGTGCAGAGACCTGCAGTCAAGAGCTGGACAATCACTGGATCCCACCGCCATTTGAGTCCATACATACAGCACTGAAACAAACTAACAGTAACATATTATGTTCATATTAATGTATAACCTGCAGAGCACTTTAATTCAGCTGCTCAGATAACACAGCGCCAGACTGATTTAGATCACGTCATTTAGCAAGAGGCAAATGGAGGGGCATCGTATTCATTAAGAGCATGTGATGTCCCAGTATATGTTTAGGTAAGATACGCACACACATACATACATACATGCACACATGCACACATACACACTATATATATGCACAGTGTAGTGTAAGGTACACTTATAAATTAAAGAAGTGAATTTATAGTATCACCTTATCACGATTCCTAGAATCTTGTAGAACTCAATTTCCGTAATAATTGGATGCAGACACCAATTCCAAAGACATAAATTGTCAAATGTATTAAAAACAAAGACTAAATGTAGCACTACACTAATTATATAAAAGGGAAAAACTAATTAAATTCAACTCTAGATCAACAAATCAAAGACAAATCACTTCCGTGACCAAATCAAAGGCCATGGGATTGCATATGATAACACACAAATTGTTAAACAAAAAAGGTTATAAACACATTGACTACAATACCGGTTAGTAAGGCGAAGGTGAATCTCTCATTAGTATTGTTAGTCGGACATCAAATAACTACACAGGTTAGTATTTATGTCAAGTAACTTCTCGTTATATATATATCAGTCTCATTTACGTTTAGGTGCCGAGAAAGATCCTATCATTACTTGTTACCACAATTTCCCTTAACTGATTATTATTCAATGATTAAGGATAGGCAGGGCCACCAATAATCTAATGTCAATTAACGTGTCAGTTTCAGACTAAACAGTTAAACAGGAATGAGAAGATATTTCTCGGCGTTGACAGGTTTTATTTCTAAAATTGGCAACAAAACAGTTTAATGCAACACACATTTATATTTAAGCAAAACTAAATGATATTACACATTCTAGAGTTATGAATCACAGATTAACATTTCTAATTGATTTCTCAAATATCATGAATGATAAACTCCAAACTGTTAAACTTATCTGAACTTCGTTGCAAAGAGGCCTCTCTGTCTTCAGGCTCAAATAAAACACATGGCACGAGGTCCGTGTGGTGTGGAAAAAAGGCAGTCTGGTTTGGCTTTGTCCAGTCGATACACCTGGAAGTTGGGGTTTCGTGAAACAGAGTCTTTTCCAAACAGATTTTCCACTGGTTTGAAGGCTCCAAGGGTGTGCACAAAATCTTCTTTGCAAGCAGGGTTTTTCCACCGTAGTTACTTGAAGACAAAGTCTTTGAGGAAAGCAGGGCCCTGTTCATTTCTCTGTGTTGGGATTTCGGCTCTCGAATCTCTATTGCAAACTCTATGATTTTAGTGCCTTCCACTTTTACCCTTTCACTAAGAACGCTTTCCAATTTAAAATTGTGTCCCCGGAAGGCGTCTACAATTTCAATTTCAGTTTCATATTGCTCAGAGTCTAAATGGTACAGGGCTAAATCATCGATGTGGGCGAGGACCCCGTTAGGGACATGCACAAAAGTGGTCTCATTGGGAAGTTGTACCTTGGTGGCTGTACCATATTTTTCATTCAATTCCACCTGCTTTGGTGATTGCACTTGAGCCCACAACTTGTTCCGTTTACAAGCGATAAGCAGATCTAACCTGTTCAATAGATCCTGACCAATGATCAACTTCTCTGTTTCAAATTTGGAAATATAAACTGGATGAACCAACTTAATCTTCCCAAAGGTGAACTCTAACAATGCCTTTCGAGTGAGCTGTGCCTTAGTCTCTGTGTAACTTGTAACGTTCACACTACAAGCTTCCACTTTCAGTCGTTGGTCTGAGGTTTCCATAATTTGTTTCAGGTCGCCAAATATGGTGGCGGACATTAAACAAATTTCAGCCCCAGTGTCCAACAAGGCTTCACACTCCCACACATTCTCAACGGTCACTTCTATGTAAACTTGCTTGTCTCTGCCTCTCTGTGTCAGATCACCCAGTAACATCACCAAAGGTTCAGCTTGCCTGCAGGCAACTTCCCCCACTGGGAGGTCCCAGTGGGCTGATGTGTCAGAGAAACCCCCCTGCCATTCCTCCCATCCAATCAAAAACACAGAGGTGGGGACGGGGGTGGTTCCAGAGCTAGTCATGCCTCAGGTGGTAGGTCCGGCCCTTTACCCTGGCTACTAACTTCCAGTTTGGGAAGAGGGGGCAAAGGGAGCAGAGCTAAGCATAGCAGCAGCTCAGAAACTGCAGCATTGCTCAGACTGGGCTAGGAGCAGATTTCTTTCCTTTATACTTTTTCTTGTACCTTGTTTTACTCTTACTCCACTTAGGATTTTCTTTCTTTTTTATTGTAAGCCTGGGTGTCTTGGGTTCCACCCTTGGGAGGTTCTTTCTTTCTTTGAATCTCTGTCCCCTCTAACTCCAGTGGAGAAATAGAGCGCCTTGCCAGTACTTGGGTGCTTGAATCTTTATGATCAGAAGCGCTATTGTACTTGCTTTCCCAAGCTTTCTGTGCCATTTTATGAATTTCAGCTATGTTCATATACGTTGCGTCTGCATGTAATATGATCATTTCCTTAATCATTGGGAACAAATTAGCAACAAACAAACCTTTAAAGCTCACCTCTTCCTGGGCCCCCTGGTCGATCTTGACCCGCAAAATAGGTTTTCTTAAGCTTTTCATAGTAATCGCCGGGGGACTCATGCTTACCCTGTTTGATATGGTGTGTGGCAGTCAACTGCTGCCACTGGATCACTGAACCTGGAATAGTCCCTAACTAATGCTCTGGACAAACGTTGAAAACTATTACAGACCATGGTCCCTTGCCTCTCCATCCAAGAATGGAGTTGGCGAGAGATAGTTTTCCGGATTAGGAGAACCTTTTCCTTCTCTGTAGCTTCAGGATAGAAACGTAAAGCATACTTAATGTCCTTAATATATGCTTCTATATTTCCTTCTTTGTCTGCTGGGTTAAAGGTTTCACAATCTTTAGCCAGTTCTCTCAACTGGGGCATGTTAACCTTTCGGTCAGGACTCTTGGGAGAGGGAGTTCGTCTGTGCAACAAGCTTCTTACCCTGGGTGGAGAAAGACTACAGGGAGGGGTACGATCAGGACGAGGCAACCCCCGGCCTAAATGTGGAGACGGTGTGCGACTCCATGCATTGGGCGGTTCCGGCTGTTCCTTTCTGCTGTCAGGTGTCAGCTTTGCAGCCCACCGAGAGGCAGCTTTCAGGGCCCCTATTTGTTGCTTGAGACGCTCATTTTCAATTTCAGTTGATTTGAGTTCTCCCCTAAGCACCTGATTTACTCTCCTGATTTCTTCACTGTCCCTTTTTAAATGTCTGACCTCGCCTTCGAGTATCTCCATTTTTACAGTGTCCAAATCTTTCTCCCTGACTGTTTTGTGAAAACACGTTTCCAAAACATCCCGGTCCTTGAAAGCTATCCTTTCATTTTCAACCGCTTTGTACGGCTCAATCTCCTTCTCCCAGTTTAACTCTTCTGTTGCCGGCAAAGACTTAGTTGGTTTCTGGTTCCGGTTCTAGCAACAGAGTTACAAGTTGAGCTGTGGCAGCGAGTTACTGGTGCAGGGGAGAGACAGAGAGAGAGAGAGATGCCGTGTGCTACCCTTTATACGCCTGTCAGCTCAATAGATGATTGGTTCTTGAGTTTGTGAGATTGGATTTCGGTTTCAGCCCCCAGTGTCCTATTGGAGGGGGGCTTGATTTATGACTGATGTCAATCCATGCCATCTTTTGGAAATGCCGGTTGGCCCGGGTTCATAGCTCTGTGTCAGGATTTCGGCTCTCGTCCATTTCAACGAGTATTTATTACCTACAGGCCCCCTTCCCCAGACATCTCACAGCAGGGATTCCAAGCTATTTGGCCCATTCTCGGTGCCATCCTCCCAAGACTGCCACCAGTTCACATGTTGATGATCCAAGGAAATCTGATAACTTTGGGGGAGAGGTCTTCTTTAGATCAGTGCTTCAGCTCAGAGCTAAAATGCTCTTATCAATATACACCCCCCCCATGTAATGTTACAACAGTCAAAGTTACAAAGGCTATATGAAATAAACACATGTAATATGTAGAAAGCAATTGTCCACAACTTTTTTAAAAGCATGCTTTGTTTATAATTAATTCCGAGGCCATGTAGCTGCACCTCTCAGTCTACAAGTCAGTCAGTGCTGAAGTCAGATGTGTTGCAGAGTGACTGTCAGACCAGCCCACCCTGTTCACTGATTGATTTAGGAAGAATCGTCACTCAAACCTGCTGGACCCATGGAGACCCATGATCCACGCCTCCCTGTAAATCCCACCCTCATGACAAAACAGTGTCAAAATTTGTAAACAAAAATAAATAAATCGAAAGCAAAGAAACTGGCGGCGAAAGCAAAAATTCCAGCATCACAAGCAAACACAGAGGGGCTGCATGCAAGTTTTGCTATCGTTGTTTTTTTTTTGCTTTCGATACATTTTTTTGTTTACAATTCTATACATTTTTCATTCGATTCTTTTATTTTAGATATCAAAATCAGATTTTTCTCCAGTTTTTTTTTTTGTTTACAATTTTTTTTTTTTGAATGCGATATATATTTTTTTTTAATGCAATACTTATGGCGCTAATTTGAGCCCATAAATGATGCACTGCCACCGACTATGAAAAGAGCAGAGACAAGCTTTGTCGGAGAGAGAGAGAGGAAGTACCTCACAATTTACAACTTAAAAAAAAAAGGATTTACTGTTGTACATAAATAAACGTATACATTGTTAGAGGCAAGAGAACGAGTTTAAAAATTATCAGATGTTGGAAGTTAAAGACCTAACTTAAGTTACAGATGAAGAAGGGCTATCACTCAAAATGGTAAAACATTAATTTAAAGTCATTGTGTAGATCAATCCTACGATTCTTTTACCAGTATATAAATAGCAGTAGTAATTTAGATGGAGTAATCGGGTAGGCTGATGCTACGTGAAGAAGAATTCAATGAACTACTCCCCCGGCACGGCTCAGCCCGGGGCCAGCCCTAGGTATGGAGCTGGGCCGAAGCTTCGTGGCCTGGTTCCGGGTCGGCTAGACAAAATTGTCAGTGGGTAATGAGCTGGGCTACGCCAGCCTGGTTCCGGCACAACTCGCATATGCCAGTGGAAAAGGGGTATTAGAGTGACAAACAGCGGCAAAATGGCCTAACTTTTTACATTTTAAGCATCTCTTGCCTCTGGTTGGGCATTGGCCAGTTTTCACATGATCACTCCCACATCTTTTGCATTTGTCCTTCCCCTTTTGCTCACGCTGATCACGGTATTGTGGCTATTTTTAGCTTTCCTCTCAGCTCCTCTACGTGCTCTGTAGCCGCAGCCCCCTCTGCATTTGTGTTTTTACCAACTCTAAACGCCTAGCTATATCAAAAGCAGTTCACAGGGTAAGATCACTCTGCATTTGCAACTTTTGTGACACCTGTTTGTCTCTGGTAATAGGCATTAGTCTGTCATGGATCTGTTCCTCCTTCTAAGCCCCAAAATCAGTTTTCACCCAACTGTCTGATTAAGGCTTCCACATATTCTCCCTTATTTTGAAACTTAACTCTCTCAAATATCACGTTGCATTTGGGAATTAAATGTTCATCAATTTTCTATCCCCATTTCCATTTTCTCCCATGTAAACAAATCATTTGTAGACATGTTCGGCTTCGGGTCCCATGCCATAAATCAGGGCACTAACCTGTAGTGTTTCATCCTCCTCATTCAAGTTTGTTACTGTGCGGTACCTTGTGAAGCCTTGCCTCCGATCGGGCCTTGTGAAATTGAGAGGGTTGGGAGGTGAAAACTTTGCCATATCGTATTCAGATCATTTAATATTCCTCGCAACTTCCTTCTGACACCATGTGATGTCTATACTTTAACACTAGTAAAGCATGTGTTGAAGGGGGTGCGGGGCAGTTTGGGTGTGTGTAATATTAGGTGTGTGTGTGTTTTTTTTATTATTTTGTTTTTCTTTCACTTATTAGTTGTTTTCACTGGATTGTTTCTTTATTTCTTGTATTTTACATTCTTTAACTTTCAATGAGCACATTTTGCATTCACTATGCACATTCCAACACACTCTCGTTTCTCTCTCCCTTTCCTTGAGGGTCGTGGTGCCCCCGTGGCGGACATACATCGCTGCAGGGACCCACTCCACTGGCCCAGGAGGGACTTTTTGGGACATGGACCGCGGAATCCGAGGACTTTCATCTACCCGAGTGCAGGAGACCGGACAGTACCTGCTTTTTTATCTTGGACTTGGTACATTATTTGTCATTTAGCAGACGCTCTTATCCAGGGCGACTTACATTTGTACCTATTTATACAGCTGGGCATTTTACTGGAGCAATCTAAGTGAAGTACCTTGCTCAAGGGTACAACAGCACTGCCCTACCTGCCTTGGTAGATGGACCCCTGTTTTTATACAAGCCACCCATAGGGATAGGATTAGTTTAGTGTTTTAGTGGGTTTTATTTAGCTTTTATTAGTTTTAGATTAGAGGTTGGGTGACCTATAATTTTCCTTTTCCCTTTTTTTTATGATTACAGTATTTTGCCCATATATTAAAAGCAGTTTTAGCAGGGGGGGTTAGAACCTATAACAATGCGGAGGGCGTGGACTTCATGCCCCATCCCTCTGTATTTGTGGACGGTGTAAATAAACTGTTGGATAACTGTGAACTAGTGCCTGTGCTGTGTGTATCTGGGGTTGTCTGCCAGACCTGTGTTGGGGGAGAGAGAGGGGTTTAGTGAGTCCCTCCCCTCTCACTTTAAAGTAAACTGGGAGTGGTGTAGTTGTGGTTACTGGTTGCCTCTCGCTACCAGTGCCACACATGTATTTAAATGATACACAGAGCTCCTGATTTAACTTCACAAAGTCTACTGCACATGGTCAAGGGCTAAAGTTACGAAATTACACTTAAAACCGCCTTTAATAAAAGAGAGCCATTTTGTTTTTACTTTCAGAAAGTCTTAGCATTCCTAATCTTGTTTTTAGATTTGCCTTAATTGATGTCAATCTTATTCCTAGTTTGCCTTAATTGTAGTTAATTCAGTTCAGCTGTTGTGTGGTTAGACTAAATTGAAGGAAAGGTGACCTAGTTAGGGAATCTGAGTCCGTGAGGTGTCAATTGGTGGCCAGAAGCTGAACACAAAGGTCTACGCACTTGCAGCTAAAGAGCTGTGCTGTTTCTTGGTAACAAATAAAATAAAATAATAATAATAATAATAATAATTGAAAATTGGGGTACAGAAACCAGGACATAGTCTTTAGGGCACCAAGAACTTACTAAAATTTAGAAGCATGTCACCACTAGTGTCAGGTTTGCAGAATGATTGCCTTCCTAGATTAACTCCTCCAAGAAGATTTGTGAACATTGTCAGCATGTTGAAGTCCTAGAGATCAAGGTCAGTGATCTTGAAGGCCCAGCTTGTTGATCTGCGCTGTATTAGTGATATAGAAGAATTAGTCAATCAGCCCATGAGAGAGATGGTGTGCATGCCAAAACCTAGGAGAGTTGAGACCTTAGAGCAGGAAAGTGTACAGAACTGCTAGTTGTAAAATGTATTATATTATATTTTGAATTGCTATGTTTTATGTAAATTGAATTTGTAATGTTTGATGCCTTTACTTAACTGTATTTTTGCACTTTGTTTTGCCCTAGATAAGGGTGTCTGCCAAGAAATAAAAATAATAATAATAACTGGTGGGTTACAGTAGGTCATAACCACAGAAAAGGGTGCGCACAACCCTTACAGACATCCCAAGAGCTAGAAATGCCCAACAAGTTCCAACTGCTGGACACTGAGTTGGACAGGGACAGCTCAGAGGGTGATGGGAGGGCAGTTGAGCACCAGAGCACCATGGTGCCCACTCTCCACCAGAACAGGCAGGTAGTTCTAGTAGGAAACTCGATTCTTAGAGGTGTAGATCACATAGTGTGTTCTAATGATAAGGAGACCCGCATGTTATCTTGCCTGCCTGGTTGCAGATCTCCCTAAACTAATAGATGGGCTACTGGCCAATAGCGGGGGGAATCCACTGGTCATGGTCCACATTGGAACCAATGACATAGGAAAAGGTCCACAGTAGTTTTCTCTGAAATACTTCCGGTACCACGTGCATGGCCAGGGAGACAGGCAGAGACTAGAAAGTTTACCACGTGGTTGAAATCTTGGTGTAGGGAAGAAGGTTTTAGATTTTATGGAGCATTGGTCTTTCTTCTGGGATAGATGGGACCTGCACAAACCGGACGGTCTACATCTAAACAGAAGGGGGGCTAATGCATTGGGAGAGCTTATGTGCAGAGTAATTGAGAATCTTTTAAACTAGGGACCAGGCGGGCAGGGAGCTCTGACAATGGGAGATGTTCCACTAAGGAAAGAAAACCGGGGGAACTGCTAGTAGTAAAGTCCTGAAGTGTTTGTTCCTCAATGCCAGGAGCATAAGGAACAAGATGTTAGACCTAGAAACCACAGTGCTGGCGGGTGACTATGATGTTGTAGGAGTGACAGAAACATGGCTTACAGAAAATGGGGATGAATACAAGTTGAAAGGATACACACAGATTAGGAGCAACAGGCAAAATCGAAGATGTGGTTGTGTTGCATTATATGTCAAAAATGACATTGATGCAGAAGAACTCAAATTAGATCCTATTAACGAAACAGAATCTTTGTGGGTTAAACTTAATAAAAGAATATTTTAGATCTGGAGGATTAGTGGTAGGAGTGTGTTACAGACCACCCAACTCAGATATTCAGAAAGATTTTGCATTGTACAGTGTAATCAAGACTGCATGTAGCAAGAATGTGGCTGTTCTCATGGAGGATTTCAATTTCAAAAACATAGACTAGAAAAGCCCAGTTTGGACTACAGAAGCAGAAATAGAAATGGTTGAGATGGTAAATTACTTCTTTGTAACTCAATGTGTGAGGGAACCAACCAGGGAGAGTGCATGCATTGACTTGATCTTTTCAAATGACCAAGACAGAGTCAGAGGGACACTAGTTAACCAATGGCTGTGATCATGATATGGTTAGCTTTGAGGCATTCTTTAAAAAACAAGGACTAAGTCTAAAACAATGGTCTACAATTTTAGAAAAGCAAACCTTGAAGGTATGAGGTGGCACTTAGAAGAGGTAGACTGGAGCACACTGGATACAGATTCAGTTGAAAATGGATGGTTATATTTTAAGAATATACTGCTTGAGGCTCAGGAGAAATTTGTACCAAAACAAATTGAGGACCAAAAAACATTGGCCAAAATTGTTTAATAGAGGTATGCAAAAAAATAAAAATAAAATGTTGTATAGCACATACAAAAGGGATAGAGACTAAGCAAAATACAAAGATATGTTGAACTGCAAAGAGATCTTAAGAAGGGGATCAGGAAAGCAAAGAGGGAAATGGAAACATAGCTCTTGGAGCTACAACAGCAAGAGGTCAATAAAGGAGGAAGTGAAACAGATAAAGGGCAAAAATTTAAGTATCTGGGAAAACCAACAAGATATAGCAAATGTCCAAAATGAGTATTTCACAGAAGTTTTAACAAAAGAAAAAACAGATTACATGCCCCAGGTTATCAATCAGTCCAGGCAAACAATAAGATAGATCAGGATAAATGAGGAGAAGGTACTAAAAGGACAAGCAGAATTAAAAACAAACAAATCACCTTGGCCAGATGGTATATTTCCAACAGTCCTTAAATAAATGAGGGAAATGTATTTTTAGGCTGCTTACTCAAATTTTCAAAAAGACACTTAGAACAGGGGATGTGCCAACTGACTGGAAGACAGCAAATGTCATACCAATCCACAAGAAAGGGGACAAAACTGAGCCAGGAAATTACAGACCAATCAGTCTCACCTGCATCACTTGTAAAATGTTGGAAAAAAATATTAGACAGAAAGTAGAGGAGCATCTTAATGAAAACCATATTCTTGGAGATAGTTAACATGGGTTTAGATGAGGCAGATCATGTCTTACTAATTTAGTTTTGTGAACATGCTGATCATGTGAAAGCATATGATATGATATACTTAGATTTTCAAAAAGATTTTGATAAGGTTCCACACCAAAGGCTGATCCTCAAATTGGAAGCTGTTAGGTATTCAGGGTAATGTAAGTAGATGGATTATGAACTGGTTGATGTATAGGAAACGGAGAGTGTCCATTAAAGGTATTGCTTCCATCTGGAGTGAGGTTGTTAATGGAGTTCCACAGGGATCAGTACTAGGGTCTTTGCTGTTTCTAATCTATATTCATGATTTGGACTCTGGTAAGGGTGGGCGATCTGACTATTTTATATCTTGAAGACGTCCATGATCTACTTTTCAGGCGAATCATAGAGATCGCGATCTTTTATGTCCTCATAATAATGTTATAACTACAACACTTACTGCCTACTAGATGGCTGTGCTGATTGGCAAAATTATACCACTTGTCTCTATCGTGTGTTTCATGCATGGTGACAAATTAGAAAAAAATGCAACATGAACTAGCAGTATGGCGGATGAGGAGCAGTTGCCGAAAAAAGACTCAACATCAGTTGTGTGGCAATGGTTTGGCTATGCACAGTCCGACATTTCTCAGAGAAAGGTTATCTGTAAACTTTGTCGGGTAACAGTCGGCTCTTCCAGAGGTAATACAACAAATCTTTTCAACCACCTGAAATGGAATCATCTGAAGGAACATGCCGAGAGTGTTTCCCTCAGGTCGGTACAACCCCACTCATCTGTATCTCACGAAGTCCCGAAACAAACAGTTATCACTGACAGACACATTAGAGCAGTCGAACAAATACGACAAATGCAGCAAATGATGGAAAGAGGTGACGGAGGCGGGCACATTCTACTTAGCTAAGGATATGGTGCCATTCAAATCTGTGGAAAACATGGGATTTAAAAGACTGATCCACACTTTAGACGCACGGTATGATTTGCCAAGTTGCAAATATTTGTCTAATACCGCCATTCACCATATGCATAGTGAATGCCGACAAAGGATCGCTGCAGAAATAAAGCATGTAGAATTTTTTGCAATTTAATTTATATAATATTATCTATTGGCTGCTGCCACTTGAAGTTAAAACAGAATGTTTATTTTTCAGAATTTGAAAAGTGCACACCTTTGTGTTGTTTATATTAAGACATTAAGATCTTGTGTTATTTAATGTTTATCTATTGACTGCTGATTACAACTTTAATATTTAAAATAATGTTAAACTCAAGCCATTTAATGACCATTTTGACAACTGATTCTTTAATTCAATGTTGTGTTTTACATAGATAAATCCATAGGCTTGTTCCAGTCTGGATATTCTCTATAGTACATCTCAAAATTGGGATAATCGCGATTCAGATTGTGGATCGTGATTATGTGTTATAAGATCGTGATATGATTTTTTTGGGAAGATCGCCCACCCCTAGACTCTGGGATAGTTAGCAAACCTACCATATTTGCAGATGATACACTCTTGGCAGCACAGGTTATTCTAAGGGACTTAGATAATATTCAGTTGTGGGCCGACACCTGGAAGATGAAATTAAATGTGGACAAGTGCAAGGCATTACATCCAGGTAACATAAATGTCCACTATAATTATACTATGGGAGGACTAGAACCAGATGAAGTAACACATGAGAAAGACCTAGGAGTCCACATGGACCCCTCACTTTCCCATTCTAAACAATGTGGGGAAGCAATAAAAAAGGGTGCTACAGAATGCTAGGGTATATTGTCAAAAGTGTAGAAGTCAATGCACTAGTTGACCTCATCTGGAATACTGTGTACAGTTCTGGGGTCCACACGATATAGCTGCTCTAGAGGCAGTTCAGAGGAGAGCAACCAGACTTACTCCAGGTTCTGTACAATAACAGGGAAGGGATTAAGTATGTTAACCTTTAAGTAGCCTATATTTTTATGTCTTATACAAAAAAAAACGAAAAACAGAAAAACAAAATAAAAAAGTGTTCATAAGCATACAGTTTCCGAGGTCCGGACCACTGTTCAGAGGTCGCTGTGGTCCGGATCTCGGAACTTCTCGAGTTTTCACCAGTTGAGTAAGTGTAAACATCACTTTCTTCTCCGATTGAGGATAGTTTACACTTTAGTTACTAGAACTATCTCATTGTTCACCCTCTTGCTGAGCAGCAGCTCGTTTGTAATGTAGCCACTAGCAGACAATTGTAGGTAGCTATGCCAACTTTACTTGAAAAACGTGGTTACATGGATCAAACTTCTGAATGAAATTATTCCAAGTTATGAATTTTTCCTCATTATGATTGAAGAAAAAATAATGCGTATACACCAATGTTTAATTTAAAGTCATCCTATTTGCATGTCGTTTGTTTGCGAATATATGTTTTACCAACTTTTTGTGTATTGTAGCCATATCTTCCTTATTTTATCACTGTGAGGTCTAGGAACATTAAAAACAAAAACATAGGCTGTTTTGTTTATGTATATTTATCATTGTAATGGTTGTTATTTGTAATGATTATAAGAGATGTATTAATGTATTTATGCCCATATTTTGTTCTTGAAGGATATTGTCATTACGATGAAGATACAATTTTTAAAAACATTTTTGGGCCAAAAACCCCCCCAAGGATTAGGGGACCCCCCATAAACTCTAACCCAATTCGAACACTGGATTTACACAGAGGCATTGCCAGGGTTGGGGAGAATAACAGAATACAAGTAGCGGCATTACGTAATCAGATTACAGAATTTTGATACTTATATTCCGGTTACAGTTACTCCTGTCAGACGAGTATTCTGATTACCGATATTTTTTTAAAAGAGTAAGAGATTATTGAT
This sequence comes from Amia ocellicauda, assembly GCF_036373705.1. Classification (NCBI taxonomy): domain Eukaryota; kingdom Metazoa; phylum Chordata; class Actinopteri; order Amiiformes; family Amiidae; genus Amia; species Amia ocellicauda. The sequence continues at coordinate 34,878,383 of NC_089855.1, forward strand.
TACTTATACATCATCTACATGAAAGTGTACAAGTGTAAGGAAATTGTGCGAATCTGAAGGGACCCACATGCAGTATTTTTGCAACATAGTTTTTATTTACGCTCTCTAGCCAAAGAGCGCCTGATTCGGCACCATTGTACAACAGGCAGCATAATGGAACTAACACACAGTTCTACCACGTTATGCCAACATAAATTAGGTTTCTACAGTGTTGTGGCAACATTGTGTGTTAACAGGGATTCAACTAATTGAAGTACAGGCAATTGTTCTTTCAAAGAAAATGGAACAAAGTGCAAAATGTCTTCACCACGGGACAATGTACGGTCTCTATAGGACTCAACTTCAAATCTAAAAAACAAACATCTGGAGGTAAGATTTTATTTTTTAAATGTGTGGAGCCTTAATAGAATTATACTTGACATGTGAGTAGAAAATATGCATTTTAATAAAAATGATAATACATACGATTTAATAATTACATATTTTTATGAAAGCATAATAAGCAAAACGGCAATTGATTTCAATTTGTGTTTTCGGTGTCGGGTGATTTGAAACTTGTGACTGCGTTTCTCAAGGATAGAAAAATGCAATGCATTTAAATCCCCTTTGTTATAGCAAGTTGCTTGATCTGTGTATCTTCACAGATAGAACAAAATAAACTGTAGACTTTGTAAGCATTTAACATACTTACAATTTAGAGAAAATACCTGTTTAAGTTTTCAAGAAAATGCGTTTCACATATCACTGATTAGCAGAAAACAAACCATGCGCCTGCATTAAAATGACATACACCTTTGACATTAACGCATTATTGATATATCTGAATTATGTCAGTTTGTAAAAATGTAAAGGGTATCAAAATGCAGTTTCACTTGTTTAAAAATGCATACACCACAAAATGCAAAGTACAATATGCAAGAAAATTAAACAGATGCAAATCTTAATTACCATTTTAATTGTCTGTACTGTGGTTAAAAACAAACAATTTCAATACGTCATCCATATTAGAATGTGTAGTACATTTTGTTTCACTTCTTGAATTCAGCTGCTTTTGTTTTTTTTAATAAAGGGAAAAAAGTTATTCCAAAAGTAATCTAAAAATATTCTGATTACGTTATTGACTTGGTGTAATGTATTGGATTAGGTTACAGATTATTTTCAAAACAAGGTAATCAGTATTCTTTAACAGAATACTATTTAAAAGTAACCCTCCCAACCCTGGGCATTGCTAGCACTTGATGACATTGGGGGTTTAGCCCGGAGTCCTATCCCAAAGAGGGGGATACTAGGGCAACCTTCCCCAGAAGAAATAAAATGGATTTTCAACAGTTAAAAACATCAGTCTGGTGCACTTTTTAGGAATTCTCAGCCACCATCCAAGAAAGTTATTTTAACAGTGAAGGAAGCACTGCCTAGTTTGTGGTGCAACACTTCTCTTGCGACAGCAATTACAGGGGTGCCTATACTGCGTACGCTATTGGAGACTATTATAGCCTACTATTAAACAATGTTGTTATTGTACTGATTTATTGTAACACAAAATATTGTATGAAATGCTCTCAAGATTAAGTAAATCATAAATAAATCGTCAACACCAAAGTCTTAAACTTAGCCAACAAAAGAGAATGAAAAAGATAAAAAATTATTTGAGACTTGTGTGTAGTCGATCTCAGACATTGAAAATTATACACCACGTACTTCACACTAAAGATCACAAAATAAATTGTGGGGGAAAAAAATAAATCCTATCCTGCCTTTGTCCTTTGTGTGCCAATACTCCTATCTTGGTTATCAGCAGCTCACATTCTTTTCTTGCAACGTATTAACTGTAAATTGCCTTCCAATGCAACTGGCAAATTAGAGGTTAATGATTATTATTCATGAGTAATGATTATAATATTGATGAGATGGGAAGGCTTAGTTTAGAATGCCAATGAAATCACTGCTATAGTTATTAGAAATGACCATTCAGACACTGATTAAAATATGTTAAAGCCCCTTGAGGGTATTTCCCAGAGGGGATATAAAAGCTTTGTTCTATCTTAAAACTTTTGGGAACAGTGTCATGCTAGGGTAAAATATTTTGAGTTCTGTGTAGCGCTGTTCCTCCCATGCACGTAATCAATTCTGATTAGAACTCCTGAACTATAAAATGTTGACTGTGACTTAGCGACTGACTGCAAACCAGCATAAGTAATTTTTTTCCTTGTTTTAATGAGTAACTACTGTATGTATTTTCAATTAATGTGTGTGGATGGTAGGGCGAACTCAAAGTTGTATTATTATTATTATTATTATTATTATTATTATTATTATTATTATTATTATTATTTCTTGGCAGATGCCCTTATCCAGGGCGACTTACAACGTAAGTGCAAACAAAATGCAAAAATACAGAGAAGTACAAGGCATCAATCATTACAAATTCAACTTAGCTAAAACATAGCAATTAAAAATAATACATTTTACAAATTTCAATTTACAATTTACACAAGTACAGTAAGAGACTTCCTACATCCTGGACGGTGAAAGCTAAGTGCTGTCAAGATGTAGGGTTACAGACAAGGGCTACGGGAAAGGGAGCAAGGAGGAAAATCCTGTATCTGGCAGACTGTAATGATGCCACTTGTGCAAACTCTGAAGACGTGATTCATAAAGGTATCTCCAGTGATTAAAAAAAATAAAAATGAATCTCTCTGGATATACACTCACTTAAAGGATTATTAGGAACACCTGTTCAATTTCTCATTAATGCAATCACATGGCAGTTGCTTCAATGCATTGAGGGGTGTGGTCCTGGTCAAGACAATCTCCTGAACTCCAAACTGAATGTCTGAATGGGAAAGAAAGGTGATTTAAGCAATTTTGAGCGTGGCATGGTTGTTGGTGCCAGATGGGCCGGTCTGAGTATTTCACAATCTGCTCAGTTTCTGGGATTTTCACGCACAACCATTTCTAGGGTTTACAAAGAATGGTGTGAAAAGGGAAAAACATCCAGTATGCGGCAGTCCTGTGGGCGAAAATGCCTTGTTGATGCTAGAGGTCAGAGGAGAATGGGCCGACTGATTCAAGCTGATAGAAGATCAACTTTGACTGAAATAACCACTCGTTACAACCGAGGTATGCAGCAAAGCATTTGTGAAGCCACAACACGTACAACCTTGAGGCGGATGGGCTACAACAGCAGAAGACCCCACCGGGCACCACTCATCTCCACTACAAATAGGAAAAAGAGGCTACAATTTGCACAAGCTCACCAAAATTGGACAGTTGAAAACTGGAAAAATGTTGCCTGGTCTGATGAGTCTCGATTTCTGTTGAGACATTCAGATGGTAGAGTCAGAATTTGGCGTAAACAGAATGAGAACATGGATCCATCATGCCTTGTTACCACTGTGCAGGCTGGTGGTGGTGGTGTAATGGTGTGGGGGATGTTTTCTTGGCACACTTTAGGCCCCTTAGTGCCAATTGGTCATCGTTTAAATGCCACGGCCTACCTGAGCATTGTTTCTGACCATGTCCATCCCTTTATGACCACCATGTACCCATCCTCTGATGGCTACTTCCAGCAGGATAATGCACCATGTCACAAAGGACGAATCATTTCAAATTGGTTTCTTGAACATGACAATGAGTTCACTGTACTAAACTGGCCCCCACAGTCACCAGATCTCAACCCAATAGAGCATCTTTCGGATGTGGTGGAACGGGAGCTTGGTGCCCTGGATGTGCATCCCACAAATCTCCATCAACTGCAAGATGCTATCCTATCAATATGGGCCAACATTTCTAAAGAATGCTTTCAGCACCTTGTTGAATCAATGCCACATAGAATTAAGGCAGTTCTGAAGGCGAAAGGGGGTCAAACACAGTATTAGTATGGTGTTCCTAATAATTCTTTAGCTGAGTGTACATCTCCTGGCTTACATAAGGACACATGATAGATAGCGATTACCTCAAGGGGGTATGATGTAATCATGTTACCTCAAGGGGCTATGACATAACAATAGGTTGCGAATGCAACCCTGGTTATCTGAAAAAGGAAGCACTGCCCAAGGGGGAGAGGTTTCTGTGCACTTCCATAGAAACCCGATCGAAACATCACTCTATCAAAGCTGCCATTGGCCCCTGCGCTCGTTACTCAGAACAGGTCCCTTCCACTTCCTGTTCTATAAAACACAAGATCAGCACAGGTTCATCCTCTTTTGCCAGGAGCTAGGACTTCCATGTGACCTTGCAACCCTTGGGCAGTGCTTCCTTTTTCAGATAACCGGGGTTGCATTCGTAACCTATCGTTATCTTTCATGTCAGAAGCACTGCCCAAGGGGGAGGGGTTGCTGTATAACAAAACCATCGCAAGGGAGGAGGCAGCAAGCTGATAAGGGAGCCTGCCCTGAGGCGACTGCTAGGGGGCCTCAGCAACACAACTCCAGACACGAGTCACAGAGGCCCCTTGGGGCCAAACTGGTCTGTCCAGGAGCAAGAACCGCAGTCACGCTCTAGCGAGGACTGCCTGCAATCAGCTATACACATTGTGGGGTGCAGGAAGCAGATCATGCACCACCACGTATCAGTGAAGCAGTTGTCCCCTATTAGCGCAGCTAATACAGTACAACAGCAGGCTCTACCATGACAATCAAACATTACATTGTGATGGGCAGGAAATCGTTCATGCACTCTTCGCATAACATGGGTGTATTGGCTGCTTGCTCCACTAGCCCAGCTAGGAGCGATGCCACAACAATGTCATACAAATGAACAACAATATATACCGCATGGCAGCAGGAACACTCATGCCGCCTGCGTGCAGCACAGGAGGATCCAACTCAACTGAATAGTACAGAGTGGTAGAGCTCCACTGTGCTGACAATGTAGATTTCGTACAAACAAACTATATACACCACGGGGTGCAGGAATGAACTCATGCGCCACCCATGGAACACAGGAGCAGTTGATGCCTGCTGGTTAGACTGGCTAACGCAGGGCAAAATTAGCTCTGAGTTGACAAATGAACTACATACACAGCGGAACACGATTGCCTGCTAACGTGTTTACTGCTGAGGGCAGCAGCAGCAGACTCTTGCTCTATGGCACACAGCCAGAGTGGGCCACAGATGTGCTGACCAAGGAACTATATAACACAGCGAGGTGGCGAACTTGAGCACCAACAGCTGGGAACAGCAGCAGTGCGTTTCGTTCTACACAGTGGCGGGGGCGAGTGGCGGTGTGCTCATCGCTGAGCACACATGCGCGTGAACAGGGAAACGCGCACTGGGGGCACACAATAACTGAAATGCTGCCGTGATAAGTGGAGCACCTAGCAGGCTCACCGCTGTATGTGCATCTCCACCTGGCAACGTTTATATACATGGGGGCACTGTAACACCAACCAAATGCAACCTTGCTGTTGCCGGACAGAACACTGTGTATGCGAGCACCAGGTGCTGGATACGAGCGCCGCGTGGCCTGTAGGCTTAACCACACCGTGCCTGCAGGGGTTTTCCCTCTCAGCGAATTGAGAGAGTGAGATCACCTACAGTCGCAGGTGCGGGCGCAAGCCGGTGGAGGAGCACCTCACGCGGGCAAAATCGACACACAGAGGCTTAGGCCGGGCAGCCGGGCCTCAGATTTTACTGCCACTGCTAGCACTCCTGCTGTGGAGGAAAAAGTTCAGTGGACAAAAATCAGGCAGTGCTTCCGACTTGAAAGATAACCATGGAGACTAAAGGAGCCTTTACCACTGGCCATGCTCCAACGACTAGCACTTGGCATCTTTTCCCATGCCGTGCCAGAAAAAGCACCTTGCAGGATGGACAGGGTCTTCCTGCAGCCTCATGGAACTTCTCCCAGACCTCCTTCCTTTGGCCTTGGGGCACCATGATCTGCCACTCCGTCTCTTCCCACAGTGCACCTTCCCCTTCCCAGATGAGAATGTTTCCCCAGATTTGCAACTTGAGCCATTCTCCGAGCCCCCACCGAACCTCCAAGGCCTTTGTAATTTTGCTGGGAGGGAACACTTTCCACTGGACACATTCTCTGACCCGCTGGAGTGCTGGGTCTTATCGTTTCCAGGTTGCCCAGGGGAGCCTCTTCTGTCAGGACCACCACATTCTGGACCAACACGTCCTCCTCCAGTCCTGCCACTTCCCCTAGCAACCATCAGCATTGTGGTTGGCCACACCTTACCGATATTAAATGTCATCAGTGAAGTTAACCAATTCCAGTTCCCTGGTTGTAAGCTGGCAATAAACTGGTCACGGAGCATATTGTCTTCTCTGGCAGATCCATTAGGCTCCTCCCTCCACCACCAGGTAAATAGCTCATGTAGTTGAAGTGTAAAGACATCCAAGGTCTCCCATTTTCCCTGTCAGCTTCTAAAGAACTTTGGAACTAAATGTGGAAAACCTGGTTTATAGTAGCCCTATCCACTTGTTCTAGTGACATGACCTCTCTTTTCGCATCCCTTTGTAATGTCCCATACAGGAAATCAATTTGCTGCTGTGGCCCTCAACATAGTCTGTACCTGAGCTTTCCAGTCCTCATAATTAAACTCCTCTGTTTGTCCTCCAAACTTGGGGATTCAGGTTTAGTAGTTTAGTAGTTTAGTAGTGTTACAGTAGCACCGCTGGGTGCTAGGGATGCCACTCTACTGCAATATACATTCGACTACACCACCCCTCTATTTATCACCTGAGGGGAGATTACCATTAGTTTCATACCCCACTCACTGCAGCAGGTTCTTTGATCCCCAGGAAACATATGATCAAACAGGTAAAATCATTATTTGTTTATTACAAGCAGCAAAACTACAAGATAAAACAGCACAGGTTTACATGTGAGTACAGGGAAAGAAATCTACACTTTAAGAACTAATCATTAATAATTGCAAAAGGTTAAAATCCCAGGGAAAGGAAAAACGGGGCAGTAAAGTACAAAGAAAACCAAGAGTAATAAAACAAAAGCCAGCAAAAATACAAGTTAAAACAGAAAATTTTAAAATCCAATTTGTAACCTAACTGCACATCAATACAGAGATACAGATAAATACAGGAGAGAGGGCAGACTGCTGATTATATGCTAATTATTCTATGCATTCTGATGTATCATTGATTTTGATTATCAGGTTATTGCTCCATCAGATCTTAGATTAAATTATTCATAGTACATTCAGTGGATAGGCCTACTGCCTTCTCCTTTGTCCTCAGACACCTGCTAATTAATAATGACAACCAACAATTAGAAACATTAGATCTGTGGTACATTTTTAGCTGGTTGAAAAAGTTCAGAAATTAACTGAAATAATTACAAATTCTGTGAGCACTGACTTGACAAATTGTGATTGTTTCAACACTTTACTTGCTTATATGCCAATCAATCTTTTTGTATTTAGTATAGCAACAGGGTAGCCACAGAGCTCTTTAAAGATAGAAAGCAAACAAACAAACAAAAAATGAATTAACCATAAACAATTAAAGTATAGGAAACCATTAGGCACGGAGGAGAGAAAAAAAAACCTCCCATGGCAGATTGTTACAGCAGAAAATAAATGTCTGGGGGTCCATTCCATGGCTTAAGGTCTGGGGCTAATGGTTGCCTCCCCTCCAGGCAGTATAATTTTGTGATACAACAGCAAGAAGATCAGAAAGTTCTTAATCTGTACTTCTGGTTTTGGTCTTCCCTCTGGTAGGGGCCTCTTGCCAGCCCTCTGGGTGTGGGTACACTGTCAGTCCTCCATGGTGAGGTGCCTTGTCAGCCATCTGGGGAGGCTATTGCTGGAAGATAAAAATAGAAAATTGTGCTCGGCTACTGACAGTAAAATGCAGAAGAGTACATAATACATTGTACATAGCATGTCCATGGCACACCGGCTAAAAAGACGAGACTTTGCGATTTAAAGGCTGATAGTGCCTCTTTCTTATTTAGGCTGGAAGATCGTTCCAAAGTGACAGGGCCCTATAACTAAATGCTCTGTCACCTGTGATTTTCTTGTGTATTTTTGGGACCACAAGATAACCGGTTTCCTAAGATCACAATGGCCGACCAGGAGTACATTCAATGAGATATTTTAAGTAAGGTGGTGCCAGTCCCTTTAGTGCTTTAAATGTTAATAGGAGGATATTTAATCTATCCTGTAGTGTACTGGGAGCCAATGAAGAGAAGCTAATACTGGAGTGATATGTAATTTATTTTTGGTTTTAGCTAAAATCCTTATAGCAGCATTTTGAATTAACTGAAGGGCAGAAATAGCTCTATTTGTGCTACCTGAGAGAATGGCATTATAGTAATCCAATATATATATTACAAATGTGTATATCAATTTCTCAGTCTCATGTAATGAAAGGAATTGTCTTAATATAGCAATGTTTCTAAGCTGGAGGATCTCAACACATTCTGAATGTGTAATTAAAAGGATAGATTATGGTCACAGATGACAGCCATCTTCTTAGGGGTGAAATTATCGTTATTCAGTTCTGTCAGTGCATGATGAACTTTTAGATTTTTGTCATATCAGAGTTAAAGTATAAGGACATTTCTTGATATCAAAGTTTTAATCTCGGACAGACAGCAGATTAGTGTTTGTATGGCTATGGTATTGTTTGGGTTTATTGACAAATATAATTGTGTGTCATTGGCGTTACTGTGAAAGTTATCATTATGACGCTGAATAATATCACCTAAAGCAAGTATAATGAAAAGAGGTGTATATTTGACTCAAGTGACTTGGGACTCGAGTTAACTCGAGTCAGAATTTATGAGACTTGGGACTTGACTTGAAAAAAGCTGAAATGACTTAGACTTGACTTAGACTTGGCAATCACTGACTTGCGGGTGTTTTACTTGGCATGACTTGAAAAGAGAAACTCACATTACTCATTTTTATGTTTGTTATTGCAATTTTTTTGTTACATTCAAATGGATGCATGGCAGTCCGCAGATGAATACAGCGCAAATTGTGTAAGGGCCTGTCATACTATGTGTCCTATTGGCACAGACTCTCTCACCAAAGACAATAGAGAGACGAAGTGGTGTCGTCAATTTGTATGCACTAACATAAGCAATTTAACTTCCAATTCCTAATGCACAAATCCCATTCATTTTTCCCATAGAGATTCAGAAAAGTCACTCAAATAAGGTCTACGTTCAGGCCATCTTACACATTTTGTTGTGGAAGTTACCCTCTTTCAATACATTCGGCCATTAATAGGTCCTAAAGTACAAACTTACTGACAGCAAGAAAAAGCTAATAAAATGCTAATTTTTAGAAGAAAGGGACTACAGCACAGGCGCATGCCTGTGACGGCCGGCCCCTCCATTAGCTAATGCATCCTTGCTGTCCAGAGGTGTAAAAAGTAGTCGGAAGTCATACTTGAGTAAAAGTAACAATATTCTATCAAAAACTTACTACAGTAAAAGTAAAAAGTCTCCCATTCAAACAGTACATGAGTAAAAGTAACAAAGTAGTTACTTTCAAGATTACTCAAGTACCAAAAGTAAAAGTAAATTGTGATTTTAGTAATAAGGTGAATGTGCATGTGTTTGTGTGTGAGCCTTATAAAGGGGGAATGCAAGAGATTAATTTGTTATTTTATTTTTATGGTTGCTCAATTTTATAGTGAAGAAAACTACATCCAACAAAAATAAATGTTATGTAGGCACATATCTAGAAATTACTTTCATTTGTATTCAATATTAACAAAGGGTAACATTGGGGGATTTATAAAATAACCGATTTTGAGTTTTCTGAACTCACTGTTCACACAAACACACATCTCAAAGAGTTGTATAATAAAACACAAAACAAAATAAACAATATAAAATATGTACCCCTGTACTGATCATATTTGTTATAATGTAATCTATTGCACTGTGGTGCAGAAGACTGGGTGAGAATCTCAAAACTCTCCAGGATGTTACTAAATATACATATATATATATATATATATATATATATATATATATAATAATGTTTTGTTTAAGTTATATATAAAATATAACTTAAAAGCATCCATGCACTGCAACAATTTTCAACACTACTGTGTCTTCATCTGGGCTATAAATACCTAATAAGTGAGACGATGACATCAGTCACAAATCAAGCCCCCCTCCAATAGGACACATCTATTGATCTGACAGGCATATATAGGGTAGCGCATGGCATCTCTCTCTCTCACCTGAACCAGTAACTCGCTGCCACAGATCAACCTGTAGCTCTGTTGCCCAAAACGGAACCAGAAACCAACTAAGTCTTTGCCGGCAACAGAAGAGTTAAACTGGGAAAAGGAGATTGAGCCGTACGAAGGACTTTATTAAATAAAGAACTTTACAGACTGTGCATGCCCACCTGTACCCACCTGATCAGTGGAGTTTTACAGCTGGACAATTGACTGAATGGACAAGTCGACTGAATACGAAAGTGTCAGTCATTTAAATAGCTATTTGAGTCTTAAGAAACTTGACCCTTGGAAGCAAACAGGGCCCTGCTTTCCTCAAAGACTTTGTCTTCAAATAAGTACGGTGAGAGACCCTGCTTGCAAAGAAGATTTTGTGCACAACCTTGGAGCCTTCAAACCAGTGGAAAATCTGTTTGGAAAAGACTCTGTTTCACGAAACCCCAACTTCCAGGCTGAGTGGAAGTTCTTGGACAAAGCCGAACCGGACTTCCTTTGTTCCCAACCACACGGACCTCGTGCCGTGTGCTGTTATCTGAGCCCGAAGACAGAGAGGCCTCTCTGCGACGAAGTTCAGATAAGTTTAACAGTTTGGAATTCATCATTCATGACATTTGAGAAATTAATTGGAAATGTTAATCTATGATTCATAACTCTAGAATGTGTAATATCATTAAGTTTTGCTTAAATATAAATGTGTGTTGCATTAAATTGTTTTGTTGATAATTTTTGAAATAAAATCTGTCAACGTCAAGAAATATCTTCTCATTCCTTTTTAACTGTTTAGTCTGAAATTGACACACGTTAATAGACATTAGATTATTGGTGGCCCTACCTATCCTTAATCATTGGATAATAATCAGTTAAGGGAAATTGTGGTAACAAGTAATGATAGGATCTTTCTCGTCACCTAAACATAAATGAAACTGATATATATATATAACGAGAAGTTACCTGACATAAATACTAACCTGCGTAGTTATTTGATGTCCAACTAACAATACTAATGAGAGACTCACCTTCGTCTTACTAAGCGGTATTGTAGTCAATGTGTTTATAACCTTTTTTGTTTAACGATTTGTGTGATATCATATGCGATCCCATGGTCTTTGATTTGGTCACGGAAGTGATTTGTCTTTGATTTGTTGATCTAGAGTTGAATTTTAATTAGTTTTTCCCTTTTGTATAATTAGTGTAGTGCTACATTTAGTCTTTGTTTTTAATACATTTGACAATTTATATCTTTGGAATTGGTGTCTGCGTCCAATTATTACAGAAATTGAGTTCTACAAGATTCCAGGATTCATGATAAGGTGATACTATAAATTCACTTCTTTAATTGAAATTTATAAGTGTACCTTACACTACATAAATAATATATATATATATATATATATATATATATATATATATATATATATATATATATATATATATATACACACACATATACATACAGACATGTACCCTTACAGCTCACTGAAATAATGCTTCATTCCTCCTGAAAAGTGATGAAATTAAAAGCTATTGTATCATGTATCATGCATACTTGCATGCCTTTGGTATGTCATAGAATAAAGCAAAGAAAATGGCCTGGTACCACTTAGAAAAAATAATAAATAATTGGATCATAGTGATATTCCAAACTAATTAGTTTCTTTAATTAGTATCACGTTTCCAATCTTGTAATCAGCCTATCAGCCTATTTAAATGGAGGAAAGTAGTCACTGTGCCATTTGGTATCATTGTGTGCACCACACTCAACATAGACCAGAGAAAGGAGAGAGTTGTCTGTGAAGATCAGAAAGAAAATAATAGACAAGCATGGTAAAGGTAAAGGCTACAAGACCATCTCCAAGCAGCTTGATATTCCTGTGACAACAGTTGCAAATATTATTAGGAAGTTAGATGTCCATGGAATTGTCATCAATTGTAGGGTGGAACCACAGTAGGAAAATCGACCCCAGATTGAACAGAAGGATAGTGTGAATGGCAGTTAAAGAACCAAGGATAACTGCCAAAGAGATACAAGCTGAACTCCAAGTTGAAGGTATGTCAGTTTCTGATCGCACCATCTGTCACTTTTTGAGCGAAAGTGGCCTCCATGGAAGAACATAAAAAAGCCAGTCTAAAATTTGCTAAAATGCAAATTGACAAGCCACAATCCTACTGGGAGAATGTCCTTTGGACAGATGAGTCAAAACTGGAGCTTTTTGGCAAGTCACATCAGCTCTATGTTCGCAGGCGAAAAAATTAAGCTTTCAAAGAAAAGAACACCATACCTACAGTGAAACATGGAGGAGGCTTGGTTATGTTTTGGGGCTGCTTTGCTATGCCTGACACAGAGTGTCTTGAATCTGTGCAGGGCACAGTGAAATCTCAAGACTGTCAATGCATTCTGGAGTGAAACCTACTGCCCAGTGTCAGAAAGCTCTGTCTCAGTCGTAGGTCATGGGTCCTCCAACAGGATAATGACCCAAAACACACAGCTAAAAGCAACCAAGAATGGATAAGAACAAAACATTGGTCTGTTCTGAAGTGGCCTTCTATGAGTCCTAATCTGAATCCTATCGAACATCTATAGAAAGAGATTAAACTTGCAGTCTGGAGAAGGCATCCATCAAACTTGAGACACCTGGAGCAGTTTGCTCAGGAAGAGTGGGCCAAACTATCTGTTAACAGGTGCAGAAGTCTCATTGAGAGCTACAGAAAACATTTAATTGCAGTGATTGCCATTAAAAGGTTGGGCTCAGCTCAACCCAAACTAGTCTGCGAGCTGCCGAACTGAAGTGGAAAAGGACCAAACTCCCAGCTGCCCTCGAACTCTACTGCTCTCTACTGTCTACATTCTCCTCCTCACTCACCTCAGCCAAGAAATCTTACTTCCAATCACTCTTTGAATCCACTGTCAACAACCCCCGCAAACTCTACTCCACCTTCTCCTCCCTCTTTGCCCCACCTCCCCCTCCTCCTCCCTCATCTCTCACCACTGATGACTTTGCTTCCTTCTTCTCCTCCAAGATTGCAGACATCTGCAAGCTTTTCAACAGTCCCCTCTCCTCTCCCATCACAACCAAACCTCCCACCGACCAAGCTTCCTTTTCTTCATTCTCACCTCTCTCGGACTCTCTCCTCCTAAGTTACAAACCTACAACGTGTGCCCTGGACCCTCTCCCTTCTCACCTCATTCAAGCGACTGCTCCTGATCTGCTCCCCTTCATCTCCTCCCTCCTCGACTCCTCACTCCTCTCTGGCTGTTTCCCCTCTGCATTTAAACAAGCTGCTGTCATCCCACTCCTAAAGAAACCAACCCTTGACCGCATCTCTCCTCAGAACTACTGCCCTGTCCCCCTACTCCCCTTCCTCTCAAAGACTCTCAAGCGGGCGGACCACCATCAGCTCTCTGCATTTCTGTCCCAACAATTACTCCTTGATCCTCTGCAATCCGGCTTCCGCACAGCTCACTGAGACGGCTCTCCTGGCAGTCACTGACTCCCTCAGCTATGCTCAAGCAGCCTTCCTCTCCTTAGTGTCATCCTCCTTGATCTCTCTGCAGCATTTGACACTGTCGATCACTCATCCTCCTCTCCTGCCTCGCTGACCTTGGAACCTCTGGGACTGCTCTCATCTGGTTCTCTGCCTACCTCAGCGACCAGACCTACCAAGTGACATGGTGAGGTTCCTCATCCACCCCCCAACCTTTCCTCACAGGCGTACCCCAAGGCTCCGTCCTGGGCCCCCTCCTGTTCTCTCTCTACACTCGCACCCTGGGCCCCCTCATTGCATCCCATAGTTTCTCCTACCATTTCTACGCTGATGATGCCAGATCTTCCTGTCTTTTCCCTCTTCTGGCCCTCTCATCCCCTCTCGCATATCTCTTCCTGTTTGCCTGCTATCTCTGCCTGGATGCACTCGCACTACCTCAAGCTCAACCTCTCCAAATCGGATCTCCTGTTTTTCACCCACTCTTCCTCAACCTTCTGCTAATCTCTTCATCTTGATCCCCTTGAAATCCACCACACATTCTCCTTCTTCCGCTAGAAATCTAGGAGTCATTAAAGTCATTAAACATCAAACATGATGTCCAATCAGCTGGAAAACCCCTGCTTCATAAACACTGGGCTGCTGTGTGCAGAGCTACTTACCTCCAGAGCAGTTTTGGGAATATACATAAAACAGCAATTGTGACAATTCCAAGAATTACAAGGCCAGGATAATTCCACGAATCATCTAAAATCATATAAAAAAAGGGCATTAGATATTGTAAGAAATCTGATATGTAAGGCAGCCACAGGACCACAGTGAATCAATAATGTTTATTGTTTAATGATAATAAATAATATAGAGAGACAGGTGACAGAGATACAGAGGATACAGAGTAGATAAAGTATGTGCTTATAGGTTGAGACCTCGAAAGCAAACAAAGGAAAGTCTATATATGGGAATATTTTGGAAGAATCAATGAATAGGCATTATGTACTGATTAATATGCAAGGCTAACAGATTATATTGGCTACTGAATAATCAACAATGAAGCTAATGAGTAAATATGTTTGGTACAATTCTACCTCACCACTTCTGTAACCCTGTGGACAACTCTCAGATAACTGAAAGTGTCAAGGCAAGGAAAATCAGATATTTTGAGAACAGAGTATCTGTCTAATACAGACTTCTCAAGACACGAAGATACACACAGGGCCTGTACGAGCCTAAATTAATTCATTTGGATAAGTTCAATATAGGTTCTGATCAATTCTTACAATATGTTATGCATATATAAGCATACTATATAATCAAATGATATGATGTATTTTATCATTATGTATTGTATTAGGAGAAGTCCTCAAGTATGTACAGTACAGGCTCTGATTGAAGACTGTCTGTGGGCTGCTTGTCATCGGTACCTAGTACCACAGAGTACATAGAATTATAACTCACTGTGACATAGATCACCTAAGTTTGGGGCACAGTTAGAGAAGCTCTAGCAGGTTGGGTAACTAGAATCTAGCAGCTGTAATGTGGTGGCACAACCTGCTTGCACTGAAAAACTAAAGCTACAAATCCTGAAACAGGAATAGCCATGAACAATGGAACAAAAAAGAAAAGTAAAGCAAATGCATTTTACAGATTTGAAGGTAAAGTTGTGCTCTTGCAGAGGTGTTATGGGTTTTCGCTTCACAGTGGTACATCCCATTGACATCAGACGACTTTGTGGAGAACTGCAGTTGGGCTCCAGTAACAGTGGCACAATTTGGGAGGGACCCACTCTCTCTGAGGAGACAAAGGAAGCCAGTCTTTCGGCACAGTGAGAGGGAGCAATGGATTACTTTTTCTAAGTCACCCTGGATAAGGGCGTCTGCCAAGAAATAAAAATAATAATAATAATAATGACTTTGGTGAATTGTTCAGTCAGTCTTTAGGTTTCCTTCTGTCTCAACCAAGGAATCTTCAGAGAATCATACACTGAGACCAAGACAATCTGCTGCTGTCACTGTTTCAAGGGCACTGAATGGAAGAGTGTAACATAACCAAGACAGGTGTGGAAGACTCAAAGCTGACACTGATAAGGTAATATGGCTGTATTGCTCTTAACTTTAAGGTTTAATTTATACAGAGAAAAGCCTTACATGGGAAAACAGCATATTACTTTGTGAATTTTCTGAGGGCACACGAGGAAAGGTATCCTACAATATGCTAAATAACCTAAATTATCAGCATGGAATACTTTTTCCATAATAAACCTGATTTATTGAAAGTTGGTAATTGGATAGTGTGCCATAGCCAATGTGCATGTAGACTGCATGTGGTACCCTGCATTATCATAAGTGTTCATTTGTATGGGTAATGTTGCATGAAATGATTGAACCATTTTTATTGCAGTGCTCCGCTACAAAGCAAATAGAATGGTACTATAGTCCAAACACCACAATTAATAGAGGTTTTTTTTGTCCAGTACAGATAGTAATTAACAGTCTATTATGTAGTAAACAGCTCAATGGTAATTCATTTTCTATGCCTGTGCTAAAATACACCACTGTAATGTTTTTGGGATACATTGGAAGCTGACCGTGTCCAAACATATTCTTCCACCGGTGGGTTAGCGTCTGCTTCACACTGGAAGATCAGTGCATCTGGATTCAACTGTTTTACTGTCAAATTAGGAGGATCTAAAATAGAAAACACATTTCAAATCTTTTGTCAACATTTGGCATCAAATAAAAGGTTATTTTATTGCTTTCATGAACACAATACCGTTACATTCAAATACTTTTTAGGAAGAATGTCATTGCTTTTCACTGTTAGATTTTTTTTATTATTATTGTTATTATTTTAACTCAGGTAGGAAAGTGACTCACCCTGAATTCACATAATAAAACAAGCTGAAACGGAACATCTGTGCTTAAGAAATTAATGTAGTTGAACCTTCCCTAGAATAAGTGGAAGAAAACAAGCCTACATGTGCAATGTAAGGACATTGAACACATCTTCTCTGATTAGTCATATTCAAAGACTTTGAAATTTCAAGAATTTAAACTAAAGAATGTACAGATCATTTAATTGTGTATCCCCTTTCAGAAAACTCCATCATTAATGCATTAAAAGATGTTTATTGTAAATGTATTGTAAATATTGTAATGACCCCGGGGTTCAGGTACGGTATTACGGTTTTCCAAAACAAAACTGATGTTTATTTAAAGCACTGCAAGGTACATCAACTTTCCCACACAGCCACAAACACCCAGTTCCATTTCGCAATAAACTCCCACTGTAACATGCCCTAATATACCCCTGTGGCACGTGACCCCCACCCCCCAATCACCGTTCCCCAGCTATAACACCCTGGAGACGAGGGGGAGCCACACAACCACAAAACACATAACCCCAGAATAATATCCCTCCCTAACACAACACAAACATTAACCCCACTTATACACACACACAAACACACAGACAGACAGGGTCCCCACAACAACCCACCCACCCTCCATACACACTTTTACAACCCCCCCATCCCTTAGACTGTCCTACTGGCACACACACACTAGCTATCCCTGTAGGTCCCAGCCAGGATAGCTACAATATTATTATTTTTATTTTATTTTGAAATACAAAATCAGATACAATTTAAAAAATGTCCCCATCACATAATCACAAGTTAGTACATGAAAATGCAACTCTGGAAACCTTTCTAATACAACAAATACATTTAAGTTTTAAAATAATGTTAACATATCCTAAAGTAAGTGCAGAAACTAGACTACTTAAGATGTCTGCTTTATATTTTTTGGGGATGGAAAACCAAATAGTTATTTATAGCCTATATAAGTAGTTACAGAACCTAAGAGTACAGTAGACATATCTGCTCTTAAAATCTAGGCCCTTAAGCATAGGTCAAAATGAATGTAAAGCATATATACAATTAAAATGTTAAAATACCTATTGTGCAGTGGGGTTTGAGTTAGTGAACCTTGAGAAATTCCCACTTCTTTTGACAGCTGTTGATTTGAATACAAAAGTACCTATTATAATGTGTTGACTGCAAGAAGATATTTCCTGCCCATTTTTTTATTCTAAACCTGATGCTTTTATTATTTAAATATGACTTTTAATTATATCATAATTACAGACATCTTTTAAATATATATACACTGCCGGTCAAAAGCTCCCATTTTTCCAGTTTTTATTGAAATTTAAGCAGTTCAAGTCCAGTGAATAACCTGAAATGGTACAAAGGTAAGCGGTAAACTGCCAGAGGTTAGAAAAAGTTTAGGTTACCAAAAACTGAAAAATAATGTACATTTCAGGGTGTTACTACACCCTCTTAAGCATTATTTGGAAGTGTTATGCGCATTGGAAGTTACACTGTATTCCTACAATGTGCACATCATTTGAAAGCTTATTCTCTTGGCTACCAGCGCGTTTCATTCTCAAACACATCCGATTTACAGTTTCCATGTCGCCAGCTGTCATTCAGAGCCCAGAGGGTAAACATGCAGTCTGCTAGGGGGAATGTCTCATTCAAATGGTCACAGATCACTCAGTTTCGATCAGATTTCTTTGCAAAAATGCTTGTTTTGTTCAGAACAACCTAACAATGAATCCAGTATATAGTATTTGATGTTCTATCCATCTTGACATTTTGAGCTATCTACAGGTGTGTGTTGCTTCTACCAAAACATGGATGGTCTTGTTTTGATCAGTAGACCATCTGGTTCCAGAATATACAGTGCATCCAGAAAGTATTCACAGCGCTTCACTTTTTCCACATTTTGTTATGTTACGTAATGTTATGTAAATTCATTATTTTCCTAAAAATTCTACAAACAATACCCCATAATGACAAAGTGAAAGACGTTTGTTTGAAATCTTTGCAAATGTATTAAAAAATAAAAATTAAAAAGTACATGTACATAAGTATTCACAGCCTTTGCCATGACACTCAAAATTGAGCTCAGGTGCATCCTGTTTCCACTGATCATCCTTGAGATGTTTCTACAACTTGATTGGAGTCCACCTGTGGTAAATTCAGTTGATTGGACATGATTTGGAAAGGCACACGCCTGTCTATTTAAGGTCCCACAGTTAACAGTGCATGTCAGAGCACAAACCAAGCCATGAAGTTCAAGGAATTGTTTGTAGACTGCCAAGACAGGATTGTATCGAGGCACAGATCTGGGGAAGGGTACAGAAAAATGTCTGCAGCATTGAAGGTCCCAATGAGCACAGTGGCCTCCATCATCCATAAATGGAAGAAGTTTGGAACCACCAGGACTCTTCCTAGAGCTGGCCGCCCGGCCAAACTGAGCGATCAGGAAAGAAGGGCCTTAGTCAGGGAGGTGACCAAGAACCCGATGTTCACTCTGACAGAGCTCCAGTGTGTCTGTGTGGAGAGAGGAGAACCTTCCAGAAGAACAACCATCTCTGCAGCACTCCACCAATCAGGCCTGAATGGTAAAGTTGCAAGACAGAAGCCCCTCCTCAGTAAAAGGCACATGACAGCCTGCCTGGAGTTTGCCATAAGGCACATGAAGGACTCTCAGACCATGAGAAACAAAATTCTCTGGTCTGATGAAACAAAGATTGAACTCTTTGCCCTGAATGGCAAGCATCATGTCTGGAGGAAACCAGGCACCTCTCATCACCTGGCCAATACCATCCCTACAGTGAAGCATGGTGGTGGCAGCAAAAGACTTGGTAATTAGTGCCAAAGGTGCTTCAACAAAGTATTGAGGAAAGGCTGTGAATACTTATGTACATGTGCTTTTTTTGTTTTTTAATTTTAATACATTTGCAAAGATTTCAAACAAACTTCTTTCACATTGTCATTATGGGATATTGTTTGTAGAATTTTGAGGAAAATAATGATTTTAATCCATTTTGGAATAAGGCTGTAACATAACAAAATGTGGAAAATTTGAAGCGCTGTGAATACTTTCCGGATGCACTGTATATTCCTACTCATACCAAGTATCCCCCAACCCCCCCATTTCAGAGGGGGTATAAAAAACATTTTGTTCACATCAGAGGATGCTTCACATCATTAGAAAGCTGAGAGTCTCAGCTTTCAGGGAATATCAAGCACTTGGCAAACAACAGTGAAGAGTAAACATGGGATTAAAGAAATGCACATAGATTTGGTGCCAGAGGGGTTTGTCAGTTTAAGGGGTTACATTTTGTTAAATAAAACAATTCCATGATTTATTATTTATCTCCAATTGCTTATTTGTTCTATGCTTTAATTTCAGAGTACATTGAGACATTAAACTGCATAAATTTCAATGAAAACTGGAAAAATTGAGGTGTTCTAAAACTTTTGACCGGTAGTGTATATTGAATGTGTACTTTCTAATGTAGCTTTTTGGATAATCTTGCATAATTTTAGACATACCACAGTCTCACCCAGCAGCACAGTAAAAGTTTAGCACACCTCATTAATTAGACATATTATTCGCCAGGCTCGCAGCAGTGTTTCTTAACCACTACACCAATGGAGATTAAATTCAAAACCTTTTTTAAGTAGCCTACAGCCACCACAGCCAACTGCCCTGATTAGCTGTACATGGCTGAATTATTGGAGTTTCAAATGCATTTATCAATAAAAATATATATATAATAAATAATAAAAAATGTGATATATATATATATAATGTGTGTGTTCTATGGCTCTAGAATGTAATGCATGTTAAGTTAATGCATGCACTCATGGTTACAAATGTTGAATTGGAGAATGTATGATGGTGCGAATTGTCGTGGGGAAGAAATGTCGCAGGGACACATTGTTGCAGGGATCAATTGTCATCAGGACCAATTGTCATGGGACCAATTGACGTGCTCCCCCACTAGGGGTGAGATGATACACTGAAATCATGATACAATATTAATTGCAATACACCATTCATAATACTAATTAAAAATAACAATTTTACAGGCTTAAAAATGTATTAAAATAAATTACATCTTCACGCAGGATAGTGACCTGTCCAGATTCCAAAAATATACTCTTTGAATTACTGTTACAATAAAATCTGTAAATCATGTGCAATTTGCAGCTCTGTGTATGTGCACAACACATGGTGTATTGTATTGTATGGAGAAGTACACTCACCTAAAGGATTATTAGGAACACCTGTTCAATTTGTCATTAATGCAATTATCTAAACAACCAATCACATGGCAGTTGCTTCAATGCATTTAGGGGTGTGGTCCTGGTCAAGACAATCTCCTGAACTCCAAACTGAATGTCTGAATGGGAAAGAAAGGTGATTTAAGCAATTTTGAGCGTGGCATGGTTGTTGGTGCCAGACGGGCCGGTCTGAGTATTTCACAATCTGCTCAGTTACTGGGATTTTTACGCACAACCATTTCTAGGGTTTACAAAGAATGGTGTGAAAAGGGAAAAACATCCAGTATGCGGCAGTCCTGGGGGCGAAAATGCCTTGTTGATGCTAGAGGTCAGAGGAGAATGGGCCGACTGATTCAAGCTGATAGAAGAGCAACTTTGACTGAAATAACCACTCGTTACAACCGAGGTATGCAGCAAAGCATTTGTGAAGCCACAACACGTACAACCTTGAGACGGATGGGCTACAACAGCAGAAGACCCCACCGGGTACCACTCATCTCCACTACAAATAGGAAAAAGAGGCTATAATTTGCACAAGCTCACCAAAATTGGACAGTTGAAGACTGGAAAAATGTTGCCTGGTCTGATGAGTCTCGATTTCTGTTGAGACATTCAGATGGTAGAGTCAGAATTTGGCGTAAACAGAATGAGAACATGGATCCATCATGCCTTGTTACCACTGTGCAGGCTGGTGGTGGTGGTGTAATGGTGTGGGGGATGTTTTCTTGGCACACTTTAGGCCCCTTATTTGCCAATTGGGCATCGTTTAAATGCCACGGCCTACCTGAGCATTGTTTCTGACCATGTCCATCCCTTTATGACCACCATGTACCCATCCTCTGATGGCTACTTCCAGCAGGATAATGCACCGTGTCACAAAGGTCGAATCATTTCAAATTGGTTTCTTGAACATGACAATGAGTTCACTGTACTAAACTGGCCCCCACAGTCACCAGATCTCAACCCAATAGAGCATCTTTGGGATGTGGTGGAACGGGAGCTTCGTGCCCTAGATGTGCATCCCATAAATCTCCATCAACTGCAAGATGCTATCCTATCAATATGGGCCAACATTTCTAAAGAATGCTTTCAGCACCTTGTTGAATCAATGCCACGTAGAATTAAGGCAGTTCTGAAGGCGAAAGGGGGTCAAACACAGTATTAGTATGGTGTTCCTAATAATCCTTTAGGTGAGTGTATTGCAGTTCATCAATACAAAATGAATTGACCACCATTTTAAAATCAATCAAATCTGAGCTTCAGAATGAAGCAGGAACAATTGTCTTTAACAGCTGACAAACAAGAGCTGATATTGCATGTGTCACTGATAAGTGGGCGATAAGCGATACATGCCCACCATCAAACAGGTGGGAAATTTGGAAATGACACTCTGACAAACAGATAGGTCCATCCCCAAGCCAGCCTCCCATCACCTCCCACATCCTTCACATCCTGTTGAGACATTTCACTGTGAATGATCATCAATCAAACGATCATCTTGTTGAGTGCTGAGAGTAATGTGTCAGTAATGCTTACACTGTATATTTAGCCTGGCAGAAGCCACTTCCGGCTTTTGGAATGTTGGGTGCTCCACAATGCAATGCACCTCCTGGCCATGTTCTGAGCGGGTTGGGATGGCTCTCAGTTGGCTCTCTATGGTAATTGTACAGTCTTCATTCATTAATGAGGTTTCCACAGACTTGTGTTTAGGAAAAGGAGTTTCCCAAGTGATTGTGGCCTCTGGTTTGCCATGCTCCACTCTGCAGGTCGCAATATGTGTTTCTCTATGGCTTTCTTCAGTAAGACCTTCTGTGGACACCGTGAGCACAGGCTTCACTAAGAGAGAGAACATCTTCCAGTCAGTAACTTTTTAAAACAATTGTCTCAGCCAGTGAGGTTAAAAAGCTATTCCATTTACAGCTACTGATACCCTTATTTATTAACTGTATTTAAGAAATTTATATTTAGGGCAACTGCAACTGCTCTGTATTTAATTGCAGTCCTGTCTAGCTGGTGTTCTCTGATTGGCTGACAGACATGAGTGTGTAATTTCATGTTCTTTGACAGGACATCTGCACTGCCAAGGTTTATTAAAAAGAAGAAGAAAGATAGAAACAAAATTAATGTGGTTTGCAAACCTGCTCTAATTTGGAGATGTTTTTATTAAGAATGGTTAGCATTTCCTGTCTCTTAAGATGTGGGAATACTGTACAGTGTTGCAACACTACCCACATAACATTTCTACAGAGCAGATTAAGAATAGGCACTTATCTGTAAGAATGACCTGTGGAAAATGCAGTAATTAACTCTTTCAGTTCCCAGGTTTAGCTATCTGAACTGGGGAATTAATGCTTGATATACTTTTTAGTTTATAATCAGTGAAGTTATTCATCACAATGCATTATGTACTGAGTAAATGTATAAAAGTGACTTAAATGGTTTCCAGTTCACTTACATTCACTCATAGTATTTATTCATCTAAAAACTACATTGAGCTGTGCTGGACTGAAGGGTTATAATTAGGTCTGAAGTTATTGGAAGTCAAATATTTGTATTACACTGAAAACACTTTCTATGGTATAAACAATACCTTCCCTATTTATCTCTTTAAAAAATATATTATAATTACAGATACTGTGTAGGAGCCAAAAGTCTGTGGAAATTAAGACAACTTAAAGGGAAACATGCCTGATAACCTAAAAATATTTTGTGTGTCTTTATGTGCTATTATGGTGTATAAGTAAGATAGCAAACTCATAGAAACTCATAATTTAGAAGAAACTAAGAAATAACACTTCAGCATATACAAATAGTCTCTACTGTGACTTTCTTCACCTGTATGTAGATCATAACAGGTCTTACCCTGTACAGTGAGTGTCACTGAAAAGTGAAATGGTCCACTGGGGAAGATGGTAAAGATGCAAATGTAAACGCCTTCATCAGAGAGACAAGCATTCTGTATGACAATGGAACCATCCCAATTGCCTATCCTGTTGAATTTCACTCTTTTCCCAAATTCATTCACAGCTTCAGCTCCATTCTCAGGCGTAAAGACATAAAAGTTCACACCCTCTGGTCTCTGCCAGCTTATCTGAGACAAGGCTTGTGAGGGGTTCTCAGTGGTGCAGCCCAAATAAGCATCCTCACCAACTGTAACTACAAAGCTGGTGTTGCTGATGAATTTTAGGCCTGTGGAGTAAAAACAAAACAAAAATGAACAAGCTCAATCACACACACAGGTAGAAGCAGGAGATAAAAGTTGTCAGTACAATTGCTTAATTCATAACATGATCTTTTTTGGGTGACTGTCAATGCTGCCAGCCTGTTTATCACTAGGAAATGCTTCAGTATTCACAGCATTGCACTGACACAGTAGTAGATATTACTAGTTTTGTATCAAATATAATGTGGTTGTTTAGGGATGTTAACATTTATCTCCATGTCTGTAGTGAGGTTGGAATGTGGCAGCAGTTTGATAATGGTCAAAAAGTAGTGTGGCTAGAAATTCCCAGCCAGACGAGCTTCCCTGGCCAGGAACTAGGAGGTATTATACTGCCTGCCTCTAATCATAATTCTGTCACCTTACACTCTGACAGCAAATTGTTACTCTGAAGGTGTGGAAAGGCATCTTAAATCGTAATTCTCCTCTAGCCCAATCAACTTACAGTCTTAATATCGCATCACACCAATGATGAATAAGATCATGTGAGAGAGTCTACCGCTCTCCGTGAACCCTTTCAATCAGATTCCTCTTAAAAACACGTAACATTTGAAAATGTTGCTCTGTGCACCTTTTCAAAGCTCCCCTACTGTATAAGAAATTGATGGTCGGTTTCATGTTACACAAAAGAAACTTAGAAGAGAAACACAGAGAGGAAACCACCATCCATTCTTCACTGCTAGAGACCATAAGCACCGGTAAATAGGAGAGAGTCTATCTGACTTTATCATGAGTGCTGACCTATCTGTTTAACGGGATAATAAGCAGCTAGTTTTCCAGCTGTTGGACTGGATATGGGAACATATTCACATCATTGTAAGAAGTTTTAAACGCAATACAAAATTCTCTGTTCATTGAACCCTCCACCTTGCAGTGGAAGATCCCAAGCGAGAGACACCATAGGATTGTCAATCTTTGCTCCAGTGGAATAGCTTTGCACGCGATTTATTCTTGAGTAAAGAACATCACAATGACCTAAATTGTGTCTCAAAGATGGTCAGTTTTTAAGTTTTCTGATACAACACAATCCTTCAGGAATTTGAAAATTCATGGATGGATGATGGATGGAAGTTTATTACACTATATTACATTATGTTTGACCATTTTACATTCGATTTTAGTTTTGCTAAATGGTGCCTTCTGTCTTTCTATTTTCCTTCTTGGCATTTCTTGTAGATTTAGTGTAGGTGGGAAAACTGTCAGAATTAAGTTTCAAAACTTTTTTTTATGATATTACATTCTTTAGAATAATAAACATACAATTCATTATAAAATTTCAACCGGATCACAGAGCAGATGTGCTTGTAATGTGCTTGCCAATCTCTGTAATTCTCCCAGGTTATTTGGTAGTTCAAAACCCTCAACTCTCAACCATTCCCCCGGTCTCTCTTTTTCCAGGTCCTCCAGAATGTACCGTTAAATCTTTCCCTATGCCGCACATTCATACTTTTACGTATATTACCTGCCTATCCCACTATTGCCCGCTACCTCTTCCCCAAAGAATGGCAAGTGTGGCAAAGTGTCTTCCCTTTCCTGCGGTTGCCTAGACTGAGCTAGGCACTAGATTACAACATTTGACCTCCTGTACCAACTCAGTCAAAACTGGGATATCCTGGCCCAATATTACTGAATAAGGCAACTCCTGCACCAAATTTGACCCCCAATATCCAAATACACCTCAGCTGTGGGATACAGTCTCTCTTCTCCATGTACACATCTGACCTTCACAGTAGCACCCTCATATAAACATTCCCTCGACACTTCCCTCGATACTTTCCTCTACTAATGTCTGGGAAGTCCCTTCCCAACATGGCCTCTGTAACCTTCCCCTACTTTCCCCAAGATGGCCGCTCCACAACCCCACCCCAGGTAAACCTTTGTTTGTTTGGTAGGTTTTTTCAAATATCTTAACAGAGGGGTGGGCCTACACCATCACACCCACACTTGATCATTATCAAAATAACTCACATCTCTGGCATTCTATTTTGACTTCATGCAAAACGGGGCATTCTACCCAGATTTATATCAGCAGAAGTTTCCCTGGGTGAATTCCACCATAGCCGCACTTGTCTCCCTACCTCCGCTGTCCGCAGAGCCACGCGACCTGGCCTGCCCCAACAGGCAGTGTCGCGTCATGAAGACGCTGCTCCGGAGGGCTTATGAGGCAGGAGCCCAAGCGCCCCACCTCAGGAACACCAAGAGTCAGCTGGCCCTGTACTTGGCCCAGCTGGTGGAGCCCTCGGAGCACCATGGTGCATCACCAACCCCGACCTCTATATCTGAGATAGCTGACCAGCTCATCACAGTGATGCGCCAGGGAGCAAGGGCGACTTGGCTGTCCCAGGCATGGCAGGTCCCTGACTCGCCTCATGGACGCCCCTATCTCGCCGGGCTTCACTTTTGGCCCCTGTGTGGAGGTGATGCTGACACGCATCCTCCAGGAGAGGGAGCAGTGCCTTCAGCTGGCCCGGGTTTAGCCCGTTGCACCTCAGGCCCAGCAGCGCAGGCCACCTGCTGATCTCCGCCAGCGTCTCACTAGCAGGCAGGCACCCCCCCAGGCTCGCCGCCCTGGCCCACGGCAGCCCACGGTAGCTCATGGTAGGATATGGACCCGGCCCAACACCACCTCCTCCACAACCTGAGCCCTGTCCCTGAGGCATTCCAGCAGCCTCTGGCCCATCCCTACACCCCCCAGCAACTCTTTAATTGGTAACTCCGCACCCAAGACTCTTGAGTGCTCCAAATTATATCAGTTGGCTACTCCCTACAATTTCAGACACGTCCATCCCCCTTCCAGGGCGTCATGTGGACACAAGTGAGGGACTCTCCTGGAGAAGCGAGCAATCTGCAAAGTGCCCAAGGGCAGCACGAGGGATTCTATTCCCCATACTTCTTTGTGCCAAGGTTCTTGGATCTGAGACGCCTGAACCGCCACCTCAAGGTGTTGCACACCATGTCCCAGGCCATCAAGCCCAGCGACTGGTTCACCACGGTGCTTTCACATCACCTCCGTGAAGTTGGCACCCCATATAATTAAATAATCACCAAAACTATTCCATTAATTTGTGCTGTGTTTGTGCTGATTGGGCTGCAAAAATGAACGTTTGTGCTGGTTTAGTGTTTCAGATATTAAGCATTCTTTTTTGGGCTGTGTGACGTCACTCTCCACCCCATGTCATTTGTGCCGGTTTGTGCCGTTAAAAGAAACCCTGTAACTATGATTGTTTCTTAAATATAACAGAAAAACTTTTTTTAAGAACAGTGACGTCACTCTCCACCCCATGTCATCCAAATCACTCCAAACCGGTGTCATTCGTTTGTGCTCAATTTGTGTTGGTTTGTGCCATTAAAACAAACGCTGTAACTTTTTCCCTCCCTCAGATATAGCAAGAATGTTTTCGGGAGCGGTGACGTCATTCTCCTCCCCATGTTGTCCAAATCGCTCCGAACCAGTGTCATTTGTTTGTGCTCGATTTGTGCCGGTTTGTGCCGTTAAAAGAAACCCTGTAACTATGATTGTTTCTTAAATATAACAGAAACAAAATAACAGAAAAACTTTTTTTTAAGAACACTGACGTCACTCTCCACCCCATGTCATCCGAATCGCTCCAAACCGGTGTCATTCATTTGTGCTCGATTTGTGCCGGTTTGTGCTGTTAAAAAAAACAATCTAAGTAATTCCCTTTACATAGAAATAACTAAATTATCTCCCGGATCTGTGACGTCACTCATGCATTTACCCAATCTCGTCCAATGCACTCATTTTCTGAGTTGTTCGTTTGTGCTCTTGGTGTAGGTTTCTTACCGTTGCTGTCATTGTTGTTTTAATATTGACAGTTTGATCACTGACAGTAACTTCAAGCCTCAAATCCAAATCACATATGCCCTGTATCTGTGCTTGTGTAGCACTTGTTTGAATTCACCTCGTGTATATTGGTACTTAATATAATGTTGTTTGTTTTTTCTGCTAAGGGGACAGGACAACTGCACCGCATCAAAGGGACGATGGACGGGGCCATGTACCATCAAATCTTGGGTGAGAACCTCCTTCCCTCAGCCAGGGCATTGAAAATGGGTCGTGGATGGGTACTCCAGCATGACAATGATCCAAAACACACAGCCAAGGCAACAAAGGAGTGGCTCAAGAAGAAGCACATTAAGGTCCTGAAGGTCCATAGAAAATCTGTATAGGGAGCTGAAGGTTCGAGTTGCCAAATGTCAGCCTCGAAACCTTAATGACTTGGAGAGGATCTGCAAAGAGGAGTGGGACAAAAACCCTCCTGAGATGTGTGCAAACCTGGTGGCCAACTACAAGAAACGTCTGACCTCTGTGATTGCCAACAAGGGTTTTGCCACCAAGTACTAAGTCGAAGGGGTCAAATACTTATTTCCCTCATTAACATGCAAATCAATTTATAACTTTTTTGAAATGCGTTTTTCTGGATTTTTGTGTTGTTATTCTGTCTCTCACTGTTAAAATACACCTACCATTAAAATTATAGACTGATCATTTCTTTATCAGTTGGTACGTACAAAATCAGCAGGGGATCAAATACTTTTTTCCCCTCACTGTATATGGATCAAAAAGCTTGGGACGGAATCATTCCTATACAAATGCTATTTAAATAATTTGCTTATAGTGATCAAGTACTCCACTTACAGTGTTCATTTGGGTCTTTTCATACATTTCAACAAATAAATAAAACGACGAACGTGATCGTTATAAGGGGTCTCCACTGTACTAAAAAAAGTCTAAACGTACATTAGTCTTAAATTGATAGCTAGACTAATCTCATGCAAGTTAGTAAAAAGTGAACTTGGTTTTGGACAAAACCATGATCCAGACATCAATTATTAAGTTTGTGAATTGACTTTTCCAGGCAGCCAAAAGCTGACACACAAGACAGAGGTAGGTTGTTTTTTTGTATTCTAGTTATTGGCATTTGGCATTGATAGTCTACAGTTTATTTATTGTGTTTGAAATGCACTGAAACCATCGGCAAGCTGTGTCTTAGCCTAGCCTATTTGCACTACCGACATATTTTGAAAGTATATCAAATTCAGGTAATAGCGAAGCTTTCAGTTTCATTACTCTATATTCATATAATAAATATCTCAATGTTAATTAAATGGTAATCTGCATGTTTTGTTTATTTATTATTCATTGTTTTTCATTATTTCGTTTTGAGCACTTTATTTTGGTTTGGATTACTTATTTACTCACGTGATTGCACGTATTCACATTTTTAAAACCACTTGCTCTCGCTTTAATTGTATTTTCTATTTTTATTTTGAGCGCTCTTTTATAATTTATTTTGTTTCTCACGCCGCAACTCAGCCAAGGGCACAGTGAGATGGACGGTAATAAGGATTTCGGGTAGTCCACTGTGTTCCTTGTGGTGGGAGCTGTTAAACCTTTTGTACTTCTTATATTTTTCTGGATCTTCTACACGAGAGTAGCAGAACTTCCAGAGGGGGAGCAGAGCAACAATTGGCCGGGAGTTGTTGTTTTAAATTCTTTTTAACCTTTGTATGAAATGTGGGAAGTAATTGTATTAAATTATTGAAACCCATCCATTTGTACTGTTCTGCTGCCACTGGTGTGTGGACTCCTGGATAAAATAATCTTTAGGAAGAGGTATTTTTGTAGTTGGTTGTGGCTGCTCGGGGGTGTTGCAGCCCTAAGAGTTCTGATACTCAACAGCCAAAATTCAGGTGGCATAGTACAGCTACTTTTATAATTTTGCCTCGTCTTGCGCCCCTCCCCGGTTGACGCGTTTTACTTCCCGGCCAAAAGTAATAGTTTGATAAACCTCATACCACATGAAACCAACCTATGCTGGTTTTCTAGTCCTGGCTGGTTTAACCTGGTTTCCCAGTCTGACCACTTGAAAAGTGCACAAACCCTTTAAACCCAGGCGAAAGACATGGCTGGTAGACCAGTTGAGACCAAAAAACCATCTTATGCTGCTGTCAGTTTTTTTTTTTTTCTCAGCACAGTATCATCTGAAATGTCAAATAACTTGGTAATTAGTTATGTTTAAATTTCAACATGTATTCAATATTAAAGATTAAGGTATCAAGCAGAATGCAGCTTACAGCATTGCTATTTAAAGATGGAACATAGAACAGACAACACCTAATGCTTGTGTATACTTTCAAATGCAAAGATGAAAAAGCTTTAGCTATCTCCATTTCTTGTGAAACTGTTTATCCTATCCAATCATTCCATCATCGTCCTTGCATAATGCAATAACCATTTTGAACATAAGCTGCACTTGTATCAAGTTACACACTAACTAATCGAGCAAACGGTTATTATAACTCGGTGGCCTTAATGATATATTCACTGAGGTAAAGTTAGTCTACTTTTTACTTTGAATAAACTCCTAAAACATGATGGTAATAAACGAGATGTAATACTTGGTTCAGTGATGGACCAGAACACAAACAACATTATATTAAGTACCAATATACACAAGGTGAATTCAAACAAGTGCTACACGAGCACAGATACAGGGCATATGTGATTTGGATTTGAGGCTTGAAGTTACTGTCAATGATCAAACTGTCAATATTAAAAAAAAAACAATGACAGGAACGGTAAGAAACCTGCACCAAAAGCACAAACGGGGCCCCTGAGGTTCTGTCTGGAGTTGTGTTGCCGAGGCCCGTAGCGGTACACCTCGGGGCAGGCTCGCTTTTCAGCTCGCTACCTCCTCCCTTGCGATGGCTTTGTTATACAGTAACCTCTCCCCCTTGGGCAGTGCTTCCGACTTGAAAGATAATGATAGGTTACAAACCCCAGTTATCTGAAAAAGGAAGCACTGCCCAAGGGTTGCAAGATCGCGCAGGAGTCCTGGCTAGCAGCAAAAGAGGACGAACCTGCGCTGACGTCACATTTTATGGAACAGGATGTGGGAAGAGACCTGTTCTGAGTGACGAGCGAAGGGGCCGATGGCAGCTTTGATAGAGTGACGTTTCGATCAGGTTCCTACGGCAGTGCACCTACTACCATACCAAAGACTTAAGTATTTTGTCTTGCCCATTTACCCTAAAAAACAATCCATGTCTCAATTGTCTCAGGGCTTAAAAATCCTTCTTTAACCTGTCTCCCCACCTTGATCTACACTGATTGAATTGGATTTAACAGGTTACATCAATAAGGGATAACCTGGATTCACCTCATCAGTCTATTCAATTGGAAAGAGATGGTTTTCCTAATGTTTTGTACACTTAGTGTATATGTATATAGTTTGTACAGCTTTTGTTATTGTTTTTTAAATAAAATAATGATTATTTAAATAAAATATGTGAAGAATCCACACTTTTGGCAGAAAATCTCAAGATTCTACAGGAGGTTTTTCCAGTCTAGAGGTCTAGTCTAGTTCTAAAGCTCTGCTAGCCAAAGCCAAATCTTAATTGAAACTCTCTTAGAAATGCTGCATTAAGACTTCTCCCAATCCTTGTATACACAGAAAAATCCAAAACCATACTGGAATGCCCAAGGATGGGTGAGGGCACCAAGTGCTGTTTGAGCTTGAGCCTGTTCTGTTGGCATTGCAGTGTACAATTCCACTTTACTCCCTTCTTCAAAACATTCCTCAATACTGCATATCTATGATACCAACTGGCCATTCACAGAAATAGTTGCAATTCCTTCAAATTCACTGATGCCACTGATTTTGTAGGACTATTTGAACACTGGCCTCAGAGACCACATACACTAGAAATCCAATTGTAGAGCTTCCAAACTGACATTTTCTAGCCCTTAAGTTTAATTAACATATCTTTGATATCTTTGGGATGTTGTTCTTGATCTGGGGAGTATATTATTATTTAATCTAGGTACACTAAACAGTTATTATATTTCTTAGCAGACACCCAATATATCACATAATTTTTACACACAATCACCCATTTCTAGAGCTGAGTTTTCACTAGACTAAGGATACAACACCACATTGAACCCAGAACCCTCCACTTCAGAGTCTAGAGCCCTAACCACTACACCACCAATGTCCAGTTAGGAGCTATTTCTTAGAAAATCCTAGAATCATTTCTTAATCCTAAAAACAAATGGAGCACACACACAAAGTCTGTATATTTGTATATTATGTGCAATTCACTTTGTTTTCAATTTTGCACAATATGTGCTAAAATAGAATACATATTTCTCAGATACATCAATTATGCATTTACTAAATCAAAATCATTTAAACCAAAATATGTTAAATATTTTAGCCTAAATTAAATAAATAGATCAAATCTACTAAGACTCTACTAGGCTTATTTTATGTTATGCTCCCTGATCTCCATTTTCCTTCATAAAAATATTATTTAATTGGCTCCATGCGTTTGGGCACCAGTCAAATGTGCAATCAAAACTTGCAATCCAGTGAGGAAAGATTCAGAGCCAGGGAAACCAAGTAATGGTTTGGGGATAGTTAGGGCTTGTGTTCTTGTCACTGCAAGCCCAGAATTCCAACAGAATATTGCTCACAGCAGTGGAAGCATCTGATGCAGATGGAATAAGTCAACGCCCCAAGTCTCCAGAGGAGATCCAAGCCAGACAGCTTGCACACACCCCTCGGCAGTGGAGCTAAGGCACCTTTGCAATGCAGCTCATCCGGCCAATGTGCCACACCTCACACATCATTGGAGTGCTTTCACCATGTGCCACTTGAAAGAACTTCTGCTAAGACCATATTACTTCTGATTCTTTAAGAAATTCATCTGTATCCTATATAACCAGCACATTGTTCAAAACTACCCAACAAGTCATATTCTTAAGTACAGTTAAACCTGTCAAGTGTGTTAATATGTGTGTCCAGTTACAGTGTTATTCCTTGCAATCTGAATTTCTACATATACTGTTAAAGGTATAGGCCAATAGGGGACAAATCCTGTAAAAGGTTCTGAAAAAAGAATGTAACCAATGTCTGACACTTTCTGCTGTTTAGATAAAAGAAACAGCTCTTGCATTTTAATATAGTAATACCATATTAATCAAGCTTATGAGTTATGCTTTGAGATAATGTCAGCAAAATAAAAGCTTAAAAAACATAGTTAACATTTCCAAAGGAATTTTCATTGTACAAAAACTTTCAAGTTATATTAACTTTAAACTCAGCCCCAATGTTTTCAACCTGCTGGCAGGTTGAGATATATCTTGATTCAAGTCTTCAAAATCATGAAAGGCATTAAGCACATCAATCCAGAGGAGCTTTTCCAGATCAGCAGGGACACACAGACTCCAGGGACACGAATGGAAATTGGGCTTTCAAGACAGAAAACAGGAGACATTTCTTCACACAGAGAGTCGGCACAATCTGGAGCAAATTCCCCAGCGATCTGGTTGAAGCTGAACATTTGGGAACATTCAAAAATAGACTGGATGCGATCCTTGGATCACTTGGTTATTAGTGGACACCAAACAAGCAGGATGGGTCAAATGGCCGCCTCTCATTTGTAAATTGTCTTTAAAATGTTCTAATTACTCTGGCACAATTTTAGCCAGATATATTGTTTTATCTCTGGAAACTAGAGACTTGGGGCTTTCAAATGTTACCAAGATTGTTAAGATCAAATTTATTCAGTTCGAGAATTGCTATTTTTTATACAAACAAAAATAAATTATCTAACTTATCAAATTTCCACCTAGTTTGTCTTAAAAGTTGTATTTTGATTAGTACTTTAATTGTAAAAAAAAAAAAGTAAATGCATGGATTTTTTTAAATAAAATCCAAAAATGTCATAAATCATAATTATGCTATTATTTATCTTGGAAAAAAGGTGGTAGTGTTGCAATATAGTGTGTCTAATCATGATCAACAATGCATAAACTGCTTATGTAGTTTGTATGCTTCATTTGAGTGGTCCCACATGCTTGTTGCCCTTATAATGGAGAAATGGCCTGTTTTGGTGTAATTTGTGGTACACATTTTCTCAAATCTTTTCTGCATAGGCTAGCTTCTTTCAAATGCACATTATTCCTTAATGTATTTCACCAAACAGTGGTATTTCAACATAGAATTATCAAAAAAATATTTACCATTGACTTTAATGGAGGAAAAGGGTCAGAAAGGTCACAATTTAAAAAAATGCATTTTAGTTTTTGTTTTCATTTAATAGGTGTAACATACCTGTACTCCTTATAATGTCCATATTAAATACATGTGCATCTAAGAAATTCCAACCAGGCGAAAATGTTAAGGGACCAGCAAATCGAATGTGTGATTCTTTTCAAAAGAGCATATGAGTCCAATATAAATGTAGGATAGTATAGCTTACATACAAGAAAGAGGATGCAGCCTAACGCTCTTCTGTAGAGGAGAAGATTTATGTTCACATCTCTTCCTCTGAAACCCACAAATTCACAAGGAAAGCACATTTGTTCAACCGACAATATAACCACTAACAGATGTGTTTTAAGTTTTAAAATGAGTACGTGTCTTTATATGAGCTCTGGAATTTATATTTAAATTATTCTATTTCAGATAATCCAGGAAGTCCTCCTCCTACTTTACTAAATAGTTGACTACATCAATACTATATATAAAAACATTACTACTGTAACAGTGACATGATAACACCTTAGTTTTTACTATTGTGTTGTCTGTCCCAGCCTGATCCAAGTGAACACACCCCATCAGTCTCGGGGTGTCACAATGTGTATGGTTTTGATTATATTTAGACTGAAAAAGGAAGAGGTTTCAGAACTTGAGTCAACCCCAGTTCTACCAGGGGCATTTTTAGAAAGGCCATAGGGCAGAAGGTAACATTGTTAGCATTTTGACATTAAACATTAGCTAGGGGACTAATGGTGTTGCTGAATAGACATAGTTGCCACATTTTAAACATATATTGCCCTTTGTGCCTACAGAAGTGAACATTCACACAGATATACCTCTCTGATCTAACCACTGAGGAATATAGTGGTAATGTAAAACCACTCTCACTGTGAACTCCATGTGCCTCTCATTGACATCAATACAAAAGTTATTTTATGAAACATAAATACCAGCCCATGCCTTTGTTTGACTTCTCAACGATTCTGTCTAATGGGGTCATAAATATGTTACGCATTTGTATTGATGGCAATATTTTTCACTTCACTGTTGCCCTGTCGATATACAGATAGAACAATGAAAACACTTTTTGAAGCCTACAGCACATTCCTGTGTAGATTACCACAGAACCTGATTATTTATCAGGAGGTGTGTGCTGCACTGAGTAATGCTATTAATTACAAGAACAATGTCAACTTTGAATGAGGTACAGAGTTAAATAACTGAGATGGGACCAAATGTGCATCAGTCACCAATATCCAGAACACTTCACGAAATTAGCCAGGATGGTAGGGTGGCAAAATAGAATTAAAAAAATTAAGCCATCTCAAAACACCTGAATGATCCAGACAAAATGTGGTAAAAAATGTTGTGGTCAGATGAGACCAAATTGAAACATTTTAGTCTAAATGCCAAGCAGACCCGATTCAGCACATCTCCCAGCCAAAACCATCTCTACAATCAAGCATGGTGGTTGGAGCTTCATGCTACGGGGATGCTTCTCCTCAGCAGAGACTGGAAAGTTTGTTAGAATTGAAGGATAAATTGACTAATCAAAGTACAGGCAAGTAATAGAGGAAAACATGTTCCAGTCTGGTAAAGACTTAAAAAGCCGGACAATGAATCAATGGAGAAGGCCAAAGCTACACGGAGTATCTTTAGAATAAGAAAGTGAATGTCCTTGAGTGGCCTAATCAAAGTCCTCACTTGAATCCTATTGAGCATCTGTGGAAAGACTTGAAAACTGGTGTTCATAAATTAACAATGTTGAAGAAATGTTCAAGACTGTTTGGACTGAGAAGAAAAAAAGAGTCAAGATAAACAGAGCTAATTTTAACAACTGGACTTACTGACGACATCGTCATCATTGAAAAATCACTTGAAGCTTTAAATCTTCAGCTTTAAATTCAAACTAGACTTAAAATTAATATGTTTAACAGCTTTGTTAAATCTGAGAAAATTGAAGACCAAAGGTTATGCCTAACTCAGACAACAAATCAGAGGAGACGGAGATATTATTGAAGAAATCAAAAGAAGAGTAAAAAATTGATGGAGTGCATTTGGAAGAAACCATACGCTATTGAAAGGAATCACTCCATTAGCCTGAAGAGAAAATAATTTGATCAATATTGTGACAGTGTGCAGGGCATGGCTGGACTCAGGGTGGATCTTTTAGTGGAGGAAACCACAAAACTCCAGAAGCCAGCAGGGCTCCTGATGGCAATAGCCCCACCCACCACTTCCTCTACAAAAGGAAACCTCAAACTGACCAGTGTGTGTTTTCTTGGCCCTTTTTGCAACAGGCCTCCCAACCTGTCACATATGGTGGAGAATGAGGGCATAGGCTGTGCAGTCTGGGTCAAGAAAAGAGAAACACATGCAAGGTTGTTTAAAAAATAAAACAAAAACAAAAAAAAAACATGGGCAGAAAATCCAAAGCCAAAGGCAGGCCAACAAAATGGCGACGGTGGAAAACCAAATGTTGCAAGATAAAGGCAGTATTGATTATTGAAATAAAGAGACCCAGAAATGGCATGACATTGAATACTTTATTAAATACACCACAGGAAGTGGTAGTGACAGTCCATGGTTGTCTTTGGAAAAGATCTGCACTTGCACTTCAGACCCTTAATTTTTGGGTGTCTTCCCTCACTCCCCTCTGGTGGTCGCTCCAGTTAAAAGCAACTTCTCTTATCGACACCCTCCGTTTCCTATACATCAACCAGTTCATAATCCATCTACTTATATTACACTGAATACCTACAGCTTCCAATTTTAGGATCAGTCTTTGGTGCGGAACCTTATCGATACCTTTCTGAAAATCTAAGTATATCATATCATATGCTTTCATATCATATGCTTTCATATCATATGCTTTTTTTTAATGAAAAATTCCAATCAGGCTTCCGTTCTGGCCATAGTACAGAAACAGCCCTGTTAAAAGTATTGAATGACATGTTTCAGTCCTTCGACGTAGGGCACGCCAGCGTTATTAGTATGGCTTTTGACACAATCGACCATAAAATCTTGATACACCGCTTAGAAAACCATATTGGCCTATCTCATAATGTGCTGTCATGGTTTAAATCATATCTGTCAAACAGACTCCAATATGTACAAATTAACGAGAACCACTCAAATTTAACTGAGGTTAAGTACTGAGTCTCACAGGGCTCAGTCCTCGGACCCATACTTTTTTCATTGTAAGGCGATATCATTCGACGACATAATATTAACTTTCACAGTTATGCAGATGACACACAATTATATCTGTCAGTAAATCCTAACAATACCATAGACCTAGAAAAACTAAATCTGCTGTCTGTCTCAGATTAAAACATGGATGACAAAAAAAATTCTTATGCTTAATTCTGACAAAACAGAAGTCATAATTTTAGGAGACAAAAATCGAACTGTTCATCATGCACTAACAAAACTGAGTAATGATAACTTTAATTTCTCCCCTGGGTGTCATCTGTGATCTTAATCTATCCTCTGAATCACACATTCAGAATGTGTCGAGATCTTCCATCCTCCAACTTAGAAACATTGCTAGACTAAGACAATTCCTCTCATTACAGGACACTGAGAAATTGATACACGCATTTGTTACATCTAGATTAGATTACTGTAATGCCATTCTGTCAGGTAGCACAAACAGAGCTATTTCTGCACTTCAGTTAGTCCAAAATGCTGCTGCAAGAATCCTAACACGTCACTCCAGTATTGGCTTCTCTTCACTGGCTGCCCGCGCACTACAGGATAGACTTTAAAGTTCTCTTATTAACATTTAAAGCACTAAAGGGACTGGCACCTCCCTACCTAAAAGATCTCCTTATCGAATACACTCCAGGTCGGCCATTGAGATCACAGGAAGCCGGTTACTTAGCGCTCCCTAAAACACACAAGAAAACCGCAGGTGGTAAAGCATTCAGTTATAGGGCCCCGAAGCTGTGGAACGATCTTCCAGTCAATGCAAGAGATGTCCACTCTGTCTTAGCCTTTAAATCACAGCTGAAGACTCATCTGTTTAGTCTCTGTTTTTCTAGCCCATAGTGCCCCAAGTGTGCCATGGACATGCAATTGCACAACTGTCTTTGGAAATGTCCTGCACTGTACAAAAACATTGCACAAAAACATTCAAGTTATATTAACTTTAAACTCAGCCCCAATGTTTTCAACCTGCTGGCAGGTTGAGATATATCTTGATTCAAGTCTTCAAAATCATGAAAGGCATTAAGCACATCAATCCAGAGGAGCTTTTCCAGATCAGCAGGGACACACAGACTCCAGGGACACGAATGGAAATTGGGCTTTCAAGACAGAAAACAGGAGACATTTCTTCACACAGAGAGTCGGCACAATCTGGAGCAAATTCCCCAGCGATCTGGTTGAAGCTGAACATTTGGGAACATTCAAAAATAGACTGGATGTGATCCTTGGATCACTTGGTTATTAGTGGACACCAAACAAGCAGGATGGGTCAAATGGCCGCCTCTCATTTGTAAATTGTCTTTAAAATGTTCTAATTACTCTGGCACAATTTTAGTCAGATATATTGTTTTATGTCTGGAAACTAGAGACTTGGGGCTTTCAAATGTTACCAAGATTGTTAAGATCAAATTTATTCAGTTCGAGAATTGCTATTTTTTATACAAACAAAAATAAATTATCTAACTTATCAAATTTCCACCTAGTTTGTCTTAAAAGTTGTATTTTGATTAGTACTTTAATTGTAAAAAAAAAAAAGTAAATGCATGGATTTTTTAAAATAAAATCCAAAAATGTCATAAATCATAATTATGCTATTATTTATCTTGGAAAAAAGGTGGTAGTGTTGCAATATAGTGTGTCTAATCATGATCAACAATGCATAAACTGCTTATGTAGTTTGTATGCTTTTATTTGAGTGGTCCCACATGCTTGTTGCCCATATAATGGAAAAATGGCCTGTTTTGGTGTATTTTGTGGTACACATTTTCTCAAATCTTTTCTGCATAGGCTAGCTTCTTTCAAATGCACATGATTCCTTAATGTATTTCACCAAACAGTGGTATTTCAACATAGAATTATCAAAAAAATATTTACCATTGACTTTAATGGAGGAAAAGGGTCAGAAAGGTCACAATTTAAAAAAATGCATTTTAGTTTTTGTTTTCATTTAATAGGTGTAACATACCTGTACTCCTTATAATGTCCATATTAAATACATGTGCATCTAAGAAATTCCAACCAGGTGAAAATATTAAGGGACCAGCAAATCAAATGTGTGATTCTTTTCAAAAGAGCATATGAGTCCAATATAAATGTAGGATAGTATAGCTTACATACAAGAAAGAGGATGCAGCCTAACGCTCTTCTGTAGAGGAGAAGATTTATGTTCACATCTCTTCCTCTGAAACCCACAAATTCACAAGGAAAGCACATTTGTTCAACCGACAATAAAACCACTAACAGATGTGTTTTAAGTTTTAAAATGAGTATGTGTCTTTATATGAGCTCTGGAATTTATATTTAAATTATTCTATTTCAGATAATCCAAGGAGTCCTCCTCCTACTTTACTAAATAGTTGACTACATCTATACTATATATAAAAACATTACTACTGTAACAGTGACATGATAACACCTTAGTTTTTACTATTGTGTTGTCTGTCCCAGCCTGATCCAAGTGAACACACCCCATCAGTCTCGGGGTGTCACAATGTGTATGGTTTTGATTATATTTAGACTGAAAAAGGAAGAGGTTTCAGAACTTGAGTCAACCCCAGTTCTACCAGGGGCATTTTTAGAAAGGCCATAGGGCAGAAGGTAACATTGTTAGCATTTTGACGTTAAACATTAGCTAGGGGACTAATGGTGTTGCTGAATAGACATAGTTGCCACATTTTAAACATATATTGCCCTTTGTGCCTACAGAAGTGAACATTCACACAGATATACCTCTCTGATCTAACTACTGAGGAATATAGTGGTAATGTAAAACCACTCTCACTGTGAACTCCATGTGCCTCTCATTGACATCAATACAAAAGTTATTTTATGAAACATAAATACCAGCCCATGCCTTTGTTTGACTTCTCAACGATTCTGTCTAATGGGGTCATAAATATGTTACGCATTTGTATTGATGGCAACATTTTTCACTTCACTGTTGCCCTGTCTATATACAGATAGAACAATGAAGAACACTTTTTGAAGCCTACAGCACATTCCTGTGTAGATTACCACAGAACCTGATTATTTATCAGGAGGTGTGTGCTGCTCTGAGTAATGCTATTAATTACAAGAACAATGTCAACTTTGAATGAGGTACAGAGTTAAATAACTGAGATGGGATCAAATGTGCATCAGTCACCAATATCCAGAACACTTCACAAAATTAGCCGGGATGGTAGGGTGGCAAAATAGAATTAAAAAAATTAAGCCATCTCAAAACACCTGAATGATCCAGACAAAATGTGGTAAAAGATGTTGTGGTCAGATGAGACCAAATTGAAACTTGTTAGTCTAAATGCCAAGCAGACCCAATACAGCACATCTCCCAGTCAAAACCATCTCTACAATCAAGCATGGTGGTTGCAGCTTCATGCTACAGGGATGCTTCTCCTCAGCAGAGACTGGAAAGTTTGTTAGGATTGAAGGATAAATTGACGAAGCAAAGTACAGGCAAGTAATAGAGGAAAATATGTTTCAGTCTGGTAAAGACTTAAAAAGCCGGACAATGAATCAATGGAGAAGGCCAAAGCTACACTGGAGTATCTTTAGAATAAGAAAGTGAATGTCCTTGAGTGGCCTGATCAAAGTCCTCACTTGAATCCTATTGAGCATCTGTGGAAAGACTTGAAAACTGGTGTTCATAAGATAAAAATTTTGAAGAAATGTTCAAGATGAAGAAAAAAAAGAGTCCAGATAAACAGAGCTAATTTTAACAACTGGACTTACTGACGACATCGTCATCATTGAAAAATCACTTGAAGCTTTAAATCTTCAGCTTTAAATTCAAACTAGACTTAAAATTAATATGTTTAACATAATTTTCTGAGAAAATTGAAGATCAAAGGTTATGCCTAACTCAGACAACAAATCAGAGGAGACGGAGATATTATAATCAAAAGAAGAGTAAAAAATGTATGGAGTGCATTTGGAAGAAACCATACGCTATTGAAAGGAAATCACTCCATTAGCCTGAAGAGAAAATAATTTGATCAATATTGTGACGGTGTGCAGGGCATGGCCGGCGTCAGGGTGGATCTTTTAGTGGAGGAGACCACAAAACCCCAGAAGCCAGCGGGGCTCCTAATGGCAATAGCCCCACCCACCACTTCCTCTATAAAAGGAAACCTCAAACAGACCAGTGTGTTTTCTTGGCCCTTTTTGCAACAGGCCTCCCAACCTGTCACATATGGTGGAGAATGAGGGCATAGGCTGTGCAGTCTGGGTCAAGAAAAGAGAAACACATACAAGGTTGTTTAAAAAAACAAGGGCAGAAAATCCAAAGCCAAAGGCAGGCAAACAAAATGGCGACGGTGGAAAACCAAATGTTGCAAGATAAAGGCAGTATTGATTATTGAAATAAAGAGACCCAGAAATGGCATGACATTGAATACTTTATTAAATACACCACAGGAAGTGGTAGTGACAGTCCATGGTTGTCTTTGGAAAAGATCTGCACTTGCACTTCAGACCCTTAATTTTTGGGTGTCTTCCCTCACTCCCCTCTGGTGGTCGCTCCAGTTAAAAGCAACTTCTCTTATCGACACCCTCCGTTTCCTATACATCAACCAGTTCATAATCCATCTACTTATATTACACTGAATACCTACAGCTTCCAATTTTAGGATCAGTCTTTGGTGTGGAACCTTATCGATAGCTTTCTGAAAATCTAAGTATATCATATCATATGCTTTCATATCATATGCTTTTTTATCATATGCTTTTTTTTTTATGAAAAATTCCAATCAGGCTTCCGTTCTGACCATAGTACAGAAACAGCCCTGTTAAAAATATTGAATGACGTGTTTCAGTCCTCCGACGTAGGGCACGCCAGTGTAATTATTTTATTAGACTTAAGTGCGGCTTTTGACACAATCGACCACAAAATCTTGATAAACTGCTTAGAAAACCGTATTGGCCTATCTCGCAATGTGCTGTCATGGTTTAAATCATATCTGTCAAACAGACTCCAATATGTACAGATTAACAAGAACCACTCAAATTTAACTGAGGTTAAGTACGGAGTCCCACAGGGCTCAGTCCTTGGACCTATACTTTTTTCATTGTACATGCTCCCTTTAGGTGATATCATTCGACGACATAATATTAACTTTCACAGTTACGCACATGACACACAATTATATCTGTTAGTAAATCCGAATACCTTAGACCTAAAAAAACTAATCTGCTGTCTGTCTCAGATTAAAACATGGATGACAAAAAAAATTCTTATGCTTAATTCTGACAAAACAGAAGTCATAATTTTAGGAGACAAAAATTGAACTGTTCATCATGCACTAACAAAACTGAGTAATGATAACTTTAATTTCTCCCCTGGGTGTCATCTGTGATCATAATCTATCCTTTGAATCACACATTCAGAATGTGTCGAGATCTTCCTTCCTCCAGCTTCCTCCAGCTTCCTTCCTCTGCAAAGAGATCTTAAGAAAGGGATCAGGAAAGCAAAGAGGGAAATAGAAAGAAACATAGCTCTTGGAGCTAAAACCAATGCAAAGAGCTTTTTTCAATATTACAACAGCAAGCGGTCAATAAAGGAGGAGGTGAAACAGATAAAGGGCAAAAATGGAGGTATCTTGGAAAACGAACAAGATGTGGCAAATATTCTAAATGAGTATTTCACAGAGGTTTTTACAAAAGAAAAAACAGATGACATCAGTCCAGTCAAACCCTAAGAGAGATCAGGATGAATGAGGAGGAGGTACTAAAGGAACTAGCAGAATTAAAAACAAACAAATCACCTGGGCCAGATGGGATATGTCCAACAGTACTTAAAGAAATGAGGGAAATTATGTATAGGCCGCTAACTCGATTATTCCAAATGACACTTAGAACAGGGGATGTGCCAATGTCATACCAATCCACAAGAAAGGGGACAAAACTGAGCCAGGAAATTACAGACCAATCAGTCTCACCTGCATCACCTGTAAAATGTTGGAAAAAATGATTAGACAGAAAATAGAGGAGCATCTCAATGAAAACCATATTCTTGGAGATAGTCAACATGGGTTTAGACAAGGCAGATCATGTCTTACTAATTTATTTAAAAAAAATTGAACATGCAACTGCAGCTGTAGATCATGTGAAAGCATATGATATGATATACTTAGACTTCCAAAAAGCTTTTGATAAGGTTCCACACCAAAGACTGATGCTCAAATTGGAAGCTGTAGGCATTCAGGGTAATTTAATTAGACAGATTATGAACTGGTTGATGTATAGGAAACAGAGGGTGTCGATTAGAGGAGTCACTTCTAACTGGAGTGAGGTTGTTAGTGGAGTTCCACAGGGATCAGTACTAGGGCCTTTACTTTTTCTAATCTATATTAATGATCTGGACTCTGGGATAGTTAGCAAACTTGTCAAATTTGCAGATGATACTAAAATAGGTGGCTCAGCAGATACAATTTTGGCAGCACAGGCTATTCAGAGGGACTTAGATAATATTCAGTTGTGGGCTGACACCTGGCAAATGAAATTCAATGTGGACAAGTGCAAGGTAATACATGCAGGTAACAAAAATGTCCACTATAATTACACTATGGGAGGTACAGATCTAGATGAAGTAACGCATGAGAAAGACCTAGGAGTCTATGTGGACTCCTCACTTTCTCCATCCA
This sequence comes from Amia ocellicauda, assembly GCF_036373705.1. Taxonomy (NCBI): domain Eukaryota; kingdom Metazoa; phylum Chordata; class Actinopteri; order Amiiformes; family Amiidae; genus Amia; species Amia ocellicauda. The sequence goes on from NC_089855.1 coordinate 34,922,320, forward strand.
AGCAATGTGGGGAAGCAATAAAAAAGGCAAACAGAATGCTAGGGTATATTGTCAAGAAGTGTTGAATTTAAAACAAGGGAAGTAATGTTAAGACTGTACAATGCACTAGTTAGACCTCATCTGGATACTGTGTACAGTTCTGGGCACCACACTTCAAGAAGGATATTGCTGCTTTAGAGGCAGTTCAGAGGAGAGCAACCAGACTTATTCCAGGTCTGAAGGGAAAGTCCTACTCGGAGAGACTGTGGGAACTGAACCTTTTCACCCTGGAACAGAGGAGACTACGTGGGGACTTGATCCAAGTCTTCAAAATCATGAAAGGCATTGACCACATCAAACCAGAGGAGCTTTTCCAGATCAGCAGGGACACACGCACCCGGGGACACAAATGGAAATTGGGCTTCAAGGCATTCAAAACGGAAAACAGGAGACACTTCTTTACACAGAGAGTAGTCGCAATCTGGAATAAACTACCCAGCGATGTGGTTGAAGCTGAAAGTTTGGGAACATTTAAAAATAGTCTGGATAGGATCCTTGGATCACTTAGATATTAATGAACACCAAACGAGCACGATGGGTCGAATGGCCCCCTCTCGTTTGTAAACTTTCTTATGCTCTTTATGTTCTTAGAAACATTGCTAGACTAAGACAATTCCTCTCATTACAGGACACTGAGAAATTGATACACACAATCTAGATTGGATTACTGTAATGCCATTCTGTCAGGCAGCACAAACAGAGCTATTTCTGCACTTCAGTTAGTCCAAAATGCTGCTGCAAGAATCCTAACACGTCACTCCAGTATTGGCTTCTCTTCACTGGCTGCCCGTGCACTACAGGATAGACTTTAAAGTTCTCTTATTAACATTTAAAGCACTAAAGGGACTGGCACCTCCCTACCTTATCGAATACACTCCAGGTCAGCCATTGAGATCACAGGAAGCCGGTTACTTAGCGCTCCCTAAAATACACAAGAAAACCGCAGGTGATAAAGCATTCAGTTATAGGACCCCGAAGCTGTGGAATGATCTTCCAGCCAATGTAAGAGATGTCCCCTCTGTCTTAGCCTTTAAATCACGGCTGAAGACTCATCTGTTTAGTCTCTGTTTTTCTAGCCCATAGTGCCCCAAGTGTGCCATGGACATGCAATTGCACAACTGTCGTTGGAAATGTCCTGCACTGCATGACCAGTATCTGAGCACGACTGCCTTCTGGTCTTCCAGCAACAGCCCCCTCCGAGGGTCCAACAAGGCACCTCATCCCCCACCATGGAAGTCTGATGAGGCACAACCCACCCCAGAGGCACCCCACCCCCGATGGCCAGCGAGAGGCCTCCTCCAGAGGGAAGACCACAGCCAGCAGCACCGATAAAGACATTTCTGATCTCCTTGCTGCTATAATAACTATACTGCCTGGAGGGGAGGCAACCATTAGGCCTAGGCCCTAAGCCCTAAGCCGTGGACCCCCAGAGATTCATTTTCTCCTACATGCCATCCATAGGAGGTTTTTGTTTTTCTCTCCTCCATGCCTAAATGGTTTATTTACTTAAATGTTCACTCACTTTATTCTAGATCATGTAAAATGTTTACAGGTCTATATTTTATTTTATTGTATTTATGTATTTTATTTTGCTGGACGTTTGTTGTATGTTTACCAGTCTGTAAAGGGCTCTGTGGCTACCCTGCGAAGGGTGCTATACAAATAAAAATTAATTTATTGATTGATTGATTGATTTCACGTGACCTACAGCTGCAGTTGCATGTTCAAAAAACTCAAATTAGTAAGACATGATCTGCCTCATCTAAACCCATGTTAACGATCACCAAGAATATGGTTTTCATTAAGATGCTCCTCTATTATCCGTCTAATATTTTTTTAAAGCAGATGAGACTGATTGGTCTGTAATTTCCTGGCTCAGTTTTGTCTCCTTTCTTGTGGATAGGTAAATACTGGGAACTAATGAGCCAAGGAAACAAGAAGAAAGTGCATCAATTAACAAATAAGGCAGGGATCAATTATTTAATAATAAGGAAAATGGCACCAAATCCTCACGATTCTACATGCATCGAAGCGGCAGGTATAAGAAAATGTTACGCAGTCGGGGTGAGTAGGGGCCACCTCTGTAGTTCCCGTAAACAAAGGCATATGCATTGAGCCTTCACGATATAGCCTCCCATTGTAGTGTATGGAACAAGTACCGCAACTCCCCACTAGATGGCATACAAACATTGCTTTAACCCAGAGGTTCCCAAAATGGGGTCCGTGACCCACAGGTTACCGTCACCAACCCCCTCAACCCCCCTAAGTTTTTACCATCAGCACCCCCCCCCACCACCCTTGTAAGCTTTTACTGTCGGCACCCCCCCCACCCTCACCGCCATCCTTTGGTTGGTGGTGGTCCTCAGCCATAATCTGTGCAGCAAAGGGGTCCCTGGGTCAGTTTGGGAACCCCTGCTTTAACCTACGCTGGCCCATCCAGAAGCCAGCATTAACTTGCTTCAGCCTGACTTCTCTCAGCACCCAGGCACTGCACATGGCATACTTTAGCCCACCGGTTCTGTGCCTCCAAACGATGATACAGTTAGGTCCATAAATATTTGGACAGTGACATCATTTTGACATAATTTTGGCTCTGTACGCCACCACAATAGATTCATCTTTAATTTAACCATAGCTACATCTAAATTGGGTGAACGGTGTAGGAATTACACCCATTTTTATATGTGGTCCCCAATTTTAGGGTCTCAAAAGTAATTGGACAATTGGCTGCTCAGCTGTCTAAGCTGTTCCATGACCAGGTGTGTGTTATTCCCTCATTAGTTCAATTACAGGTAAGCAGATAAAAGGCCTAGATTTGATTTCAAGTGTGGCATTTGCAATTGGAATCTGTTGCTGTTAACCCTCAATATGAAATCCAAAGAGCTGCCACTGTGAGTGAAGCAAGCCATCATTAGGCTGAGAAATCAAAACAAACCAATCAGTGAGGGGGTTCGGAGGCTCTCATATGGCGAGAAAGTTCTCTCACACTGTGTCTAGTGCAGACAAAAAACGTACAAATGTACAAGTCCCTCAGCAGTAAGATCATCTAATTCAACAAAAATATTTGTAGGTGCCCACATTTTAGCTAACTGAAGGCACATTTTTGTTCAAACTAGTAGCCTTATCTAGCATTAGGCTGATTTTAGGAGGACACTGTCCTATCCAATCTTCTCAAACATCTGTCTCCTCATTTCTGAAGTAATGTGTTGAATGTTTGAGCATGCAACATTGGAATGTAAAATTAATCCCAAGATAACCCTATTTAATTCTTGACAATCAATTTCATGGTCAAAACCATAAGCTGGTCTATAATGTTTAACCTCTTTGAAAGTTGTGCATAAAACTCTGGCTGTGGTGGATATTTGTTAAGACTGAGCATTGACGATGGTCGGCACAGTGCATGTTACACACTCTTTAGCCAGCTTCATGCTGGATGTTTTTTCTGGACCCAATGAGTTTACCTTTTGACAAGTCATGCAACTGAGATTCGATTTCTCCATAATTTGTCATTTTCATTTGTCATGGGTAGTTGGTTTGATTAATTTTGAATTGATCAGTAGTTGAAACAGTAGCCTACACATGAGTTGCATTCATATTCATATCTTTTTCACTTGATAAATCAACCTGCTACTCATTTTCCACAGCCACGCTGTTTGCCAGAGCATTGTCATTAGTCACACAGGTTACATTTTTCATGTCACGACATTGTGCCAGAGCTGTGTTTGGTCCCGCAGCATGGACAGGTTGCAGCATTCGTAGTTAAATGGCACATGTGCAACAATGTCTTTGTAAAGCCATATTCATTCATGGTGAAACAATTGTACAGTATATAGCATTATACACAATGGCTGTGGTGGGGCAGTATTTAATTGAGCAACTGCAAATAAGCCTTTTAGATTCCTTGTCAGGCAATACCTTTAATTTGAGTAATACGGTATGTTTTACAACTTTATTGTACCACATTGCAGTTGTCCATGGTGCAAAACAATGACCTGTTTACCTTTTACTTATCTGTCTGTAAAATAAGATAAGGATAGAAAGCAGCAGGTGTTTTCTGGATTACAAACTTATAAATTAATACAATGCTGTAAAGCATTATTTTAATTACAATTATTACTATTAGTATTTGGTAAAAGCAATGGGATTTGTGATTAAAACTAAAGCTCTGTGCCTCCAAGTAATTAAATGTATGTCAGTGGTGAATTGTTTTGTCTGTGGAGTATTTGTGGAGCATTAACCCAAGACAGGAGTTCACCCTGAACTTGGGTTTGTTCCCACAGAATGAGAAGCACTGACATAAAATGCATTCAACCTTTACCAAAGGTTCCCTTAACTGTCATTTTACAGTTGGCTTAATTAGTTTAAGAGAGGCAGCTGCAGCTGCACCTGCTCCATTTCCTTCCACCTGTCCACCTACACCTATTTTATTGTTTGTGTTACTTTCCATGCAACCGAATATTCAAGATACGTAGACCATAAAGGTCAGCAACGTTCTTTACCTCCCCTGCCAAAAAGACATAAGGTGATGTTTTGGTTGTAGATATAAAGAATAATAAAAAATCAAAAAAACATCCCCAAGTCTGATTTTGATTGCCTCTTTGAAGCTCTGATTTCAAACTTTGATTCAATTATGTTAGTTGGCAGTCTTCACCTAAACGCCTGATGACAACCTATGAACAAAAGCTTTCCCTATCCTCCCTGATTCGTTCATCATCCAGTGACACCATCGGCAGAAACACTATAATATGCAGCATGAAAACTGCTAGGCACACATCAACAACCCATTAAACAAATAATATATGCAAAATGAAGAGAACACATTGTACACGTTCACCTTTCAATTGATTTGTTAAACCCATTTCCTACAAGTTTCCCTTCAGGTACACTATGCCAGTAAGATGTTCAGAAAATATTTAGATTATATATTTAATGAGAATTAAGTGTGGTCGGCATGGTGGTTAGCACTGCTGCCTCACAGTTCCAGGGTCCTGGGTTTGAGTTCCGGCTTGGGGTGCCTGTCTCCTGGCACTCTGGTTTCCTCCCACCATCCAAAGACATGCGGGTCAGGTTAATTGGCTTCTCTAAATTGCCCTGTATGTGGGTGTGTGTGTTGCCCGATGATGGACTGGTGTCCCATCCTGGGTGTATTCCTGCCTGCCCGGATCGGCTTTGGCTTCCCCGTGACCCTCACCAGGATAAGTGGTTTTGAAGATATTTCTAAGTCACAAGAACTCATCCCCAGAAATGATAGGATTTTTTGTTTGATACATACACCAATCAGCCATAACATTATGAGCACCTGCCGAACATTGTGTAGGTGCCCTTTTTGCCGCAAAAACAGCCCTGACCTGTCGAGGTATGGACTCCACTAGACCTCTAGGTGTGCTGTGGTATCTGGCACCAAGACATTAGCAGCAGATCCTTTAAGTCTTATAAGTTGCGAGGTGGGGCCTCCATGGATCGGACTTGTTTGTCCAGCACATCCCACAGATGCTTGATTCGATTGAGATCTGGGGAATTTGGAGGCCAAGTCAACACCTTGAACTCGTGATTCATCAGACCAGGCCATCTTCTTCCATTGCTCCGTGGTCCAGTTCTGAGGCTCACGTGCCCATTGTAGGCATTTTTGGCAGTGGACAGGGGTCAGCATGGGCACCCTGACTGGTCTGCAGCTACGCAGCCCCATACGCAACAAACTGCAATGCACTGTGTGTTCTGACACCTTTCTATCAGAGCCAGCATTAACTTTTTCAGCAATCTGAACTACAGTAGCTCGTCTGTTGGAACGGACCACACGGGCCAGCCTTCTCTCCCCACGTGCATCAATGAGCCTTGGCCGCCCATGACCCTGTTGCCGGTTCACCGCTTTTCCTTCCTTGGACCACTTTTGATAGGTACTGACCACTGCAGACCAGGAACACCCCACAAGAGCTGCAGTTTTGGAGATGCTCTGACACAGTCGTCTAGCCATCACAATTTGGCCCTCGTCAAAGTTGCTCAGAGCCTTACGCTTGCCCATTTTTCCTGCTTTTAACACATCAATTTTGAGGACAAAATGTTCACTTGCTGCCTAATATATCCCACCCACTGCCAGGTGCCATGATTACGAGATTATCAGTGTTAGTCACTTTACCTGTCAGTGGTCATAATGTTATGGCTGATCGGTGCAGATAGGTATTTTCCAGTACTGGTATACAGCTCACAGAGGAAAAGTTTATTGCTTTTCAACTTGAATCATACACAACAATACATGCAAATCCCTCTCTCCAACAGCACAGGAAATTGTGTGCCCACAGATTTGACTTTACCTATTATCTCTGGTGGAATAATATCACTGTGGTGAGATGCAAATAATTATGAAAGACAAAAATATCTGCTCGGTCTGAGACAAGGCACAAGGCTGACACAAAATATAACAATTGGTATTTTGAATCCTTACTCAGACTGAATACATTTAAAATTGTGTAAAATGTAAAAAAAGTTCCTTGCATTAATGTCTTACTTTTCAGGATCTTGATGGCTTCAGGATAGAAAACATCTGCAATTTAAGAAAAATGTAATTGTATATAGTGAAAAAAGAGCCATATAAACCTGTAAAACACAATGAAACTGAAAAAGAATTATTAATTTATATTTAAATGTATGTTTTCAATGGGGGGTCTTATTGAATCAGTGTCAATGAATACAAGCTTAAAAAACAGTTTAAGAATTAATGCTAACTCTGTACAGGTTAGAAACCAAGATATTTGAAAATGGAAAGAAACTTAATTGCATTAAGTGATTCCATTGTACTTAAAGTAATGTAAACTGAAAATACAATATATAATGTATTATAAAGAATGTAACTGTATTTAATCTATTGAAACCACATACAAGTTTTAAATGTACATTGTACTGCTGAGTATTCTGCTAGCATGGGTTATTTTTTAATGTTTATATATAATACCATTTCATGCATACGTTATTAAACAAAGGTAATTAGGTTTATTGATTACAGAAAAGTATCAAACATTGGAACAGTCCCTCTGAATGTAGTTACACAATAATGAATTCTACAAAGTCATGAAACATGTTTTATCTTGGGGCAAAAATATATGAAAACTACAGACCACAGCACAAAAAAGAGCATTCATTCAATTCAGTAAGTAGGGTGGTGCCACCCCGTATCCAAACTGAATTTCCTCTACAGCTAATTTTTCAGCTGAAACAACAAATTATTCTTTAGCTTTAATTGATATGAAAATAAGACCTTACCTTTGGTGACTGAGGTTACTGGATTGATTTTAAGGTGATACACTGTAAATAAACACAATTGAAAGAAAAAAAAAGCCCAGTTAAAGATGTATTTGTTTGTACAAATGCTATAATAACAAACTGCATGGCAGCCATCTCAAAAAACAAATAATGAATGCTTAGTTCAGTAACTCAACTGTAGCTTGAATTGAGAGCACCACTTCGAATAAAATGTGAAATATCTTTAAATATTTCCAGCACGTCATTTAAATTAATGGCAGGGAATACAGGGAGACACATGGAGTGACTGCTACACTACCCTGTATATCTCCCTCCTACATTACTTATTGTTTAAGGACACTTTTTGCTGTAATAATGTGTTACACTTTATGCATACAAACACACTAAATCTAGTGGTGTATATTATATTGTTTTCTTGTAAGTCACTTTGTGAGTCACTTTGGTATCTGTAAAATTGATAAACAATGGTAACAGATCATAAAAGACGAGACTATATAGTGTGATACAGGTGGATGTCTCTGGCTAGTTGTGTGAAGAAGCCAACTACCACCTGCCCAGGTCCTCCGGGCTTTTGTTCATCCTTAGGGTTTGATATGTAACACACACTGCCTAACTCTTCAGTATAACAATACCAACCAAGATACCCACTTAAATCTAACCCACTGGCTCAGTACAATGACTAATTGGCTTTAAAGCCTCTACATCACTCACTTTTTTTTAAATAATTTAGATGTTCCAATTATTTACATAACAACACCCGAGACTGCAGGTGCTTGAAAATTCATTGCTTTCGTTCGACTATGGGGAACCAAGTTACCTCCCATCAGCTTGTCCCTTTATTAATGATTGGCCAATCATATGCTGCCTCCTGGGAACTACAATGCAACCAATGGCAAAGGCAGGACTGAAGAAAAACTCGCTCTTGCACAAAGGGACACCTGAATATACTCTGGGTCCAAACTCAAGACTTTGTAACTTCAGAATTAATGCCACTAGAATAATACCAATGTAACTACCACCCATTCCTAAAATGTCCCATTGGCATATAACAACAACAACAACAACAACAACAACAACAACACTAATAATAATAATAATAATAATAATTACAAAATTCATGATCATCACTTTCAATCTCCACAGTGCTTTTCATGCAGGAAAACCATTTCATCCACCATTGAACTGTAGGACTCTCTGGGCTGCAGTGAGGCAGTTATTTTGTACAACCAGCTACTGACCAGACAAGGCATGGGAAAGAGAAACTACTTAATTTGGGGTTAGGAAAGAAACAGAGAAAGCCTGAAGTAGAATTTAGCCAGACTTCTAGAGATGCAGGCAGAGAATGACAATGAATGTTATCACCATGTTTACCATCTGAAGCACTGTACTATCTTTATTTAATTTATCAAAGCAGGGCAAAGGGAAGGAGAAGCAGCTGCTCATTTATTACACATAATTATAAGAATGGATAAGCTGAGATAAGAAAAGCAGTCCTGCTAACATACCAAGGGATCCAAAAACACTGTTTAAATGCAGTCTTAATGGAAAAGTCATGCCTTGGGAATATGGTACCAATTACATGTTTTTGTGTTGATGTAGATGACTGACTGGGGACTTTCAAGCAAATATGTATTCTTGTTGTTCTGTTGTTGCAAAGGAGTAATCTAATCCTGGTTTTAGGATTTGCTCTGTGTCTGCCTGCAATTCTACAGAGCTGTCAGTCTTATGTTTTGTAGTTATAGTGCATCCGGAAAGTATTCACAGCACTTCAAAACACTTTTTCCACATTTTGTTATGTTACAGCCTTATTCCAAAATGGATTAAATTAATTATTTTCCTCAAAATTCTGCAAACATAATGACAACGTGAAAGAAGTGTTGTTGAAATCTTTGCAAATTTACTAAAAATAAAAAAATTAAAAAGCACATGTACATAAGTATTCACAGCCTTTGCCATGACACTCAAAATTGAGCTCAGGTGCATCCTGTTTCCACTGATCATCCTTGAGATGTTTCTACAACTTGATTGGAATGCACCTCTGGTAAATTCCGGCGCTTACTCAAGACGCATCTCTTCCGATAGCATATTACTCCTCTATCCCTGCTAGATAGCACTTCAGCTTTATTATGCTCCTTGCATTCCTGATTGTTTTCCTCCTTGCTCCCTTTCCCGAAGCCCTCGTCTGTAACCCTACATCTTGACAGCACTTAGCTTTCACCATCCAGGATGTAGGAAGTCTCTTACTGTACTTGTGTAAATTGTAAATTGGAATTTGTAAAATGTATTATCTTGAATTGCTATGTTTTATCAAAGTTGAATTTGTAATGATTGATGCCTTGTACTTCTGTATTTTTGCACTTTGTTTGCACTTATGTTGTAAGTCGCCCTGGACAAGGGCATCTGCCAAGAAATAAAAATAATAAAAAAATAATAATTATTATTATTATTATTATGCATTTGTTAGCAGACGCTCTTATCCAGGGCGCCTTTCAGAACAAGCGCATTGCTGCGTGTCTGGCAACAGGGACAATTGTAACAGTGGGACCATCATCCCAGACTTCATCAATAAGCACAATTTCCCATCAAACCGTTAACATCACCTGAGATCGTCCGACAGTTTATTGATCTGCCCATGACTGCGCCGCAAATACCCCCAAAACACCCGCATCCATAATCAATAGGCTAGCCTACAATCAATACAAATAAAAGGCTGAGTTATCTTAGCATATTCATATAGCTGTATTTGCATTTCTGCTTGTCTACATGTGATCTTGCATTTTTTGTTTTGCTTTTTACAATGAGTTTGATTATGATGTTAAATAGGGTTTAAAGATGCAGTCGCCTCGGTGCTGATTATTACTGCCGTTTCTCTTCTACTCCATGATTGGGAACACCCACATCCAGTGACGTCAGCATTCGGTCCCACAACCGGTGGAAAAGCGGGCTGGTTCCCAAAAAGATCAGCTGGATCCCAGGCCGAGCAGCGGCTCCGGCTCCAGCACCGGCTCCTTGTCGGTGGAAAAGCGGTAACTGAGCAATCGGGGGAAAGGGCCTTGGTCAGAGAGGTGACCAAGAACCCGATGGTCACTCTGAAGGAGCTCCAGCGTGTCTCTGTCGAGAGAGGAGAACCTTCCAGAAGAACAACCATCTCAGCACTCCACCAATCAGGCCTGTATGGTAAAGTGGCCAGACGGAAGCCACTCCTCAGTAAAAGGCACATGACAGCCCGCCTGGAGTTTGCCAATAGGCACCTGAAGGACTCTCAGGCCTGATGAAACAAAGATTGAACTCTTTGGCCTGAATGGCAAGTGTCAAGTCTGGAGGAAACCAGGCACCGCTAATCACCTGGCCAATACCATCCCTACAGTGAAGCATGGTGGTGGCAGCATCATGCTGTGGGGATGTTTTTCAGTGGCAGGAACTTTGAGACTAGTCAGGATCGAGGGAAAGATGAATGCAGCAATGTACAGAGACATCCTTGATGAAAACCTGCTCCAGAGCGCTATGGACCTCTGACTGGGGTGAAGGTTCATCTTCCAACAGGACAATGACCCTAAGCACACAGCCAAGATAACAAAGGAGTGGCTACAGAACAACTCTGTGAATGTCCTTGAGTGGCCCAGCTAGAGCCCAGACTTGAACCCGATTGAACATCTCTGGAGAGATCTGAAAATGGCTGTGCACCGATGCTCCCCATCCAACCTGATGGAGCTTGAGAGGTCCTGCAAAGAAGAATGGGAGAAACTGCCCAAAAATAGGTGTATCAAGCTTGTAGCATCATACTCAAAAAGACTTGAGGTTGTAATTGGTGCCAAAGGTGCTTCAACAAAGTATTGAGCAAAGGCTGTGAATACTTATGTGCTATTTTTGTTTTTTATTTTTAATACATTTGCAAAGATTTCAAACAAACTTCTTTCACGTTGTCATTATTGTTTGTAGAATTTTGAGGAAAATAATGAATTTAATCCATTTTGCAATAAGGCTGTAACAAAATGTGGAAAAAGTGAAGCGCTGTGAATACTTTCCAGATGCACTGTATATGTTCAGATTCCTGTTACTAATAGTGTTTTCAAACTATTTGAGTTAATGAGCTCCCATCAGGGTTCCAAATCCCACAGCATCATAAGAAACAGAGACATGCGATATCCAGTCCTCACATGGAATGGAGGATTAGTTTGTGTAGGGGTCCATGACAATTTGTCCCCATCAATTTGTCCCTGTGACAATTTGATCCGGTCGCAATTCGCCCTCTTTTTTTACAGAAACTGTAAATCGGATGTGTTTGATAATGTAACACGCTGGTAGCCAAGAGAATAAGCTTGTGGGAACTTCAGTGTAACTTCTATGCACAGGAGCTGTGCATAACACTGCCAAATAATGCTTAAGATGGTGTAGTAACACAGTATATAACTCTGAAATGTACATTATTTTTCAGTTTTTGGTAACCTAAACTTGTGTAACCTCTGGCAGTTTACCACTTACCTTTGTACCATTTCAGGTTATTCACTGGACTGCTTACATTTCAATAAAAACTGGAAAAATTGGGGTGTTCTTGAACTTTTCAATGGTAGTGTACATATATACATAATATATATCAAATAATAAAATAAAATCTGTACATAAGAAATATCTGCACATCAGGAATCGAACCCCCAACAGCAGGCTTGCAGTGGCGCACTTTAAGCACTATGCTAGCTGAGATACTGGCTTTAGTGTGAAACACTTTTTAAATAGCCTACAGCTGCCATAGTCAATTGTCCTGATTAGTTTATATACATATATATATATATATATATTGTAACAGTTTTGGTAACTGTAAGACCCCTTCTGGATTCTAACAAGGAGTCAGACACTGAAGTTAGGCAAAGTGCTCTTTATTATTACACATGCACTAGCTCCACCTTTATGAAGGCAGGTCAGGCAATGGAAAATAACTAACTTATTGCAGCAGAAAAGCCTGTGGCTATTCAGAGCCTGAATAATTGAACAATTAACCAAACACAAAACAGACATACAGAAAAGAAGAATAAACACAAGTACAAAATAGTACAGAACATAATTAACTCACAACAATTAACAAGTAATTAATTAACTTTATACCGTCTCAACTTCACCCCCCAGCAGCCCTTCAGTATTGGCCGCATATTTATTAGCCTGGGTGGCGCTGGCTATACTGTTATAATATATATTTATATAGCCTACCTGGGGCAAACTGACACAGGGACAAATTGACTTGGGGACGAATTGTCATGGGGGCCTGTTGTTGCTGGGACAAATTGTCGGGATGGAAAGAATTGAAGGGGATTAATTGACAGGGACGAATTGACGTGCCCCCTTTGTGTATTGGTATTAATGGGTTAGGTTTTCTTGGAGGTTTGATTTTGTTTTATTTTCTACACTTTAAGTTATATTAGTGAAAAGACAATAAAAAGCTCTATTACTAATCAATCCATTATGTATATCATTAAAGCTTCTTACCTGAGAAATCTAGGGACATAAGGAACAGCAGAATGGTTTTCATTCTGGACTCATTCAGAAGCTGGTCATTGAGAGACACCTGTCTGGCAGAAAGAAGAAACAGACCTAGGTAACTACAGTATGTTCACACTCTGTGAAGGAGCTGACATCACCCCACGGCAGTCTTTATCTTGCAATTAAAATACACCCCTCATTCATTTGAAACAATGACTTGCAAATTAACATTTTAATTTACATGACTTCTATCACTTAACTGTATACTGCTAATACTGCTACAAGTTCAAACCTGTTATGTTTGTGTGACTTAAGAAACTGATGATGTTTTGTTTATAATACAAATGTGATTGTAGCATTAAGGGGGAGTGTATTTTGATAGAGCATTCTAGCTCTGAGCTGAAGCTCCGATCTGAAGAAGACCTCTCCCCCAAAGTTATCAGATTTCCTGAGCTCATCGGCACATGAACTGTTCTATATCAAAGTGGCATTCTTGGGAGGATGGCACAGAGAATGGGCCAAATGGCTTGGAATCCCTGCTGTGAAAACGACTGGGGAATATGGCGTGGAGGTCATAAAACTCTTTGAAGTGGACGAGAGCCGAAATCCCGACACAGAGCTACGAACCTAGGCCAACCGGCATTTCCAAAAGACGGCATGGATTGACATCAGTCATAAATCAAGCCCCCCTCCAATAGGACACTGGGGGCTGAAACCGAAATCCAATCTCACAAACTCAAGAACCAATCGTCTATTGATCTAACAGGCATATAAAGGGTAGCGCACGGCATCCATCTCTCTCTCACCTGAACCAGTAACCCGCTGCCACAACTCAACTTGTAGCTCTGTTGCCAGAACCGAAAACCAGAAACCAACCAAGTCTATGCCGGCAACAGAAGATTTAAACTGCGAGAAGGAGATTGAGCCGTACGAAGAATTCTTTTAAAAATGCGCATGCCCGCCTGTACCCATCTGATCAGTGGAGTTTTACAGCTGGACAAGTTGACTGCAATAAGAAAGTATTCAGTCATTTAAATAGCTATTGAGTCTTAAGAAACTTGACCCTTGGAAACTAACAGGGCCCTGCTTTCCTCAAAGACTTTGTCTTCAAGTAACTATGGTGGAAAACCCTGCTTGTAAAGAAGATTTTGTGCACAACCTTGGAGCCTTCAAACCAGTGGAAAATCTGTTTGGAAAAGACTCTGCTTTCGCAAAACCCCAACTTCCAGGTGCATCGACTTAAGTGGAAGTTATTGGACAAAGCCAAACCGGACTGCCTTTGTTCCAAACAACATGGACCACATGCCATGTGTTTTTATTTGAGCCCGAAGACAGAGAGGCCTCTCTGCAATGAAGTTCAGATAAGTTTAGCAGTTTGGAGTTTATTATTCATGACATTTGAGAAATCAATAAGAAATATTATTCTGTGAGTCATAAACTTTAGAATGTGTAATATCATTTAGTATTTTCTTAAATATAAATGTGTGCTGCATTAAACCATTTTGTTTGACAATTTTAGAAATAAAATCTGTCAATGCCGAGAAATGTCTTCTCATTCCTGTTTAATAGTTAAGTCTGAAATTGATACACGTTACATGCCCGTAGCCTGGGGGGGTTCGGATAGTTCGAACGATCCCCCCCTCACTGCCAAAGGTCCAAAATTTAAGTCAGTTATTTTGTATTCATTAATACCATGCTTTACAGGAGAATTACATGCGCAGCCAGGGCTGGCCCTATCGGCGGAATAGGCAAATGCTAGGGGGGCTGTCCATCCATAGGGGCGCCCGAATGAGTGAAGATTTTCTTTTTATGTAATGTTACAGAGGTTTGTTGCACTCAGTGCTTGTTATTGTGTGGAACCAAGTCACAGCAATTCCTGGTTAATAGCCAATAGGATGTGATTAATATGTATTAATATGGGATGTCCTGTATAGAGCTGCTGTTAGTTGAGTTGATCGCGCACAGATTCCCTGCCTGGCGTCTCTGCTCACTCGTACTTGTCAAAAACACAACACAAAAACAGCTATTCGGTTTTCCTGATCGACCGGGGGGTCACGGTGCCACAGCTTGTGTTCACCTAGAAACTGCTACGTCAGCGGTGGACACAGCTTATTTCAGTGCAGACGCGTGATTTAGCAGCGACACATCAGAGCTGCTCCTAACCCATTTCAATCAGACACACCGGCAAAGATCTGTGACTGACCAGCACCAGGAACCACGTCTAGTTTGCATGTATAATGTTGCTTGATATGGGATGTTCCGCTGGTGATGTGTGGTTGTGAAGCAAAGATATGTATGAGTCCAAATCTGCATGATTTCATGGAGATATTGAGCTGTTTTTTGACTTCGAAATGACTCCCAGACGCCCCCCCCCCTGAATTACTCAATCGTCTTCGCCCTCATTTTTCAACACTAATTTTGTGCAGTGCACAGTGGGACAAAGGGAAATGGTATAGACTTTAATCTAATAAGAGACAAAATGCCTGAAAGCTTCTATTATGTTTATCTATATGACTACAATAATCTTTAACAAATTTAAATGTAAGTGGTCTGAAACCGTTTTAATACAAATATATACATTTATTTAACCATTTTATTTTTGTACTTTGTGAAATGAAAGTACTAAATATAAGCAACGGGGTATATTACTAATTCACAGATTTAGTCCATGTCTGGACCTTGACCAAGACATTTGGACCCTGACACAAAATAATTGACTACCTCTGCTGTAGAACATTGCTACATTATGCATATTGCACTAAGGTGTCTGTAATATCGTATTTTCTTGCAGCTGGATAGTGAGTATAGGACGAAAAGAGCAGGAGAGACAGAAGAGAAAGCAGGCAGCAGCGTCATTGTCGCAGAATATTGAACGCATGTTCAAAAACACTGCCAAACAGGGTAAGGTTGTTATATTTACTACCTAATCTAACAGCTAGCTAACAGTCGTCAACCCCACGCAGAAGGTAGCTAATGTATTTTTACTCGTGTGTGTCTGTGTCTGTCAGGATTACGCAAAAACTATAAGACCGATTTTCACAAAACTCAGCGGAGGGGTGTAGCATGGGTCAAGGAAGAACACAGTAAATTCTGACAATTATCCGTCCAGTGGAACTAGCTAGCTACAGTGACCGATTCAGAATGTTTTTACCCTGAATATGTGTGATGTGTGTTCCTCTGTGTCGGCGTTCCATTCATGTGTGTGTGCGCGTGCATGTGTGTGTGTATGTGTTTGGACTGAAAAAGGTGGTACATGATCTTGGTAAGCAATTTGACAACATTGTAGTAAATATTTTCGGTGCATCAAAGAGCGTGCTCGTTAAGATACCAGCAGACAAGCAAATCCAGCACAAATTAGTGCATAAAAAGTAACCAAAATGAAGTATTTGAACCTCATAATTAAATACAAAATGAGGGGAAAAACTGCAAAAAGGTCCACTTTTTGAAAAAAAGAACCCCCCTTCCACTAGGCTGGCTACGGGCCTGCGTTAATAGACACTAGATTATAGGTAGCCCTGCCTATCCTTAATCATTGAACAGTAATCAATTATGGAGAATTGTGGTTACAAGAAATGATAGAATCTTTCTCGGTACCCAAACGTAAATGAGACTGATATATATAACAAGAAGTTATTTGACATAAATACTAACCTGCATAGTTAGTTAATGTCCGACTAACAATAGTAATGAGAGACTCACCTTCATCTTACTAACCGGTATTGTACTCAATGCATTTGTAATTTTGTGTAACGTTTTGTGTGTTATCATATGCGATTCCATGGTCTTTGATTTGGTCACAGAAGTGATTTGATGATCTTGAGTGAATTTTAATTAGTTTTTCCCTTTTTGTATAACTAGTGTAGTGCTACATTTTATCTTTGTTTTTAATAAATTTGAGAATTTAGATCTTTGGAATTGGTGTCTACATCCAATTATTGCAGAAATTGAGTTCTAAAAGATTCTAGGATTATTGATAAGGTGATACTTAAATTCACTTCTTTGAACTGAAATTTATAAGTGTACCTTACGCTACATGATCTTACCAGGTTATGAATAGATATAATCCATCGCATACAGGGTGTACACTGTGTGGGATGGGGCATATTTTATCTCATAAAATGAATGTGGTGTGGGTGAAAGTATACAACTCTTTTAGAGTTTGGGTCCCCTGTTGCGGATTACAAGCACTGCTTTAAAGGTACCTGATTAAGGTAGATTAAATTGGAGGTGTCCAGAGAAAAGCTGGGTATTACAAAGGGGAGATGATGAAATGAAATTGCAACTTGTATGTTTATCCTTCTTTAATTCTTCTTCTGTAATGAATTAAACTGGAACAAAATGAACTGTGAATGTACAATATATAGTTATCTGTATAGTTATCTATGATGATTTGAACTTTGAACATAACATTGTAACCATATTTGAAAATGTTATGCACTAGTATGAGGGGCTTCTCCATTATATATAAAGGGCTCAGAGTTCCAAGAGGGAGGGTTGGGGTAAAAGTCAGAGCATGTAGATAGACTCTGGGAGGGTCTGCTGAAAACCCTAGTATAGCCTAAAGCAGTGGTTCCCAAACTTTATGGGTGGCGCCCCCCCCAAAAAAATGGGTCAGAGCTCGCGCCACCCCCCATGTCCCACACGTTCATACTTTTATTTTTGTTGGTTGTTTGTTTTGAAAGCCCTAACGTTTACCAAGGATGAATATACTTTAAAACTTGTTTGCATTTCACTTTTCACAATTTCATTTGGCCATTTACATTGTAATCTCTCAATGCATGAATCTATTCTTACTGCATCTAGTACGGATGAGCCTGAATCAACATTGTTACAGAAGATACAGTAATGCTCTCTTTCCATTTTATACAATTTAACTAATTATTTAATATATAGGCGATACATATATACAAACATACATTTATACACTCACCTAAAGGATTATTAGGAACACCTGTTCAATTTCTCATTAATGCAATTATCTAACCAACCAATCACATGGCAGTTGCTTCAATGCATTTAGGGGTGTGGTCCTGGTCAAGACAAGGACAAGACAATCAAAGGTGATTTAAGCAATTTTGAGCGTGGCATGGTTGTTGGTGCCAGACGGGCCGGTCTGAGTATTTCACAATCTGCTCAGTTACTGGGATTTTCACGCACAACCATTTCTAGGGTTTACAAAGAATGGTGTGAAAAGGGAAAAACATCCAGTATGCGGCAGTCCTGTGGGCGAAAATGCCTTGTTGATGCTAGAGGTCAGAGGAGAATGGGCCGACTGATTCAAGCTGATAGTAGAGCAACTTTGACTGAAATAACCACTCGTTACAACCGAGGTATGCAGCAATGCATTTGTGAAGCCACAACACGTACAACCTTGAGGTGGATGGGCTACAACCGCAGAAGACCCCACCGGGTACCACTCATCTCCACTACAAATAGGAAAAAGAGGCTACAATTTGCACAAGCTCACCAAAATTGGACAGTTGAAGACTGGAAAAATGTTGCCTGGTCTGATGAGTCTCGATTTCTGTTGAGACATTCAGATGGTAGAGTCAGAATTTGGCGTAAACAGAATGAGAACATGGATCCATCATGCCTTGTTACCACTGTGCAGGCTGGTGGTGGTGGTGTAATGGTGTGGGGGATGTTTTCTTGGCACACTTTAGGCCCCTTAGTGCCAATTGGGCATTGTTTAAATGCCACGGCCTACCTGAGCATTGTTTCTGACCATGTCCATCCCTTTATGACCACCATGTACCCATCCTCTGATGGCTACTTCCAGCAGGATAATGCACCATGTCACAAAGGTCCAATCATTTCAAATTGGTTTCTTGAACATGACAATGAGTTCACTGTACTAAACTGGCCCCCACAGTCACCAGATCTCAACCCAATAGAGCATCTTTGGGATGTGGTGGAACGGGATCTTCGTGCCCTGGATGTGCATCCCACAAATCTCCATCAACTGCAAGATGCTATCCTATCAATATGGGCCAACATTTCTAAAGAATGCTTTCAGCACCTTGTTGAATCAATGCCACGTAGAATTAAGGCAGTTCTGAAGGCGAAAGGGGGTCAAACACAGTATTAGTATGGTGTTCCTAATAATCCTTTAGGTGAGTGTATAGCTACTGTTGATCCACCACACAACAGGCGGTGAAGGTTGGGGAAAACTCAAGATTTAACTTTTATTCACGCTTCTCAAACTCCTGGCCTGCGGCCCACCAAGCAATTTTGTCTGGCCCCCCACATGATAGCAAATTATATTGCAATCCAGCCCACGATTAAAAATAAAAATAAAAAATGTTTTCATTTTTTCCCTTGGACTACTTTGTCTTCAGTAGTGGTTGTATTGCTTCAGAAGTGGGAAAAAATTCTGATTATTGAAAATGTCTCTAAAGCTAACAGGAAAGTTGATCAGGAGCACAGACAGTTTCAAGAGAAGTGGACAATATTATTTTGTTGTGCTGATCAATGGAAATGCCAACTGTCTATTCTGTAAGGAGAAAATTGACATTCTCAAAGAATATAACCTCAAGCGCCATTACTCAATGAAATATGAGGCACAGTTTACAAATTACCAGGGAGATGAGAGGGAGAGCCGAGCTACACAGCTAAGCAAAGGTTTATTGGTATAGCAAAATCTCTTCCAAAAAGTGAGAAAGGAATCAGATGCGGCAGTCGAGGCCAGTTAAATGGTGAGTGAGGTGACATTTATGATCAGTTACGCGAGAAAGCAAATGTTTCAGTACATACTCTTTGGCGCTTGATGAGAGCACTGATATAAATGGCAAGGCTCAGTTAGCAATGTTTATCAGGGGAATTATTAGCCGTGTTGAAGAGACAGAAGAGTTACTCAGTTTGAGTCCGATGTATGACCATACAACAGCCAAGGATATATTTAAGCATCTGAGTGACGCAATTGAGCACGCTAGCCTTTCTTGGAAAAGACTGGTCGGGATAACCACGGACGGTGCCCTGTCAATGACATGGACAAAAAATGGACTCGTGGCGCTTGTTCAGAGAAAACTGGAGGAGGAAAATGTAGATTCCGCGATCATCTTGCACTGCATAATTAATGAGCAGGCACTTTGCAGCAAATGCTTTAAATTTGACAACATAATGTCTGCTGCCCGGGGCTTCACAACACTGCAATTTTCTTGCCTTTCTTGTCACCATAGCTTTTGACAAAGTCAAAGCATTCTCCACAAAACTGAGTTTATGGAAAACCCAGTTTACAGAGAAAAACATTAGCCATTTCCCAGCATGCAGGTCTTTTGTGGAGGGGGGCACAACATTCAGTGGTGAAGAATATGCTGCTGCCATTGAGAAACTGCAACCAGACTGTGACCAGCAGTTTGCTGACTTAAAGACACACATTGCCATTTTTCAGATGGTCAAAGACCACTTTTCAAATGATGTGGACAGTGCCCCAAGTGTGCTACAAATGGAGTGTACTGACTTACAGTGCAATACTGAGCTCAAAGCCAAATTCAGAAAAGCAGACATGACTGGACAATTTCTGAGAGAATTACCCCCATCCTTCTGAGAACTGTCCAAAATGTTCATTTGGATCATTTGTCTTTTTGGAAGCACATATCTTTGTGAAAAACTGTTCTCCACCATGACCTTTAATAAGTGAAAAAATCCAGGTCCAGACTTAGTGATGCCCATCTTCAAGCTATACTGAGGATTTCCATTGCCAACTCCCTCAGAGCAAATGTAGCTCACCTATGTGAGCAGAATCGCAGACAAGTGTCTGGCAGCAAGCAAAAGGCAAACTTAAAAGAATAATGCAAAAACAACTGTAAATAGTTCATTTTTCATAACACTTTTTTTTTTACTACTTGAAGTGGCCTCCCTATAAAAAGACAATGTGGTCAGCGGCCCCCAGGTAACTGTAGTTTGAGACCCTCATTTTAGTTAATCCACCAAAAGATAAATAATAATAATTCAATCTAGCACAGGTTTCTGGACTGGTCTGACCACTTTATGACTTTAGTATTTGTATTATTTGACCCCTTTGTAAGCTCAGTTAGGGAGGCTGAACAAGCAATTGGGGATTAAGTGTCTGAGGTACCCAAGTAAGCCTAAAAATCCCTACACTTGTTTCTATAGTTATCTATAGCTATTACTTTCTTCTCTTGTGGTTTAATCAGTCCCTGTCCCATTGTATGCCAGTCTATATTTTCTAGAATTTGCTGTTAGTCCAGCATCTTTAATTTAGGATAAAACTGGTTCCAAACTCTCCAGATGAGGTTCCCAGGGTTCACTAAAGACCACAGCATCAACCAGGTAGGCACAAGCATACTGAGTATGAGGTCATAGTACCTTGTCCATATGCTGCTGAGCCCCATGAAGACCAAATGGAAGGACATTCAATTCGAACAGGCCATCGGGAGAGGAGGAAGCTGTTTTTTTCACAGGAGTCTGGGGACAAAGGAACTTGCCAATAGCCTTTTCTTAAGTCCAGAGTGGAAATATATTTTGATGCGCCAAGCCTTTCTAGGAGTTCATCTACTCTGGGCAATGGGTACATATCATTTAGACAATTAAACGTATGGAAATCCATAGAAAATCATACACGATTAACACATTTGTGAATCTTCACCTCTGCACTACACCAATCACTGAATGACTCCCTAACCACTGCCAAATCCAACATCTTTCTTACTTCCTCTTTCATGACATTCCATTTCACCTCAGGCTTTAGCTTTTTTACCTTTACCCCTGGATCAGTCACAGTTTTGTGATCAATCAGGGAGGTTTTGCCTGGCAGATCTGAAAAGACATCACTGAATTTGAACAACAGATCAAGCACTGCCTGTTGTTGTCTTTCTGAAAGGTTATCTCCTAGTCTCCCCTGAGATAAATTAGAGGTAGATACATTTTTCTCTGTAGTATTTCTGAAGAAATAACACTCTTGTTTTCCTGGGTTTTCACTTCTTGATCTTCTGCAATCCAGCTTCCGCATAGCTTACTCCACTGAGACTGCTGTGCTAGCAGTCATTGACTCCCTCAATTGTGCTCAAGTGGCCTCCCTCTCCTCAGTACTAATCCGCCTTGATCTCTCTGCAGCGTTTGACACCGTCGATCGCTACATCCTCCTATCCTGCCTCACTGACCTTGGAATCTCTGGAACTGCTCTCACTTGGTTCTCATCCTACCTCAATGACCAGACCTACCAAGTGACATGGCAAGGTTCTTCGTCCACAACTCAACCTCTCCTCATAGGAACACCCAAAGGCTCTGTCCTGGGCCCCCTCCTGTTCTCTCTACACATGCTCTCTGGACCCCCTCATTGCATCCAACGTTTTCTCCTACCATTTCAATGCCGATGATCCCAGATCTTCCTGTCTTTCCCCTCTTCAGACCACCTCATCCCCTATCACATATCTTCCTGTTTGTCTACTATCATTCCTGGATGCACTCACACCACCTCAAGCTCAACCTCTTCAAATTGGATCTCCTCTTTTCCCCCTCTTCCTCACCTTCTGCTAACCTCTCTATCTCAATCCCCTTGGAATCTACAACACTCTCTCCCTCTTCTTCCACTAAGAACCTAGGAGTCACCCTCGATCCTGCTCTCTCCTATACTCCGCATATCACCACGCTGACATGTACCCGATAATTCTTCCTGAGCAACATATGTCAAATCCAACCCTTCCTCACCGACTACACAATTGAGCTGCTCCTGGTCACTGGTCCTCTCCCGCCTGGACTACTGCAACTACTCCTCGCCTGCTCCAGATACCATCCAGAACTCCAAGGCTCACCTGTTGTTCTATCTGCTCCGATTTGCACACGCTACTCCACTGCTCCGCTCCCTCCACTGGCTCCCGATCTCGAATCAAGACACTGACCCTCAGCTACTGTTGTCTAGACCAGATTGCACCGAGCTACCTTCAGACCCTCATCTCTCCATACATCCCCTCCAGACCACTCACCTACTTCCTGCACCTGGAGTGGAGTGCACCAGATGGATGTAGGCTTGGCTTTAGGCTACGTCTGACTTAAAACTATAAATAAGCCTGACTGAAATGTACACCTTTACAAGGTTTCCAGGCCCTGACGCAGAGAAGCATTCCCATAGCATGATGCTGCCACCATCATGCTTCATGATAGGGATGGTGTTCTCAGGATGATGTTTGGTGTTAGGCTTGCATCAAATGTAGCGCTTAGCATTGAGGCCAGAAAGCTCTATTTTGGTCTCATCAGACCATAGAATCTTCCTCCACTTGGTCTCAGAGTCTCCCACATGCATTCTGACAAATGCTAGCCAAGATTCAATGCGAGTTTTTTTTCAACAATGGCTTTTGTTTTGCCACTCTGCCATAAAGGCCACTTCTGTGATGCACCCAGGCTATTGATGCAGTAGACACAGCGGCTACAACCTCAGCCATGAAAGACTAACTCATTTAGAGTTGCCATAGGCCTCTTGGTGGCCTCCAACTAGTGCCCTTCTCGCCCAGATACTCAGCTTTTGAGGACGGCCTGATCTAGGCAGATTCACAGTTGTGCCATATTCTCTCCATTTCTTAATAATGGACTTTACTGTGCTCCAGGGGATATTCAATGCCTTGGAAATGTTATTATATCCTACCCCTGATAGGTGCTTCTGTAGAACCTTATTCCAAATTTGCATTGAATGTTCCTTCATCTTCATGATGTAGTTTTTGTTAGGAATTGTACTAACTAATTGTGGGACCTCCCTGAAACAGGTGTATTTAACCTGATTGGTTGGTTAACAATTGGATTCACCACAGCTCAACCAGTTGTGTCATAGCAAAGGGGGTGATTACTTATTCCATTCATTTCTGTTTTGTATTTTTAATTCATTTAGAACTATTTACAGATTATACTTTTCACTTTGGCATTATGGACATTATGTGTTGATTGGTGGAAAAAACTCCTGTATGTGTATGAATGGAGCTGTGTTTTTCATGTGTAAATATAAAATTCGAATTCATAATGCAACCACTATGAGTTTTGCCTGGTTGATGTTGATGTGAGACTCCCCATGTGCACATCAATACATTGAATGTATTTGCTTTTATTTAAAGCTAAATTGCCTGCCTTAAAAGCAAATTCTGAATCAACAGAATCCCTAAGGTGTATGCTTCTTGTACTTTTTTACCAATAACACATACTACACTGTGTAATAAATACTTAGAAAAAGCGTATTGTGAAAACTTAAGGAAACTGCAAATAAATACACACTGATAATAATTAATAGGAAAGAAAATTGCAGAAATGGTCTAAAGCTTGCCCACACAGCTAATTAATAATCCTGTAGTGGACTGACTGTTAGTTTATGTAAAATAATAATGTGTATCAATTTGGATGTCTGAATAATTAAAACATTTATTTTAAAAAAGTCGGAGTGCATCTACAATTTACAGAAAAAAAGATCTTGACAGTATTTCGTTTTATCATTCCACGTCATATGATCTCATCATATACATTTTAATATATTTGATTAATAAGTTCCGAAAAATAAAAGATTTAAAACAGAAATAAATAATACTAAAGTATGAACTCTTCAAAGGGACAATTATGTTACAACTTTAGTTGGCATTTATGTAAAAGGATAAAACTGCTTTTTAAATCAACATGTACACTATACTAATAAAAACAGGAGAACGAGTGTTTATTAGTTTGTTAATTTGTTCATAGAACAGACCTATTTAGTCATTCAAGTTCAGTCTCAAATCACAAAAGTTGTGTGTTAGCTGGGATGTGACTGCTTGGTATTGGAAATCGTCTGAAATCGTCTCTGCAATCGAGACTATGCTTTTGTTTCGCTGTGCACTCTATACACACAGCGCACATGCTCTCCGCTCCAATGTAGCCTTTTGCCATTTATATACAGTTCACAAATAGTCAAATAAACTTGCATGTTCACTTGAATATGTATCGGTTAACCACAAGTTTAGAACAGTGTGTGTCAATTCGAATCTCAGACAACAAATGTAATCAATGTATTACAACTTACAATTTAAAGATTAATATTTTGATAATAGGCTGCAATTGAGTTGCAACAACACGTGGCTTTATGTAGTTCTCCTTTTTACGTCTGACATTTTATTTTATAAGATAAGCTGTTCGAAGTGCATGCACTATTGTGTTTAATTAAGTTAAATGCATTGAAATAATCGTAATATTATTCAAATCTTACCCCGTACACGAACCATGCTTTAAATATATGTTGTGGCAATACGGTGCAATCTCTTCAGGTGTGTTTCAGGGAGTGGAGTTCATTTACTAGTGATGGGTCGTTGGCGAAGAGCAGGTGTTCAAACAGATCAGCAGTTGTTGTTTTTTTCAAAATACCTTGTACTGCTTGATTGATTGTTTTATTACTTTTTTCTTACACGAGCCAGGATACTGATTTAATAACCGTATTCTGTCTTTGCACATTAACTTGCTGCTATTATCTTGACTGGGAAAATAAAGCATTGTTTTAGTAGATATGTTATATGTTAAGTAATCACGCAGACTTCTCGGCGTGTGTGTAATCAATAAACCTGTTACATAGTGTCATAGTGTTAATTTAATACTTGAATCTTAAAAAAGCATATTGCTGCCACACGGGGAAAAAAATCGTATTTTAGGGGCGTGTTGCTGACAGGTTCAATTTTTATTTATTTGTATCAGGTATTTTTTGCTGCCAGGGAAAAACATTAGTTAAAGAACATTTGTAGAACCGGATAAGAAGGATAGAAACTTAATAAACTTACTAAGATACTTGTGTGAGATATTGTAACACTCCTTCAAGCTGCAGTGGGTGAAGACGGCGTCTGGTGGCTTGAGTATCCACAAAGCCCTGTTGAATGCATTTAAGGTGCATCATTTTATACCCATGTAGCTTCCCGTGGTTACCTATTTCTGCCATCACAAACAATACTACTTCAAGTAAAGCGGACATGGTTTTCTATTAAAACCCTTCTGAATGTTCTCATACTGAGCACAGTTCCGTTTACATGGCTCAAACATTGTAATATATATTTATGCTTTAGACTAAGGTTAAAGTAAAAGTGGACAATGTCTGAAACACTTGCAATTCCTGTTTAGCTAGTGAACGTTAGTAAAACTAACAAGGAAATAAATAAAATACATAGCATTATAGGAAATAGCCCTGGATATGCTCAAAATGAATTGTGGGAGCAGTGTGGAAATTCCAGGCTGTTCAGTAAATGTAGATTTGACTCATTTAGGGACATGACTGTTTACTGAGGGAAGCTGTACTAACATTGTACAGAGTGAGCGGTTGTGCTATCAAATGCATAGCTGTCTGGCATAGATAGCTCATTTGAACATGAAGACTGAGATTAGCAATGAGGGCAGTGGGCTGCTAACAACTTCTTACTGAGGCCTTAGAAGCAGAGTGTCAGTGATAGGATACCGAGAGGAAGCAGATACTTACTGCTGATAAAGCACACATTTATTATACTCTACTGTGAAAAAGAAATGACAAAAAGTTAAAAGTGATTAACAGCACCATTTAAAATGTATTGGCCTTCATGGTGATAGTATGGTTAAGACAGACTGTGCTTTATGGCATGTATACTACTGGTCAAAGGTTTTAGAGCACCTCCATTTTTCCAGTTTTTATTTAAATGTACGCAGTTTAATGTCTCAATGTACATAAAGCATAGAACAAATAAACAATTGGAGATAAAGAAACCATGGAATCATTTTGTTTAACAAAATGTAACCCCTCTGGTACCCTTGAAAGGGGACCAAATCCATGTGCTTCTCTTCAATCCCACGTGTACTATTCACTGTTGTGAGACTCTCAGCTTTTTAACGATGTGAAACATTCTCTGATGTGAAAAAATAGTTCTTTATACCCCCCCCACTCACATTTACACTCGGCAGGGGGTGGGGTGGAGGGATACTTGGTCTGAGTAGGAGTACAAAATCTCATGTTTGGTAGAAGCAACACACACCTGTAGAGAGCTCAAAATATCAAGTTGGAAAACTCTGTTTACAGTGTACTAATACACAACGATTTTACATAATTGGATCTGAACTTCTCTGTGTTTGATAGAACATCAAATGATCGTTAGGTTGTTCTGAACAAAACAAGCCTATTTGCAAACAAATCCGATTGAAACTGAGTGATCTGTGACTGTCTGAATGAGACCCCACCCCCCCAGAGCAAACTGCGCTTTTACCCCCCAGGCTCTGAATGATGGCAGGTGACACGGAAACTGTAAATCAGATGTGTTAGAGAATGAAACGTGCTGGTAGCCAAGAGAATAAGCTTTCAAACAATGTGCGCATTGTAGGAATACAGTGTAACTTCTATGCACAGGAGCTGAGCGTAACACTGCCGAATAATGCTTAAGAGGGTGTAGTGACAGTATATGTAAAATGTACATTTTTTTAAGTTTTTTTTTTAACCTAAACTCTTATTCTTTAACCTCTGGCAGTTGACCGCTGACCTTTGTACCATTTAAGGTTATTCACTGGACTTAAATTTCTTTAAAAACTGGAAAAATGGGGGTGTATTTCACCCCAATGTAGTCACAGATGTTTGTCCCTCTGGTCTCCTCTCCATTTGTCATGCCAGTATGTCTCGGAGGTGTTATGTAAGATTGCATTCCAGTCCTGATCAGGGGATGAAATGATTGATAGACTATTGTCCTTCTAGCACAGGGTTATCTTTCGAATTCGTAAACACAGCCCAATGGGGGAGGGGTTAAACCAGTTTCCATGGATACCTCATCGCTCCCTCAGAGCAGCCACCAGCACATACTGTGGCAGTAAATCCATATCCCGGTGGGGCCTCGGTCTGCCTTACAGATGTCACCAAATGAGGGGCTCCTGAGTAATCATTACAGTCTGCTGCTGAATCTGTAGGGGATCTGTGTGATCTCTTAGTTCTACCTAGAATTCAGCACAGCTGTATTACTTCCCTTAGAGTGCTTGATCTTCAGCTCTGCTGCAGGCCGTGTGGTCTTCAGCCTCTGGTTTTCTCTTGTGTTATAGCAGCCCGGTGCATGGCACACTTGGTACACAGAGATCTGCACGTCCCACAATGCACTCAATCGGTCCAGGCCCCCCCATGCAGTGCAGCACAGTACTGCACGTTGTGTCTGCAGTACACACGGCGCATGGTACAACAGTGCCACCTCATGGAGTGGTGTGTTTTGCTGCCAGACAGCAGACCTGAAATTAAGTTTTTCATTTTTATGGGAAAGATTATGTCATTTTTCTGCGACCAGCTTTTAAGAAGAAAAGTGGCTATCTGGTTGGCACTATCACTGATGCCATTTACTCCATGGGTGCAGCCGTCTTGGATCACATTCTCGCGAGAGCTTGATGGTGGCTTGAGAGAATCTAAAATGGAGAAGTAATGATATGAACGATGTCGATGAAAACACTCCGCCCATGAAACGGCATGATAATGAAGCCTACAAGAGGTGAACATTACGCACATTGCAAGGTATGTATAGTTGGTATTTCCATAGCTCACAGTGGCCAGGATGACATACATTAACACAGGGCTGCTCGATCTTGGTCCTGGAGAGCTTCTATCCAGCAGTTTTCAGAAGTCACCCTTGTATCACCAATTTATAAACACCTGGATGTATTTCATTCTGATAAATGAAGCAGGTGGTGTGGTAAATTCAGTGCTTTAGAAACCATTGGAGCAATTATCTGAATACCTGCAGCATCCTGAGGGAAGAATTCCCTTGATTGACTTCCTTAATTGATTAAAGTGTTATGGTCAGATGAGACCAAAATCGAGCTCTTTGGCATCAAATCAAATCGCCGTGTTTGGAGGAGGAGGAGGAATGACCCCAAGAACACCATCAAACATGGAGGTGGAAACATTATGCTTTGGGGGTGTTTTTCTGCTAAGGGGACAGGACAACTGCACCGCATTAAAGGGATGATGGACGGGGCCATGTACCGTCAAATCTTGGGTGAGAACCTCCTTCCCTCAGCCAGGGCACTGAAAATGGGTTGTGGATGGGTATTCCAACATGACAATGACCCAAAAC
Source organism: Amia ocellicauda (assembly GCF_036373705.1). Classification (NCBI taxonomy): domain Eukaryota; kingdom Metazoa; phylum Chordata; class Actinopteri; order Amiiformes; family Amiidae; genus Amia; species Amia ocellicauda. Next base: position 34,951,098 of record NC_089855.1, read on the forward strand.
ACACAGCCAAGGCAACAAAGGAGTGGCTCAAGAAGAAGCACATTAAGGTCCTGGAGTGGCCTAGCCAGTCTCCAGACCTTAATCCCATAGAAAATCTGTGGAGGGAGCTGAAGGTTCGAGTTGCCAAACATCAGCCTCGAAACCTTAATGACTTGGAGAGGATCTGCAAAGAGGAGTGGGACAAAATCCCTCCTGAGATGTGTGCAAACCTGGTGGCCAACTACAAGAAACATCTGACCTCTGTGATTGCCAACAAGGGTTTTGCCACCAAGTACTAAGTCGAAGGGGTCAAATACTTATTTCCCTCATTAACATTGAAATCAATTTATAACTTTTTAGAAATGTGTTTTTCTGTATTTTTTTGTTGTTATTCTTTGTCAGTGGGCAAACGTACAAAATCAGCAGGAGATCAAATACTTTTTCCCTCACTGTATTGTTCTTCTGTTTTGTATACTTTTCTATCTGATTCCCTTGAATCAATTACCTTTTCCACCTCACTGCCAAAACCCAGTATAATAACAAAGATGGAAAACTGAGATGCATAAATCTTTTTACATGGTATTGTCATTTGGTCTTTAATGTGAACATGTCTACTCCATTGACCAGTGAAAAATGTTAATGCTTGCTTTTAGTGTAATTTCAATAATAAGGATGCCTTTATTGTACTTTGTACTGTAATTACTCATGTTTTTTTGCATTGCAATATAACAAATAAAACTTGTATGTGATCCCTTCAGAATCTTCTTTTCATCTCTCTTTTTTCAAAATGCCATCACACTGTCATCCCAACATTAACCTGAAAACATACAAAAGAAATCTTAAATACTGGCAAAAAAAATATATACCAACAACTTATCATCAAAACCATGGGTTTTACAAAATTAAACACTGACAAATATATTTAAATCTAATTCAAAATATATATATTGACTTCCAAAAAGAAATGCCATCGATTACTTCGTTTAGGACAAGAGTTTTAAAGTAAAAGCATACCTGAACTGTATATTTCAAATCCTTTTTATGTTTATTTTCGGTTGGCCATTTACGTTCATGTTGTTTTTGATCTTGATACAGTTATGCACATAATGTAATGTAACTTAATTAATACACGTGTCCTACTACTCCAGTATCGTTACACTGCTGTTCGAAAGCGACCCCTAAAGCTAGAGCTGTATAAACGCATTTTTCTCACTGGGCTGCTGTACAGCGGGGCTCGGCAACCTGTACACGCGTGGGGTGATCATGGGCCCGCAGCACCGGTGAGAGAGGAGCCGACTTTCATTTATATAAAATACGCACCCCTCACACAGGAGAAACACCATCACCCCCCTCACACCAGAGAAAACACCGGGATGAGACTCGCGCTGTCCCTCCGTGTCTAAAGGTTGCCGGTCCTGATGGACATCATGTGTCGAGTAACATGTTACAATAATAAGCGCATTTAAGATTAAAAACAAACTCCTTACCGATTTCAGCCATTTCTCTTCCGCTTCCTCCTGCTCCAGACTGCCTTTTCATGAGTGATGTCATTTCCGTTTTGTGTCCTCAAATTATTTTTCTTGTGTTTTGCACTTCAGGGCCACCGTAATACATTAAGGGACTAATTAACAATAAAACTCAATTAGATGTTGTTATGTAATACTAAATCAGATTTTTGGGGATTTTTCAAACAGCAAAAAGGCTAGAATGTATTCCTACCTGCCAAAATTAAAACAACTGAATATGGTATGTGACATAAAAAAGATATATGTATGTATATTTTATAGTAGTATATAATGCTTAATGTACAACAACAATCTGTAATTACCTCATTATATACAAAAACAGAACAAAAAGTACTGCTGTTACTAATGCTAATGCAGCAATCATCCCAGATGATGATCTTGAAGTAGTACCTTAAAACAAAAATAGGACAAAAGTTATTTATTTCCACATGAATATCTCTAATCATTTTCATATTAAAACATTTACATGTGTGTAAATAGGCACATGACTTAATCCACATTATGCAAGCCATTAAAGGTAAAAGACTAAAAATGGGAACCAAATCACTTCATGCCATGTTAATGTAGGGAGAGACCAAACCACATGCACTAATTTTTTGGGAATATATATGATGTTTGTATTGTAAACCAGTATGCATCCATATGATGATTTAAGAGAAGCCTGCTGGATGGGGTCACTCCAGGAACAGGGTTGAAGAACCCTAGTCTACAGACATGATCACCCACACCCTGCCTTAGCCACTGAGCTCTCTTTACTAAGGCACACTCATACATACTTGCATACTTCTATCTATCTTACAATTCAAACAGTTTGAGTTGCACACAGATATACATGTGAAGATGTATATACTGGGGTGGATTTAGCTCTTTTAATGACCAGAATATTGTGTTGGTTTAATTAATAATAATCAATATAAAGTGGTGATTCTTTAACTCCTCTCCTCTCCAGATTTCTGACACTTCAGAGTCTGGTCAGTTCTAGCAGGCCTTAAAATGCATTAAAGATTTGTTGTGTTGTCTCTAAAGTCCACAGTTTAGGGGAAAATGGACATCTTGATAGAAAGCCATTATTCAGGAGATGGGACTTCAGCCAGCTTGACACTTTCTCACACAATCACAATCTACTACTAATCTACTACTACTACTGCTCAGCATTTTTATACATGCCACAAGAGCATGACAGGATGTTAATTGCTTAATTGTATCATGCAGTACATCTGTTTGGTGGCATCTGCATTCATTATGTTCATCCACTTGTTTTTCCTTTACTTTGTCACCCGTCTGTCTGTATATCTAGACAGATCTTCACCATTCTGCTATTAACTAGTTTGAAAACAGATTCAGCATTAGCTGATAATAAAGCAGATTAATATTGAATCTATAATTAGAGCAGCTGAAAGGTTCCCTATCTGCAACCTATGGGCGGCATCATGAGCATCTCTCCAGAACCAGTGTTTGAGAATTATAAAACTAACTTTGAAATAACTAAACAATACTAACACATGAAGTTGGAGTAACAATATTGAATATTAAGATTAACCTTCCTCTTAAGTAGGATATTGTCACTGTTATAATCATTACCGAAATACATTTTAATCCCCTTTGTCATACAATTGATCTAACTGCCTATTATTTTAGTAATTTAGTATAGTCAGTGTACCTTTATTTTACAAGAGTTGTTTGTATCTTTTAAACTTGTGTTTGCATCTTATAGAATTGAGCTCTACTGGTCAAACCTCTTATAAGAGTTATTTAATTGGGGAAAGCCAGCTCTTACTATATAGCACAACACTCTGTTAGATCAAAGAGGTTCTGTCAGTGTACAAGTATGCTGTGTCATTAACATATTAAAAGAGGCATGCAGTGATAAGGCACTCTGCAGTTATGGGTTGCTATCTGCATTTCTAGGTTTCCTAGAAAATATATTTACTATACTTTCTCAACCCCATGATTAGTCACTTCTGTCTTATCAGTATATAAAAATGTTTATGCAAAATTGTAGCAAGCAGTTTGGATGACAGTAGCCAAAAGACAATGATGACTAATTCAGACCTTTACTGTAACATACTAGATGTATAAAACTGAATACACATAAGAAAACAGGCATGTGAAATATACATTTAAAACATACAAACAAGAAAGAGACAACTAAAACTTACCTATATATATATATATATAGTACCAGATGCTTTGCCGTATGTATTTGATGCTTCAATTACATACAATCCATTTACATCAGGGCTCTGCTCCAGTAACTCCAATCTCCTTCCATTTGCTCTAATTTTACTACTGGTAAGCGTGTGGTTTATTCTATGAGATGATCAAACATAAGAGAACATTGTCTTCTAAGTCACTTCAGTATACTGATATAATGGATAATGGACAGCTGAGAAACAAATTCCATCCATCCAAACATTCTCAAAAAACACTTCATCCATTATATGGTCACAGTGAGCCAGAGCCTATCCCGGCAAGTATAGGGTACAAGGTGGAGTACACCCTGAACAGCACTCCAATCCATTGCAGGGCAGTAAACACACGACAACATTAGGTTTATGTTTTCCACTGAGGAATCAACAGACAACTAATACGTTTCGGATTTATTCATATGATGTAAGAATACAATAAGACAAAATAGGTATACAGGGACAACCAAATTGTCTTTCTAGCATTATAGTAATGACTTTAGGCTATGAACATAACCTGGATCCCTGAAAAAGAGATGTTCTGTTATGCAGTATAACTGGCACAACTTCATTTGACCTGATGCTGAATCTTGTGTAGCAAAGTCACCTAAAAGTTACCTCACACACTGTATCCTGGAACCCCTTTCTCCAGAATATCACTGCTGAGAGAAGCACAATCTGCCATTGCACTACATATATCCTAGATAGATGCTCCATGGCACAATGCCCTAGAGTAGTGTAGTGCCTCTCATTAAATGGTGTCTGGTCATCAGATACTCCTCCTAAATGCCTCCGTCTGTTTCAAAGAAGATGCATTGTCTCGCCAACAAAGTAAATACAGGCACCAAAAAATTTACATGACTTCACAGGACAAACAGTATTTTCTCTATTTTGTTTGAATTTCACTCAGTCATATTGATCTAGCCTTAAATGTACTGATAAATTTTGCTAGCTCACATCTTTATATATATAAATAAGTATAGGTAATGAGTTATAATGGAAACAGTTCAAACTACTCGGTCAATGAAAATAAAGTGTGTAGCTGGTAAACGTTCTATTGATATGTCTTCTACTAGGTATGACTGAAGTCTGAAATTTAACAGTATGCAACTGTCAGTTATAAAATTCATTGTGAACAGGATCCCAGACTTTCTTCACTTATCCAAATTATGCATTAAAACGATATAAATGTAACCCAAGCAGGTTTCAAATTAAAACAATGCATTTTAAAATGGGACCAGTTTACTATGCAATCCGATATACAATTATATTGAGCTGAATGTAGTACAATTCAAAATGGCAGCTTTGGAGGTATAACAACTGGGGCGATGCAGAAATTAAAGCACTGTTTACAATTTGGATGGAAGATAAAGTTTAAAAAGCAGCCAAACTAAGTACACGAGCACTGATGTCTAGGATATATCTAAGTGCACAGCTTCTATCAATGGATATCAATCGATTGCCCAACCAAGTTAAAAGGAAAATTAAAATGCAAGGATCAGAGTTGATGACAAAAAGTGGATGATAACAAATGAAGTGGAGTCCAGAGAAAAGGTTGAACATTTTTACCGGGAAACTGAGAAAAAACACCGAGAAGCAGACCTTGGAATGCATGGGACAGATATCGAACTGCAGCAGACACTTTTGACGTACTATATTATATAAAATATATACTGTATGTGTGTGCATGTATGTAATACAATTTCAGATTATAAATCTCAGTATTGATAACTAATGTATACGATTTCCTGCGATTTAATGTAGATGTCTTACTAAACGTGCTTTGCTTTTGGATGAATTACAGCACTTTTAGACTTGCAGAACCGAAGATACAGACATTTGAAATGGGTCATGTATTAATTCGATTCCCCATTGAACCAAGCTGCTAAACCTAAACTTTCAAAGTGATTTGGTCAAAATTAATAAGTTGAGATGTAAATACATTGCATACATCTAATGTCATGCGTAACGAGAGGTTATCTGAAAAAGGAAGCTCTGCCCAAGGGGGAGGGGTTTCTGCACACTTCCGTAGGAACCCGATCGAAACTTCACTATCAAAGCTGCCATTGGCCCCTGCACACGTCACTCAGAACAGGTCCCTTCCACTTCCTGTTCTATAAAACGTGACGTCAGTGCAGGTTCGTCCTCTTTTGGTGGGAGCAGGACTCCCGCGCGACCTTGCAACCCTTGAGCAGTGCTTCCTTTTTCAGATAACCGGGGATGCATTCGCAACCTATCATTATCTTTCAAGTCAAGCCCTGTCCAAGGGGGAGGGGTTACTGTATAATAAAACCGTCACAAGGGAGGAGGCAGCGAGCTGATAAGGGAGCCTGCCCCGAGGTTACCGCTAGGGGCCTCAGCAACACAACTCCAGACAGGAGACAAAAAGGCCCCTCAGCGCCAACCTGAGCTGTCCAGGAGCGAGGACCTTAGTCACGCTCTACCGGGGACTGTCTGCAATCAACATATACAACATGGCAGTGAAACCTGATCCTGCAGGAGTGGGGCCACAGACCCACTGAATAACACACAGCTGGCTAGTCACTGAGTAGCCACAGCTGGACATAACAGTATACAGAGCGTGGCAGCAGGAACATTCATACTGCCTCCGCGCAGTACAGGAAAATCACGTTCACTGAACGGTACAGAGCATCCAGCTCCACTGTGCTGTCATAACAACTAAACACATCGTGGGGTGCAGGAAGCAGATCATGCACCACCACATAACAGGGGAGCAGTTGTCACATATTAGCACAGCTAATGCAGGACAACAGCAGGAAATCGTTCATGCACTCTTTGCATAACATGGGAGCATTGGCCGCTTGCTCCACTAGCCCACCTAGGAGCGAGGCCACACCAGTTCTACAATGTTGTACAAATGAACAACAATATACATCGAGTGGCAGCAGGAACATTAAGGCCACCTGTGGACAGCACAGGAGCATCCAACTCAATTGAATAGTACAGACTGGAACAGCTCCACTGTGCTGACAAGTAGATTTCGTACAAACGAAATATATACACCATGCGGCGCAGGAACAAACTCATGCGTCACCCATGGAACACTGGAACAGTTGACGCCTGCTGGTTAGACCGGCTAATGCTGGGCAACATTAGCTCTACTGTGTTGACAAATTAACTATATACACAGCGGAACACAAGAGCCTGCTCACATGCTTACCGCTGAGGGCAGAAGCAGTGGAATCTTGCTCTATGGCACACAGTCAGACCTGCTGACCAAGGAATTATGTAGTCTGCAAGGCAGCGAAATTCTTGCGCCATCAGCTGGGAACAGCAGCAGTGAGTTCTATTCTACACCAGTCAGAACGGAGCCACAGTCCTGCTGTTTAACACATATTATATATATCCAGAGCAGGGTACAGGCCAGACGCATGCACTCCCGCAACACAATGCATTATGAACAAACTATGTACAGGGCGGCCTTGTAAGGCAACATACCTTTAGGACGCATGACAGACCCTGGGAACACATCGACAGGGCTGTCAGCAAAGTCCATGACCAGCTTACGTGGGTGCTCGACTGGAAGGCATTGTCCGGTGGAAGGGAAGACACGGTTCAAATAGCTCCATCAGGATGCACTTAACAGGGGCAAACCGGGAGAGGAAAGGCAGCAGGAGCCAGAGCCCGTAGGCTACTGGGGCTCGACTGCAGCCAACACCGGGTTCCCAATGGAAGGGACCGGTCCCATCACGTCAAACCTGTTGAACCGGGCATATGTAATCGGCGAGGCCCAAGCTGCAGCCGCACAAATGTCTGCCAAGGGGGCGCCTTCAAAACGGCCCAAGATGTGGCAACACCTTGAGTCGAGTGGACCACCAGGTGTTCAGGCATCAGGGTCCCGGTGAACTTGTAGGCCATGGTAATGGTGTCCACAATCCAATGCGAGAGGCGCCTGGCCCTGTGTCCGCACTCCATAAGACACAAAAGTTGGTCTGAGTGCCGAAAGTCCTTAGTGCATTCCAAATAGCATCTGAGGGCCCGTACAGGGCAGAGCAGGTGAAGCCGAGGGGAGGAGGATGAAAAGCCATTAACTCAATACGCCTGTTGACATGAAATGGAGACAGCACTTTCGGAAGGAACGCAGGGTTAGGCCGTAGCATGACCCTGGAGCCATCTCCCGCAAAACGAACACATGATGGGTGTACGGACAGGGCGTGTAATTCGCTCACGCGTTTTGCAGAGGTGATTGCTAGCAAAAACTTAGTCTTAAGTGACACCAGCTTCAGCTCAGCTGAGTTCAGTGGCTCAATTGGGGCTTGGGAAAGTGCATCCAGCACTACATCAAGGCACCATGCAGGCAGTGAAGGGGTGCGAGGAGGCCGCAGCCGTCGAGCTCCCTTTAAAAAACTGCACAGCCAAGAAATGAGAACCAGGGGGCTCACCATCAATCCGGACATGACATGCGGAGATGGACACCAGATACACTTTGAGCGTGGACGGGGACTTGCCCTGAAATTGCAATATGACCCCGATATGGCAATTAATTGGGTCTTCACCGCCGTCTTGGCACCAGTTGCTAAACATCCGCCAGCGGTAGGAATACTGCGACCTCGTAGAGGGAGCTCTCGCCGACTGAATAGTGGCTACCACCGTGTCTGACAGACAAGTCCGCTCTCACTGGGAGCTGCCAAGGCTCTCCGTGGAGTAAGGCGATCAGGTCTGCAAACCAGAATCTGTGAGGCCACCGAGGGGCTATTGGCAGAACTGTCGCTCGTTCTCTCCTGACCTTCTCCAGGACCACCGGGAAAAGGGGGAATGGTGGGAATGCGTAAAGGAGATAGCGCGGCCATATGTGGGCTAGCACGTCTATCCCTAGGGTTCCTAAGCAGACTCGTACGGAGAACCATAGAGGGCAGTGTGTGGACTCTGCCGAGGCAAAGAGATCCAGTTACAAGTAGTATTGCTTGTAACTCCAGGACGTTGATATGGGGCCAGTGCGGACTCCACGTCCGTTGCAGACTGCTCCCCAACCTTTGCTTGGAAACGTCTGTCGTCATGACTGTTCAGACACATAGCCTGGGAGCCAAGGTTGAGAGACATCGAGCTCCTGAAGGCTGCCTGCAAGGTTGTGCCGAGGGTGTAACAGGGTAGACCCTGGCTTGCTGCAGGGACTGTTCCTTCTCCTGGGGAGTGCGTGTCAGCATCTCCTCCATGGAGGGGCCAAAAGTAAAGCCCTGCGATATGGACGCTCTATGAGGCGGGTCCTGTTCACCACCACAATAGCTGCCAAGGAGCGTCCAGTTGCCATTACGCCATGATGCATCACATTGAGCAGCAGGTCGGCTGCCACCACTCTGTGAGGGGGTGGGGCCTGTGATGCAGTGGCTGGGTCCGGGGCATCAGCCACCTGAGCCAGGTGGCTCTCAGGTCATCCAGGAGGTCCGGTAAGCAGTGGGAGGGCCCGTGTGTTCTGCTGTGGCCAGTGCTCCCTTTCAAACCTGGAGCGTGGGGGGAGGGGTCAGAGGGCAAGGGGATCTGCAAGCAGTCCACGGCCCTCTGGATCACCGCCCAAAACACCCAGTCCTGACTTACAGGAACAGGGGAAGTGTTGTTGCTCAATGGAGTGGGAGGGGCGAGACCGGTTCCTGCTCCATGAGCTCCGACTCTCGACTTCAAACCCACGTGCAGGCTGAGTAATAGGCAGTCCTCCTCCCCGATTACCTGTCTGCTGTCCTTGTCCATAGACAGGGCAGAAAGGCTCCCCTCAGAGTCCCGTGATACATGGGCTGGCAGTGGAGACTCGAGATGTAGAGGGGTCAGGGTCTGTGCTGCTGTTTGTGCTGCCTGTGCAAACAGGAGGGCGCAGATGTGGTCCATCCTGCTATTCAGGGCAAGGATGGCCTCATCTCTGCCTCTGTCTGTGAAGCCGGTTCTCCGTCACCGATGGCATGGTGGGGAGGGGGTTAACGTCGACTCAGAAGAGGGGGAGGGAGTCCGTGGGCGTTGCACTGCCGCTCTTCCCTGTCGTTCACGTGCTTGTGTGGGGGCGCAAATGCACGTGGCCATAGCAGCGCGAACTGCAGGCACGTCAGGCAGGGGGGGGCACAGCTGCCGTGGGGGGGGGCAGCTGCCAGGGTATGTGCAGTTGTGGCAGCCAGCTGCGCGTGTCCGGAGGAGGAGACGGAGGGACTTGGGGAGAGGCAAAGATCCAGCGCCACCAACCCCTACCATCACTCACCGGAATGGGAGATCGCGGGGCGCTGTTGCTGTTGCCAGACAGAACACTGTGTATGTGAGCACCAGGTGCTGGATATAAGTGCCGTGTAGGCCCGTAGGCTTAACCACACCGGAGGTGACACCGGGTGACGGGGGGGTCCAGGGTCCTAGGGGGCCGAGGGTAGTAGACCACCAGCCATCGCGGGATCTAAAACTGAGGTCTGCACACACAGACAAGGAGGCTAAGCAGAGCTTGTTCTCAGTGAACTCGGAAAGCGAGATCTCCTACAGCCGCAGTTGCGGGCTGTAGTGTGGGTGCAAGCCAGCGGAGGAGCACCTCATGCGGGCGAGATCTCTTACGACACACACCAAGGCTCAAGGCCGGGCAGCCAGGCCACAGATTTTACTGCCGCTGCTAGCACTCCTGTTGTGGAGGAAAAAGTCATGTGGACAAAAAACAACACAGCAAGCAGTTAGAATATATGTATAGAACTATATAAACACAACTATTACTTTTAAAAGGCTTTTCATGTGAACGAACAGTGCGCGGACGGGACAGAATCGGGATTAGCTATCAATAATAACTAAACACACACAAGACAGAGACGATGTGTAGCAAAACCGGTGGTGAACAACACTATAAAGTGAAGCCATCCAGCTGAAATACGCAGTTTGAATGTTTATTACAAACACAGAAAGCTTACGTTCTCGAGTCCAGCAACATGGCAAAAGAGGATGAACCTGCGCTGACGTCACGTTTTATAGAACAGGAAGTGGAAGGGACCTGTTCTGAGTGACATGTGCAGGGGCCAATGACAGCTTTGATAGAGTTACATTTCAATCGGGTTCCTACAGAAGTGCGTAGAAACCCCTCCCCTTTGGGCAGTGCTTCTGACTTGAAAGATAATTGGTTTTAGCAGATTTGTATAATTCCCAGCATGCATTTAGTTTAGTTCAGCTTTTCAGCTGCATATGTGAACGCACGTAGGCCTCCTAAAACCTAAAATGTGAACAGGGTCAGAAAAAAAGCCAGACAATTTTAGTCAGCCCAGGGCCAGCCTAATAAGTGTGAACAGGTGCTGAAATCTGCTGCAGCACACTTTCAAAAATGCAGTGAGTAAACAAGCTAAAAGAAAAAAATGTATAATCTAACTACTGGCTAATTGTGATTATTTGATTATTTATTTATTTATTTATTTATTTATTGGCCCCTTATTCAGGGCAATTCACAGCTTACACAAGCATTATAAAAGTGCAGTAATACAATTCAAATACAGAATTCAAATTAAGCACTACAAAGTACAATTTAAGATTTTACAAAAGTGCAGAAGTACTGTAAATTAAACAAAATATAGCATACATCCTCGTTCAAAAAGGTAACTAGTACAAACATGATGCGGTGAAGTACTATGAATGAGCTAAAGGGAGGGGAGCATACGAGAAAACCCCAAGAGATCTAACAATGTATAACCAATCAGGAGAATAATGAAGCATAGTTCTATAATGTGCAGGAGTGCTGAACAGCTCACAAGAATAAGTTGCTATATTACAAGTAAGTCTGAAAAGATGTGTCTTGAGTAATCACTGGAAGGTGGTCAGGGACTCTGCTGTCCTGACCTCAGTGGGACGGTCATTCAACCACTTAAGTGCCAGGGTTGAAAAGGAGCAGGCTTGATTTAGTACACGTTTTTTGGTTCAGAGGAAAGGGCAAAAGAAATGCCAGCTTCCAACTAAAGAACAGGAACAACCGAAAACTTGAAGGTACTTGAAAAAATACAAGAACAAGGTTCTACGCACTGTGATTTGCTGGAGAAAGGGGATCCCAGCCTAAAGTGTGTGAGGTGACCTTTTGGTGTCTTTGGTACTCAGCTCTGGGTCAAACAAAGCAGTTATACAATGCAAAATATAATGCAATGTCTCCTAAATAAAAGGGAACCCTATCTCAAGAAGATGGGGAAATGCCTTATGCAATACAACATTACATATTAATAAGGAATACACTAAATCTGCTTTTGAAGACCTCAAGGAAAGTTTCATGACAACAGCAACACCTGTACCTGTACCAGTGGTAGTCTGTAGGTTGAGGATTGGCCTCAGCCTCACAGATAAAGACTGTGTCCAGTGATGAATCCTTCACTTTTGCAATGTTCACCCACTGTGGAGGATCTGCATGATTAAAAGTAAAGCAATCACTATATCATAACTGGAGCTTACTTTTAAAGTTTATAGGTTTACAGGCTTAATGTAAACTCTCTTATGTTCTATGCTATATAGTGGATATGACATTCTTCTCAAAATAAACTTCAGTTTATTTCACAAGCCAACATGCAATATATATATATATACACTCACCTAAAGGATTATTAGGAACACCTGTTCAATTTCTCATTAATGCAATTATCTAACCAACCAATCACATGGCAGTTGCTTCAATGCATTTAGGGGTGTGGTCCTGGTCAAGACAATCTCCTGAACTCCAAACTGAATGTCTGAATGGGAAAGAAAGGTGATTTAAGCAATTTTGAGCGTGGCATGGTTGTTGGTGCCAGACGGGCCGGTCTGAGTATTTCACAATCTGCTCAGTTACTGGGATTTTCACGCTCAACCATTTCTAGGGTTTACAAAGAATGGTGTGAAAAGGGAAAAACATCCAGTATGCGGCAGTCCTGTGGGCGAAAATGCCTTGTTGATGCTAGAGGTCAGAGGAGAATGGGCCGACTGATTCAAGCTGATAGAAGAGCAACTTTGACTGAAATAACCACTCGTTACAACCGAGGTATGCAGCAAAGCATTTGTGAAGCCACAACACGTACAACCTTGAGGCGGATGGGCTACAACAGCAGAAGACCCCACCGGGTACCACTCATCTCCACTACAAATAGGAAAAAGAGGCTACAATTTGCACAAGCTCACCAAAATTGGACAGTTGAAGACTGGAAAAATGTTGCCTGGTCTGATGAGTCTGGATTTCTGTTGAGACATTCAGATGGTAGAGTCAGAATTTGGCGTAAACAGAATGAGAACATGGATTCATCATGGCTTGTTACCACTGTGCAGGCTGGTGGTGGTGGTGTAATGGTGTGGGGGATGTTTTCTTGGCACACTTTAGGCCCCTTAGTGCCAATTGGGCATCGTTTAAATGCCACGGCCTACCTGAGCATTGTTTCTGACCATGTCCATCCCTTTATGACCACCATGTACCCATCCTCTGATGGCTACGTCCAGCAGGATAATGCACCATGTCACAAAGGTCGAATCATTTTAAATTGGTTTCTTGAACATGACAATGAGTTCACTGTACTAAACTGGCCCCCACAGTCACCAGATCTCAACCCAATAGAGCATCTTTGGGATGTGGTGGAACGGGAGCTTGGTGCCCTGGATGTGCATCCCACAAATCTCCATCAACTGCAAGATGCTATCCTATCAATATGGGCCAACATTTCTAAAGAATGCTTTCAGCACCTTGTTGAATCAATGACACGTAGAATTAAGGCAGGTCTGAAGGCGAAAGGGGGTCAAACACAGTATTAGTATGGTGTTCCTAATAATCCTTTAGGTGAGTGTATATATATATATATATATATATATATATATATATATATACTGCAAAAAATAAGAAGTACAATGGTACCATGTATTATGGTTAGATGAAGCATTAATTGACCTTCGTCAAGGGTGGATTCATGTTTTCAACTGGCAAAGCTTTAACCACTTTTAAACCAATAGCCTGTGAACAAACTGCACACAGACAGGACACAAACACACAAAGATAATCATTTTGTTTCAACAAAGAGATATTAAATTCTCATTATTAAAAACAGATACAATTAGTTACTCTTATAGCCTTATACCAGACACAGCATTATAATCTTGAATAAATGTTACACAGCAAGAGGGAATAGCTTTTTACTATTAGGGAACATTTTACTAGCTACTATAGACCCTTTATTTAATTGATTTAATATAAATATGTTTTCCACCCTGAAAATAGAAGATATGCAGTACTCACAGTGTACACTTAACCTGTGGGAGATGTTTTTGTGCTGTTGCATGGACCTGGTTGGGATTGCTCGTAGTTCACTCCTGACAGTGATCGTGTTATTTTCATTAATAGTTCTGTTCATCACAGCTGTAAAAGGAATCTTTAAATCCTTTCCATATTCCCAAAATACATCAGCAGCTGGTTTTCCATTGGCTGCTGTACAGGTGGCTACAGTTCTCTCCTCACAGCCAACTTCTGGTGGATCTTCAGTGGTCACCGTGACTACAGGACAAGCTTCAAGAAAAACATGAAAACACCATTACAAAATGCACAAATTCAAAATGTAATTTAACATTTCATATTCTTAATTAAAAGTTTATTAAAACATTGTGAAATTGTGAAAATTGTATTAATATCTATCCTGTCTATTTTAATTTTTTACTTTAATCTCAAATAGTTGTATGCATTTTTCTCTAAAATAACAATTAAAGATATTATTAATGAAATCTATTCTGGCAATATGTTTGAATGAATACCAATGTGTTTATAATGCTTGAATATTGTAGCTGAATTGTCACACTTATGTTTTGAGTAGTCTTATGACTTATTGAATTATTTAAATTTTGATTACTTTTTTTTTGGAATCAGAGTTTAATGGCAAAAATCCAAAAATCCAAAGCCAAAGGCAGGCAAACAAAATGGCGACGGTGGAAAACCAAATGTTGCAAGATAAAGGCAGTATTGATTATTGAAATAAAGAGACCCAGAAATGGCATGACATTGAATACTTTATTAAATACACCACAGGAAGTGGTAGTGACAGTCCATGGTTGTCTTTGGAAAAGATCTGCACTTGCACTTCAGACCCTTAATTTTTGGGTGTCTTCCCTCACTCCCCTCTGGTGGTCGCTCCAGTTAAAAGCAACTTCTCTTATCGACACCCTCCGTTTCCTATACATCAACCAGTTCATAATCCATCTACTTATATTACACTGAATACCTACAGCTTCCAATTTTAGGATCAGTCTTTGGTGCGGAACCTTATCGATACCTTTCTGAAAATCTAAGTATATCATATCATATGCTTTCATATCATATGCTTTCATATCATATGCTTTTTTTTAATGAAAAATTCCAATCAGGCTTCCGTTCTGGCCATAGTACAGAAACAGCCCTGTTAAAAGTATTGAATGACATGTTTCAGTCCTTCGACGTAGGGCACGCCAGCGTTATTAGTATGGCTTTTGACACAATCGACCATAAAATCTTGATACACCGCTTAGAAAACCATATTGGCCTATCTCATAATGTGCTGTCATGGTTTAAATCATATCTGTCAAACAGACTCCAATATGTACAAATTAACGAGAACCACTCAAATTTAACTGAGGTTAAGTACTGAGTCTCACAGGGCTCAGTCCTCGGACCCATACTTTTTTCATTGTAAGGCGATATCATTCGACGACATAATATTAACTTTCACAGTTATGCAGATGACACACAATTATATCTGTCAGTAAATCCTAACAATACCATAGACCTAGAAAAACTAAATCTGCTGTCTGTCTCAGATTAAAACATGGATGACAAAAAAAATTCTTATGCTTAATTCTGACAAAACAGAAGTCATAATTTTAGGAGACAAAAATCGAACTGTTCATCATGCACTAAACTGAGTAATGATAACTTTAATTTCTCCCCTGGGTGTCATCTGTGATCTTAATCTATCCTCTGAATCACACATTCAGAATGTGTCGAGATCTTCCATCCTCCAGCTTAGAAACATTGCTAGACTAAGACAATTCCTCTCATTACAGGACACTGAGAAATTGATACACGCATTTGTTACATCTAGATTGGATTATTGTAATGCCATTCTGTCAGGCAGCACAAACAGAGCTATTTCTGCATTTCAGTTAGTCCAAAATGCTGCTGCAAGAATCCTAACACGTCACTCCAGTATTGGCTTCTCTTCACTGGCTGCCCGCGCACTACAGGATAGACTTTAAAGTTCTCTTATTAACATTTAAAGCACTAAAGGGACTGGCACCTCCCTACCTAAAAGATCTCCTTATCGAATACACTCCAGGTCGGCCATTGAGATCACAGGAAGCCGGTTACTTAGCGCTCCCTAAAACACACAAGAAAACCGCAGGTGGTAAAGCATTCAGTTATAGGGCCCTGAAGCTGTGGAACGATCTTCCAGTCAATGCAAGAGATGTCCACTCTGTCTTAGCCTTTAAATCACAGCTGAAGACTCATCTGTTTAGTCTCTGTTTTTCTAGCCCATAGTGCCCCAAGTGTGCCATGGACATGCAATTGCACAACTGTCTTTGGAAATGTCCTGCACTGTACAAAAACATTGCACAAAAACTTTCAAGTTATATTAACTTTAAACTCAGCCCCAATGTTTTCAACCTGCTGGCAGGTTGAGATATATCTTGATTCAAGTCTTCAAAATCATGAAAGGCATTAAGCACATCAATCCAGAGGAGCTTTTCCAGATCAGCAGGGACACACAGACTCCAGGGACACGAATGGAAATTGGGCTTTCAAGACAGAAAACAGGAGACATTTCTTCACACAGAGAGTCGGCACAATCTGGAGCAAATTCCCCAGCGATCTGGTTGAAGCTGAACATTTGGGAACATTCAAAAATAGACTGGATGTGATCCTTGGATCACTTGGTTATTAGTGGACACCAAACAAGCAGGATGGGTCAAATGGCCGCCTCTCATTTGTAAATTCTCTTTAAAATGTTCTAATTGCTCTGGCACAATTTTAGCCCGATATATTGTTTTATCTCTGGAAACTAGAGACTTGGGGCTTTCAAATGTTACCAAGATTGTTAAGATCAAATTTATTCAGTTCGAGAATTGCTATTTTTTATACAAACAAAAATAAATTATCTAACTTATCAAATTTCCACCTAGTTTGTCTTAAAAGTTGTATTTTGATTAGTACTTTAATTGTAAAAAAAAAAAAGTAAATGCATGATTTTTTTAAATAAAATCCAAAAATGTCATAAATCATAATTATGCTATTATTTATCTTGGAAAAAAGGTGGTAGTGTTGCAATATAGTGTGTCTAATCATGATCAACAATGCATAAACTGCTTATGTAGTTTGTATGCTTTCATTTGAGTGGTTCCACATGCTTGTTGCCCTTATAATGGAGAAATGGCCTGTTTTGGTGTATTTTGTGGTACACATTTTCTCAAATCTTTTCTGCATAGGCTAGCTTCTTTCAAATGCACATTATTCCTTAATGTATTTCACCAAACAGTGGTATTTCAACATAGAATTGTCAAAAAAATATTTACCATTGACTTTAATGGAGGAAAAGGGTCAGAAAGGTCACAATTTAAAAAAATGCATTTTAGTTTTTGTTTTCATTTAATAGGTGTAACATACCTGTACTCCTTATAATGTCCATATTAAATACATGTGCATCTAAGAAATTCCAACCAGGCGAAAATATTAAGGGACCAGCAAATCGAATGTGTGATTCTTTTCAAAAGAGCATATGAGTCCAATATACACTCACCTAAAGGATTATTAGGAACACCATACTAATACTGTGTTTGACCCCCTTTCGCCTTCAGAACTGCCTTAATTCTACGTGGCATTGATTCAACAAGGTGCTGAAAGCATTCTTTAGAAATGTTGGCCCATATTGATAGGAGAGCATCTTGCAGTTGATGGAGATTTGTGGGATGCACATCCAGGGCACGAAGCTCCCGTTCCACCACATCCCAAAGATGCTCTATTGGGTTGAGATCTGGTGACTGTGGGGGCCAGTTTAGTACAGTGAACTCATTGTCATGTTCAAGAAACCAATTTGAAATGATTCGACCTTTGTGACATGGTGCATTATCCTGCTGGAAGTAGCCATCAGAGGATAGGTACATGGTGGTCATAAAGGGATGGACATGGTCAGAAATAATGCTCAGGTAGGCCGTGGCATTTAAACGATGCCCAGTTGGCACTAAGGGGCCTAAAGTGTGCCAAGAAAACATCCCCCACACCATTACACCACCACCACCAGCCTGCACAGTGGTAACAAGGCATGATGGATCCATGTTCTCATTCTGTTTACGCCAAATTCTGACTCTACCATCTGAATGTCTCAACAGAAATCGAGACTCATCAGACCAGGCAACATTTTTCCAGTCTTCAACTGTCCAATTTTGGTGAGCTTGTGCAAATTGTAGCCTCTTTTTCCTATTTGTAGTGGAGATGAGTGGTACCCGGTGGGGTCTCCTGCTGTTGTAGCCCATCCGCCTCAAGGTTGTACGTGTTGTGGCTTCACAAATGCTTTGCTGCATACCTCGGTTGTAACGAGTGGTTATTTCAGTCAAAGTTGCTCTTCTATCAGCTTGAATCAGTCGGCCCATTCTCCTCTGACCTCTAGCATCAACAAGGCATTTTCGCCCACAGGACTGCCGCATACTGGATGTTTTTCCCTTTTCACACCATTCTTTGTAAACCCTAGAAATGGTTGTGCGTGAAAATCCCAGTAACTGAGCAGATTGTGAAATACTCAGACCGGCCCGTCTGGCACCAACAACCATGCCACGCTCAAAATTGCTTAAATCACCTTTCTTTCCCATTCAGACATTCAGTTTGGAGTTCAGGAGATTGTCTTGACCAGGACCACACCCCTAAATGAATTGAAGCAACTGCCATGTGATTGGTTGGTTAGATAATTGCATTAATGAGAAATTGAACAGGTGTTCCTAATAATCCTTTAGGTGAGTGTAAATGTAGGATAGTATAGCTTACATACAAGAAAGAGGATGCAGCCTAACGCTCTTCTGTAGAGGAGAAGATTGATGTTCACATCTCTTCCTCTGAAACCCACAAATTCACAAGGAAAGCACATTTGTTCAACCGACAATATAACCACTAACAGATGTGTTTTAAGTTTTAAAATGAGTATGTGTCTTTATATGAGCTCTGGAATTTATATTTAAATTATTCTATTTCAGATAATCCAAGGAGTCCTCCTCCTACTTTACTAAATAGTTGACTACATCTATACTATATATAAAAACATTAATACTGTAACAGTGACATGATAACACCTTAGTTTTTACTATTGTGTTGTCTGTCCCAGCCTGATCCAAGTGAACACACCCCATCAGTCTCGGGGTGTCACAATGTGTATGGTTTTGATTATATTTAGACTGAAAAAGGAAGAGGTTTCAGAACTTGAGTCAACCCCAGTTCTACCAGGGGCATTTTTAGAAAGGCCATAGGGCAGAAGGTAACATTGTTAGCATTTTGACGTTAAACATTAGCTAGGGGACTAATGGTGTTGCTGAATAGACATAGTTGCCACATTTTAAACATATATTGCCCTTTGTGCCTACAGAAGTGAACATTCACACAGATATACCTCTCTGATCTAACTACTGAGGAATATAGTGGTAATGTAAAACCACTCTCACTGTGAACTCCATGTGCCTCTCATTGACATCAATACAGAAGTTATTTTATGAAACATAAATACCAGCCCATGCCTTTGTTTGACTTCTCAACGATTCTGTCTAATGGGGTCATAAATATGTTACGCATTTGTATTGATGGCAATATTTTTCACTTCACTGTTGCCCTGTCGATATACAGATAGAACAATGAAAACACTTTTTGAAGCCTACAGCACATTCCTGTGTAGATTACCACAGAACCTGATTATTTATCAGGAGGTGTGTGCTGCACTGAGTAATGCTATTAATTACAAGAACAATGTCAACTTTGAATGAGGTACAGAGTTAAATAACTGAGATGGGATCAAATGTGCATCAGTCACCAATATCCAGAACACTTCACGAAATTAGCCAGGATGGTAGGGTGGCAAAATAGAATTTAAAAAATTAAGCCATCTCAAAACACCTGAATGATCCAGACAAAATGTGGTAAAAGATGTTGTGGTCAGATGAGACCAAATTGAAACATTTTAGTCTAAATGCCAAGCAGACCCGATTCAGCACATCTCCCAGCCAAAACCATCTCTACAATCAAGCATGGTGGTTGGAGCTTCATGCTACGGGGATGCTTCTCCTCAGCAGAGACTGGAAAGTTTGTTAGAATTGAAGGATAAATTGACGAATCAAAGTACAGGCAAGTAATAGAGGAAAACATGTTCCAGTCTGTTAAAGACTTAAAAAGCCGGACAATGAATCAATGGAGAAGGCCAAAGCTACACTGGAGTATCTTTAGAATAAGAAAGTGAATGTCCTTGAGTGGCCTAATCAAAGTCCTCACTTGAATCCTATTAAGCATCTGTGGAAAGACTTGAAAACTGGTGTTCATAAATTAACAATGTTGAAGAAATGTTCAAGACTGTTTGGACTGAGAAGAAAAAAAGAGTCAAGATAAACAGAGCTAATTTTAACAACTGGACTTACTGACGACATCGTCATCATTGAAAAATCACTTGAAGCTTTAAATCTTCAGCTTTAAATTCAAACTAGACTTAAAATTAATATGTTTAACAGCTTTGTTAAATCTGAGAAAATTGAAGACCAAAGGTTATGCCTAACTCAGACAACAAATCAGAGGAGACGGAGATATTATTGAAGAAATCAAAAGAAGAGTAAAAAATGGATGGAGTGCATTTGGAAGAAACCATACGCTATTGAAAGGAAATCACTCCATTAGCCTGAAGAGAAAATAATTTGATCAATATTGTGACGGTGTGCAGGGCATGGACGGCGTCAGGGTGGATCTTTTAGTGGAGGAGACCACAAAACCCCAGAAGCCAGCGGGGCTCCTAATGGCAATAGCCCCACCCACCACTTCCTCTATAAAAGGAAACCTCAAACAGACCAGTGTGTTTTCTTGGCCCTTTTTGCAACAGGCCTCCTAACCTGTCACATATGGTGGAGAATGAGGGCATAGGCTGTGCAGTCTGGGTCAAGAAAAGAGAAACACATACAAGGTTGTTTAAAAAAACAAGGGCAGAAAATCCAAAGCCAAAGGCAGGCAAACAAAATGGCGACGGTGGAAAACCAAATGTTGCAAGATAAAGGCAGTATTGATTATTGAAATAAAGAGACCCAGAAATGGCATGACATTGAATACTTTATTAAATACACCACAGGAAGTGGTAGTGACAGTCCATGGTTGTCTTTGGAAAAGATCTGCACTTGCACTTCAGACCCTTAATTTTTGGGTGTCTTCCCTCACTCCCCTCTGGTGGTCGCTCCAGTTAAAAGCAACTCCTCTAATCGACACCCTCCGTTTCCTATACATCAACCAGTTCATAATCCATCTACTTATATTACACTGAATACCTACAGCTTCCAATTTTAGGATCAGTCTTTGGTGTGGAACCTTATCGATAGCTTTCTGAAAATCTAAGTATATCATATCATATGCTTTCATATCATATGCTTTTTTATCATATGCTTTTTTTTTTATGAAAAATTCCAATCAGGCTTCCGTTCCGACCATAGTACAGAAACAGCCCTGTTAAAAATATTGAATGATGTGTTTCAGTCCTCCGACGTAGGGCACGCCAGTGTAATTATTTTATTAGACTTAAGTGCGGCTTTTGACACAATCGACCACAAAATCTTGATAAACTGCTTAGAAAACCGTATTGGCCTATCTCGCAATGTGCTGTCATGGTTTAAATCATATCTGTCAAACAGACTCCAATATGTACAGATTAACAAGAACCACTCAAATTTAACTGAGGTTAAGTACGGAGTCCCACAGGGCTCAGTCCTTGGACCTATACTTTTTTCATTGTACATGCTCCCTTTAGGTGATATCATTCGACGACATAATATTAACTTTCACAGTTACGCACATGACACACAATTATATCTGTTAGTAAATCCGAATACCTTAGACCTAAAAAAACTAATCTGCTGTCTGTCTCAGATTAAAACATGGATGACAAAAAAAATTCTTATGCTTAATTCTGACAAAACAGAAGTCATAATTTTAGGAGACAAAAATTGAACTGTTCATCATGCACTAACAAAACTGAGTAATGATAACTTTAATTTCTCCCCTGGGTGTCATCTGTGATCATAATCTATCTTTTGAATCACACATTCAGAATGTGTCGAGATCTTCCTTCCTCCAGCTTCCTCCAGCTTCCTTCCTCTGCAAAGAGATCTTAAGAAAGGGATCAGGAAAGCAAAGAGGGAAATAGAAAGAAACATAGCTCTTGGAGCTAAAACCAATGCAAAGAGCTTTTTTCAATATTACAACAGCAAGCGGTCAATAAAGGAGGAGGTGAAACAGATAAAGGGCAAAAATGGAGGTATCTTGGAAAACGAACAAGATGTGGCAAATATTCTAAATGAGTATTTCACAGAGGTTTTTACAAAAGAAAAAAACAGATGACATCAGTCCAGTCAAACCCTAAGAGAGATCAGGATGAATGATGAGGAGGTACTAAAGGAACTAGCAGAATTAAAAACAAACAAATCACCTGGGCCAGATGGGATATGTCCAACAGTACTTAAAGAAATGAGGGAAATAATGTATATAGGCCGCTAACTCGATTATTCCAAATGACACTTAGAACAGGGGATGTGCCAATGTCATACCAATCCACAAGAAAGGGGACAAAACTGAGCCAGGAAATTACAGACCAATCAGTCTCACCTGCATCACCTGTAAAATGTTGGAAAAAATGATTAGACAGAAAATAGAGGAGCATCTCAATGAAAACCATATTCTTGGAGATAGTCAACATGGGTTTAGACGAGGCAGATCATGTCTTACTAATTTATTTAAAAAAAATTGAACATGCAACTGCAGCTGTAGATCATGTGAAAGCATATGATATGATATACTTAGACTTCCAAAAAGCTTTTGATAAGGTTCCACACCAAAGACTGATGCTCAAATTGGAAGCTGTAGGCATTCAGGGTAATTTAATTAGACAGATTATGAACTGGTTGATGTATAGGAAACAGAGGGTGTCGATTAGAGGAGTCACTTCTAACTGGAGTGAGGTTGTTAGTGGAGTTCCACAGGGATCAGTACTAGGGCCTTTACTTTTTCTAATCTATATTAATGATCTGGACTCTGGGATAGTTAGCAAACTTGTCAAATTTGCAGATGATACTAAAATAGGTGGCTCAGCAGATACAATTTTGGCAGCACAGGCTATTCAGAGGGACTTAGATAATATTCAGTTGTGGGCTGACACCTGGCAAATGAAATTCAATGTGGACAAGTGCAAGGTAATACATGCAGGTAACAAAAATGTCCACTATAATTACACTATGGGAGGTACAGATCTAGATGAAGTAACGCATGAGAAAGACCTAGGAGTCTATGTGGACTCCTCACTTTCTCCATCCAAGCAATGTGGGGAAGCAATAAAAAAGGCAAACAGAATGCTAGGGTATATTGTCAAGAAGTGTTGAATTTAAAACAAGGGAAGTAATGTTAAGACTGTACAATGCACTAGTTAGACCTCATCTGGATACTGTGTACAGTTCTGGGCACCACACTTCAAGAAGGATATTGCTGCTTTAGAGGCAGTTCAGAGGAGAGCAACCAGACTTATTCCAGGTCTGAAGGGAAAGTCCTACTCGGAGAGACTGTGGGAACTGAACCTTTTCACCCTGGAACAGAGGAGACTACGTGGGGACTTGATCCAAGTCTTCAAAATCATGAAAGGCATTGACCACATCAAACCAGAGGAGCTTTTCCAGATCAGCAGGGACACACGCACCCGGGGACACAAATGGAAATTGGGCTTCAAGGCATTCAAAACGGAAAACAGGAGACACTTCTTTACACAGAGAGTAGTCGCAATCTGGAATAAACTACCCAGCGATGTGGTTGAAGCTGAAAGTTTGGGAACATTTAAAAATAGTCTGGATAGGATCCTTGGATCACTTAGATATTAATGAACACCAAACGAGCACGATGGGTCGAATGGCCCCCTCTCGTTTGTAAACTTTCTTATGCTCTTTATGTTCTTAGAAACATTGCTAGACTAAGACAATTCCTCTCATTACAGGACACTGAGAAATTGATGCACACAATCTAGATTGGATTACTGTAATGCCATTCTGTCAGGCAGCACAAACAGAGCTATTTCTGCACTTCAGTTAGTCCAAAATGCTGCTGCAAGAATCCTAACATGTCACTCCAGTATTGGCTTCTCTTCACTGGCTGCCCGTGCACTACAGGATAGACTTTAAAGTTCTCTTATTAACATTTAAAGCACTAAAAGGACTGGCACCTCCCTACCTAAAAGATCTCCTTATCGAATACACTCCAGGTCGGCCATTGAGATCACAGGAAGCCGGTTACTTAGCGCTCCCTAAAATACACAAGAAAACCGCAGGTGATAAAGCATTCAGTTATAGGACCCCGAAGCTGTGGAACGATCTTCCAGCCAATGTAAGAGATGTCCCCTCTGTCTTAGCCTTTAAATCACGGCTGAAGACTCATCTGTTTAGTCTCTGTTTTTCTAGCCCATAGTGCCCCAAGTGTGCCATGGACATGCAATTGCACAACTGTCGTTGGAAATGTCTTGCACTGCATGACCAGTATCTGAGCACGACTGCCTTCTGGTCTTCCAGCAACAGCCCCCTCCGAGGGTCCAACAAGGCACCTCATCCCCCACCATGGAAGTCTGATGAGGCACAACCCACCCCAGAGGCACCTCACCACAGAGGGTCAACGGGGCATAAACACCCAAGGTCTGACGAGCCATCGCAACACAAAGTCTGTTGATGGTCCAACTCCCCCACCCCCGATGGCCAGCGAGAGGCCTCCTCCAGAGGGAAGACCACAGCCAGCAGCACCGATAAAGACATTTCTGATCTCTTTGCTGCTATAATAACTATACTGCCTGGAGGGGAGGCAACCATTAGGCCTAGGCCCTAAGCCCTAAGCCGTGGACCCCCAGAGATTCATTTTCTCCTACATGCCATCCATAGGAGGTTTTTGTTTTTCTCTCCTCCATGCCTAAATGGTTTATTTACTTAAATGTTCACTCACTTTATTCTAGATCATGTAAAATGTTTACAGGTCTATATTTTATTTTATTGTATTTATGTATTTTATTTTGCTGGACGTTTGTTTTATGTTTACCAGTCTGTAAAGGGCTCTGTGGCAACCCTGCGAAGGGTGCTATACAAATAAAAATTAATTTATTGATTGATTGATTGATTTCACGTGACCTACAGCTGCAGTTGCATGTTCAAAAAACTCAAATTAGTAAGACATGATCTGCCTCATCTAAACCCATGTTAACTATCACCAAGAATATGGTTTTCATTAAGATGCTCCTCTATTATCTGTCTAATATTTTTTTAAGGCAGATGAGACTGATTGGTCTGTAATTTCCTGGCTCAGTTTTGTCTCCTTTCTTGTGGATAGGTAAATACTGGGAACTAATGAGCCAAGGAAACAAGAAGAAAGTGCATCAATTAACAAATAAGGCAGGGATCAATTATTTAATAATAAGGAAAATGGCACCAAATCCTCATGATTCTACATGCATCGAAGCGGCAGGTATAAGAAAATGTTACGCAGTCGGGGTGAGTGGGGGTCACCCCTGTAGCTCCCGTAAACAAAGGCATATGCATTGAGCCTTCACGATATAGCCTCCCATTGTAGTGTATGGAACAAGTACCGCAACTCCCCACTAGATGGCATACAAACATTGCTTTAACCCAGAGGTTCCCAAAATGGGGTCCGTGACCCACAGGTTACCGTCACCAACCCCCTCAACCCCCCTAAGTTTTTACCATCAGCACCCCCCCCCACCACCCTTGTAAGCTTTTACTGTCGGCACCCCCCCCACCCTCACCGCCATCCTTTGGTTGGTGGTGGTCCTCAGCCATAATCTGTGCAGCAAAGGGGTCCCTGGGTCAGTTTGGGAACCCCTGCTTTAACCTACGCTGGCCCATCCAGAAGCCAGCATTAACTTGCTTCAGCCTGACTTCTCTCAGCACCCAGGCACTGCACATGGCATACTTTAGCCCACCGGTTCTGTGCCTCCAAACGATGATACAGTTAGGTCCATAAATATTTGGACAGTGACATCATTTTGACATAATTTTGGCTCTGTACGCCACCACAATAGATTCATCTTTAATTTAACCATAGCTACATCTAAATTGGGTGAACGGTGTAGGAATTACACCCATTTTTATATGTGGTCCCCAATTTTAGGGTCTCAAAAGTAATTGGACAATTGGCTGCTCAGCTGTCTAAGCTGTTCCATGACCAGGTGTGTGTTATTCCCTCATTAGTTCAATTACAGGTAAGCAGATAAAAGGCCTAGATTTGATTTCAAGTGTGGCATTTGCAATTGGAATCTGTTGCTGTTAACCCTCAATATGAAATCCAAAGAGCTGCCACTGTGAGTGAAGCAAGCCATCATTAGGCTGAGAAATCAAAACAAACCAATCAGTGAGGGGGTTCGGAGGCTCTCATATGGCGAGAAAGTTCTCTCACACTGTGTCTAGTGCAGACAAAAAACGTACAAATGTACAAGTCCCTCAGCAGTAAGATCATCTAATTCAACAAAAATATTTGTAGGTGCCCACATTTTAGCTAACTGAAGGCACATTTTTGTTCAAACTAGTAGCCTTATCTAGCATTAGGCTGATTTTAGGAGGACACTGTCCTATCCAATCTTCTCAAACATCTGTCTCCTCATTTCTGAAGTAATGTGTTGAATGTTTGAGCATGCAACATTGGAATGTAAAATTAATCCCAAGATAACCCTATTTAATTCTTGACAATCAATTTCATGGTCAAAACCATAAGCTGGTCTATAATGTTTAACCTCTTTGAAAGTTGTGCATAAAACTCTGGCTGTGGTGGATATTTGTTAAGACTGAGCATTGACGATGGTCGGCACAGTGCATGTTACACACTCTTTAGCCAGCTTCATGCTGGATGTTTTTTCTGGACCCAATGAGTTTACCTTTTGACAAGTCATGCAACTGAGATTCGATTTCTCCATAATTTGTCATTTTCATTTGTCATGGGTAGTTGGTTTGATTAATTTTGAATTGATCAGTAGTTGAAACAGTAGCCTACACATGAGTTGCATTCATATTCATATCTTTTTCACTTGATAAATCAACCTGCTACTCATTTTCCACAGCCACGCTGTTTGCCAGAGCATTGTCATTAGTCACACAGGTTACATTTTTCATGTCACGACATTGTGCCAGAGCTGTGTTTGGTCCCGCAGCATGGACAGGTTGCAGCATTCGTAGTTAAATGGCACATGTGCAACAATGTCTTTGTAAAGCCATATTCATTCATGGTGAAACAATTGTACAGTATATAGCATTATACACAATGGCTGTGGTGGGGCAGTATTTAATTGAGCAACTGCAAATAAGCCTTTTAGATTCCTTGTCAGGCAATACCTTTAATTTGAGTGATAAGGTATGTTTTACAACTTTATTGTACCACATTGCAGTTGTCCATGGTGCAAAACAATGACCTGTTTACCTTTTACTTATCTGTCTGTAAAATAAGATAAGGATAGAAAGCAGCAGGTGTTTTCTGGATTACAAACTTATAAATTAATACAATGCTGTAAAGCATTATTTTAATTATAATTATTACTATTAGTATTTGGTAAAAGCAATGGGATTTGTGATTAAAACTAAAGCTCTGTGCCTCCAAGTAATTAAATGTATGTCAGTGGTGAATTGTTTTGTCTGTGGAGTATTTGTGGAGCATTACCCCAAGACAGGAGTTCACCCTGAACTTGGGTTTGTTCCCACAGAATGAGAAGCACTGACATAAAATGCATTCAACCTTTACCAAAGGTTCCCTTAACTGTCATTTTACAGTTGGCTTATTTGACCTATTTTATTGTTTGTGTTACTTTCCATGCAACCGAATATTCAAGATACGTAGACCATAAAGGTCAGCAACGTTCTTTACCTCCCCTGCCAAAAAGACATAAGGTGATGTTTTGGTTGTAGATATAAAGAATAATAAAAAATAAAAAAAACATCCCCAAGTCTGATTTTGATTGCCTCTTTGAAGCTCTGATTTCAAACTTTGATTCAATTATGTTAGTTGGCAGTCTTCACCTAAACGCCTGATGACAACCTATGAACAAAAGCTTTCCCTATCCTCCCTGATTCGTTCATCATCCAGTGACACCATCGGCAGAAACACTATAATATGCAGCATGAACACTGCTAGGCACACATCAACAACCCATTAAACAAATAATATATGCAAAATGAAGAGAACACATTGTACACGTTCACCTTTCAATTGATTTGTTAAACCCATTTCCTACAAGTCTCCCTTCAGGTACACTATGCCAGTAAGATGTTCAGAAAATATTTAGATTATATATTTAATGAGAATGAAGTGTGGTCGGCATGGTGGTTAGCACTGCTGCCTCACAGTTCCAGGGTCCTGGGTTTGAGTTCCGGCTTGGGGTGCCTGTCTCCTGGCACTCTGGTTTCCTCCCACCATCCAAAGACATGCGGGTCAGGTTAATTGGCTTCTCTAAATTGCCCTGTATGTGGGTGTGTGTGTTGCCCGATGATGGACTGGTGTCCCATCCTGGGTGTATTCCTGCCTGCCCGGATCGGCTTCGGCTTCCCCGTGACCCTCACCAGGATAAGTGGTTTTGAAGATATTTCTAAGTCACAAGAACTCATCCCCAGAAATGATAGGATTTGTTGTTTGATACATACACCAATCAGCCATAACATTATGAGCACCTGCCTAATATTGTGTAGGTGCCCTTTTTGCCGCAAAAACAGCCCTGACCTGTCGAGGTATGGACTCCACTAGACCTCTAGGTGTGCTGTGGTATCTGGCACCAAGACGTTAGCAGCAGATCCTTTAAGTCCTATAAGTTGCGAGGTGGGGCCTCCATGGATCGGACTTGTTTGTCCAGCACATCCCACAGATGCTTGATTCGATTGAGATCTGGGGAATTTGGAGGCCAAGTCAACACCTTGAACTCGTGATTCATCAGACCAGGCCATCTTCTTCCATTGCTCCGTGGTCCAGTTCTGAGGCTCACGTGCCCATTGTAGGCATTTTCGGCAGTGGACAGGGGTCAGCATGGGCACCCTGACTGGTCTGCAGCTACGCAGCCCCATACGCAACAAACTGCAATGCATTGTGTGTTCTGACACCTTTCTATCAGAGCCAGCATTAACTTTTTCAGCAATCTGAACTACAGTAGCTCGTCTGTTGGAACGGACCACACTGGCCAGCCTTCTCTCCCCACGTGCATCAATGAGCCTTGGCCGCCCATGACCCTGTCACCAGTTCAACGCTTTTCCTTCCTTGGACCACTTTTGATAGGTACTGACCACTGCAGACCAGGAACACGCCACAAGAGCTGCAGTTTTGGAGATGCTCTGACACAGTCGTCTAGCCATCACAATTTGGCCCTCGTCAAAGTTGCTCAGAGCCTTACGCTTGCCCATTTTTCCTGCTTTTAACACATCAGTTTTGAGGACAAAATGTTCACTTGCTGACTAATATATCCCACCCACTGCCAGGTGCCATGATTACGAGATTATCAGTGTTAGTCACTTTACCTGTCAGTGGTCATAATGTTATGGCTGATCGGTGCATATAGGTATTTTCCAGTACTGGTATACAGCTCACAGAGGAAAAGTTTATTGCTTTTCAACTTGAATCATACACACCAATACATGCAAATCCCTCTCTCCAACAGCACAGGAAATTTTGTGCCCACAGATTTGACTTTACCTATTATCTCTGGTGGAATAATATCACTGTGGTGAGATGCAAATAATTATGAAAGACAAAAATATCTACTCGGTCTGACACAAGGCACAAGGCTGACACAAAATATAACAATTGGTATTTTGAATCCTTACTCAGACTGAACACATTTATAATTGTGTAAAATGTAAAATGTGCTTTATGTGAATTAAGTTCCTTGCATTAATGTCTTACTTTTCATTGCATTAAGTGATTCCATTGTACTTAAAGTAATGTAAACTGAAAATACAATATATAATGTATTATAAAGAATGTAACTGTATTTAATCTATTGAAACCACATACAAGTTTTAAATGTACATTGTACTGCTGAGTATTCTGCTAGCATGGGTTATTTTTAAATGTTTATATAGAATACCATTTCATGCATACGTTATTAAACAAAGGTAATTAGGTTTATTGATTACAGAAAAGTATCAAACATTGGAACAGTCCCTCTGAATGTTGTTACACAATAATGAATTCTACAAAGTCATGAAACATGTTTTATCTTGGGGCAAAAATATATGAAAACTACAGACCACAAAAGCACAAAAAAGAGCATTCATTCAATTCAGTAAGTAGGGTGGTGCCACCCCGTATCCAAACTGAATTTCCTCTACAGCTAATTTTTCAGCTGAAACAACAAATTATTCTTTAGCTTTAATTGATATGAAAATAAGACCTTACCTTTGGTGACTGAGGTTACTGGATTGATTTTAAGGTGATACACTGTAAATAAACAATTGAAAGAAAAAAAAAGCCCAGTTAAAGATGTATTTGTTTGTACAAATGCTATAATAACAAACTGCATGGCAGCCACCTCAAAAAACAAATAATGAATGCTTAGTTCAGTAACTCAACTGTAGCTTGAATGAGAGCACCACTTCGAATAAAATGTGAAATATCTTGAAATATTTCCAGCACGTCATTTAAATTAATGGCAGGGAATACAGGGAGACACATGGAGTGACTGCTACACTACCCTGTATATCTCCCTCCTACATTACTTATTGTTTAAGGACACTTTTTGCTGTAATAATGTGTTACACTTTATGCATACAAACACACTAAATCTAGTGGTGTATATTATATTGTTTTCTTGTAAGTCACTTTGTGAGTCACTTTGGTATCTGTAAAATTGATAAACAATGGTAACAGATCATAAAAGACGAGACTATATAGTGTGTATACAGGTGTACGTCTCTGGCTAGTTGTGTGAAGAAGCCAACTACAACCTGCCCAGGTCCTCCGGGCTTTTGTTCATCCTTAGGGTTTGATATGTAACACACACTGCCTAACTCTTCAGTATAACAATACCAACCAACATACCCACTTAAATCTGACCCACTGGCTCAGTACAATGACTAATTGGCTTTAAAGCCTCTACATCACTCACTTTTTTTTTAAATAATTTAGATGTTCCAATTATTTACATACCAACACCCGAGACTGCAGGTGCTTGAAAATTCATTGCTGTCGTTCAACTATGGGGAACCAAGTTACCTCCCATCAGCTTGTCCCTTTATTAATGATTGGCCAATCATATGCTGCCTCCTGGGAACTACAATGCAACCAATGGCAAAGGCAGGACTGAAGAAAAACTCGCTCTTGCACAAACGGACACCTGAATATACGCTGGGTCCAAACTCAAGACTTTGTAACTTCAGAATTGATGCCACTAGAATAATACCAATGTAACTACCACCCATTCCTAAAATGTCCCATTGGCATATAACAACAACAACAACAACAACAATAATAATAATAATAATTACAAAATTCATAATCATCACTTTCAATCTCCACAGTGCTTTTCATGCAGGAAAACCATTTCATCCACCATTGAACTGTAGGACTCTCTGGGCTGCAGTGAGGCAGTTATTTTGTACAACCAGCTACTGACCAGACAAGGCATGGGAAAGAGAAACTACTTAATTTGGGGTTAGGAAAGAAACAGAGAAAGCCTGAAGTAGAATTTAGCCAGACTTCTAGAGATGCAGGCAGAGAATGACAATGAATGTTATCACCATGTTTACCATCTGAAGCACTGTACTATCTTTATTTAATTTATCAAAGCAGGGCAAAGGGAAGGAGAAGCAGCTGCTCATTTATTACACATAATTATAAGAATGGATAAGCTGAGATAAGAAAAGCAGTCCTGCTAACATACCAAGGGATCCAAAAACACTGCTTAAATGCAGTCTTAATGGAAACGTCATGCCTTGGGAATATGGTACCAATTACATGTTTTTGTGTTGATGTAGATGACTGACTGGGGACTTTCAAGCAAATATGTATTCTTGTTGTTCTGTTGTTGCAAAGGAGTAATCTAATCCTGGTTTTAGGATTTGCTCTGTGTCTGCCTGCAATTCTACAGAGCTGTCAGTCTTATGTTTTGTAGTTATAGTGCATCCGGAAAGTATTCACAGCACTTCACAACACTTTTTCCACATTTTGTTATGTTACAGCCTTATTCCAAAATGGATTAAATTAATTATTTTCCTCAAAATTCTGCAAACATAATGACAACGTGAAAGAAGTTTGGTTGAAATCTTTGCAAATTTACTAAAAATAAAAAAAATAAAAAGCACATGGACATAAGTATTCACAGCCTTTGCCATGACACTCAAAATTGAGCTCAGGTGCATCCTGTTTCCACTGATCATCCTTGAGATGTTTCTACAACTTGATTGGAATGCACCTCTGGTAAATTCCGGCGCTTACTCAAGACGCATCTCTTCCGATAGCATATTACTCCTCTATCCCTGCTAGATAGCACTTCAGCTTTATTATGCTCCTTGCATTCCTGATTGTTTTCCTCCTTGCTCCCTTTCCCGTAGCCCTCGTCTGTAACCCTACATCTTGACAGCACTTAGCTTTCACCGTCCAGGATGTAGGAAGTCTCTTACTGTACTTGTGTAAATTGTAAATTGGAATTTGTAAAATGTATTATCTTGAATTGCTATGTTTTATCAAAGTTGAATTTGTAATGATTGATGCCTTGTACTTCTGTATTTTTGCACTTTGTTTGCACTTATGTTGTAAGTCGCCCTGGATAAGGGCATCTGCCAAGAAATAAAAATAATAAAAAAATAATAATAATAATTATTATTATTATTATTATGCATTTGTTAGCAGACGCTCTTATCCAGGGCGACTTTCAGAACAAGCGCATTGCTGCGTGTCTGGCAACAGGGACAATTGTAACAGTGGGACCATCATCCCAGACTTCATCAATAAGCACAATTTCCCATCAAACCGTTAACATCACCTGAGATCGTCCGACAGTTTATTGATCTGCCCATGACTGCGCCGCAAATACCCCCAAAACACCCGCATCCTTAATCAATAGGCTAGCCTACAATCAATACAAATAAAAGGCTGAGTTATCTTAGCATATTCATATAGCTGTATTTGCATTTCTGCTTGTCTACATGTGATCTTGCATTTTTTGTTTTGCTTTTTACAATGAGTTTGATTATGATGTTAAATAGGGTTTAAAGATGCAGTCGCCTCGGTGCTGATTATTACTGCCGTTTCTCTTCTACTCCATGATTGGGAACACCCACATCCAGTGACGTCAGCATTCGGTCCCACAACCGGTGGAAAAGCGGGCTGGTTCCCAAAAAGATCAGCTGGATCCCAGGCCGAGCAGCGGCTCCGGCTCCAGCACCGGCTCCTTGTCGGTGGAAAAGCGGTAACTGAGCAATCGGGGGAGAAGGGCCTTGGTCAGAGAGGTGACCAAGAACCCGATGGTCACTCTGAAGGAGCTCCAGCGTGTCTCTGTCGAGAGAGGAGAACCTTCCAGAAGAACAACCATCTCAGCACTCCACCAATCAGGCCTGTATGGTAGAGTGGCCAGACGGAAGCCACTCCTCAGTAAAAGGCACATGACAGCCCGCCTGGAGTTTGCCAATAGGCACCTGAAGGACTCTCAGGCCTGATGAAACAAAGATTGAACTCTTTGGCCTGAATGGCAAGTGTCAAGTCTGGAGGAAACCAGGCACCGCTAATCACCTGGCCAATACCATCCCTACAGTGAAGCATGGTGGTGGCAGCATCATGCTGTGGGGATGTTTTTCAGTGGCAGGAACTGGGAGACTAGTCAGGATCGAGGGAAAGATGAATGCAGCAATGTACAGAGACATCCTTGATGAAAACCTGCTCCAGAGCGCTATGGACCTCTGACTGGGGTGAAGGTTCATCTTCCAACAGGACAATGACCCTAAGCACACAGCCAAGATAACAAAGGAGTGGCTACAGAACAACTCTGTGAATGTCCTTGAGTGGCCCAGCTAGAGCCCAGACTTGAACCCGATTGAACATCTCTGGAGAGATCTGAAAATGGCTGTGCACCGATGCTCCCCATCCAACCTGATGGAGCTTGAGAGGTCCTGCAAAGAAGAATGGGAGAAACTGCCCAAAAATAGGTGTATCAAGCTTGTAGCATCATACTCAAAAAGACTTGAGGTTGTAATTGGTGCCAAAGGTGCTTCAACAAAGTATTGAGCAAAGGCTGTGAATACTTATGTGCTATTTTAATAACCTGCGTAGTTATTTAATGTGTGACTAACAATACTAATGAGAGACTCACCTTCGTCTTACTAACCGGTATTGTAGTCAATGTGTTTATAACCTTTTTTTGTTTAACAATTTGTGTGTTATCATATGCGATCCCATGGTCTTTGATTTGGTCACGGAAGTGATTTGTCTTTGATTTGTTGATCTAGAGTTGAATTTTAATTAGTTTTTCCCTTTTGTATAATTAGTGTAGTGCTACATTTAGTCTTTGTTTTTGAATAAATTTGACAATTTATATCTTTGGAATTGGTGTCTGTGTCCAATTATTACAGAAATTGAGTTCTACAAGATTCCAGGATTCGTGATAAGGTGATACTATAAATTCACTTCTTTAATTGAATTTTATAAGTGTACCTTATGCTACATATATATATATATATATATATATATATATATATATATATGAAGGATGAGACCGAATAGTCAAAAATTCAACTATTCATTAAAGATGGCCACTATCAACAAGTAAATCTAACATTCAATAGTTAAAATAATAATAATAAAAAATAATAATAATAATAATAATAAT
Organism: Amia ocellicauda; assembly: GCF_036373705.1. NCBI lineage: Eukaryota > Metazoa > Chordata > Actinopteri > Amiiformes > Amiidae > Amia > Amia ocellicauda. The sequence continues at coordinate 34,985,799 of NC_089855.1, forward strand.
AATAATAATAATAATAATAATAATATTTATTTTATTTTAAAGCCTGTACGGTTGATTGGCTCTCAGCTGTAATGAAAACTGACAGGAGGGTGGGATTTGTTATTTCCTGTCTGTGATTGGCTGCGCGACTCCGCCAATGGGATTGGTGGAATTCTGCAGATCTGCGCAAAATCTGCGGTGCTACAAGAATGCAACCAATGGCTTTCTCTCACAGAATTTTAGGACGACCGTTTAAGGGCCAATGTTTAATAGCATTCTTTTTCATAACACACCAATGCATTTTAAAATACATTGTGGTTAAGGTAGAGTAAGATTTCATTCAATAATCTAATTAGAATTGTTTTAACACCAATCATAGTCAAACTTTCGCAAACTGTTTGACTTGAAAAAATACAAAACATTTTTTATTTAAAGAGCCATTTGGGAGCCAAAAGAGCCGTGATGCCCATCACTAGCATTTACCTTGAATGAGGGGGTGCATCGGTGGGTGGAGCACGTACATTTTAAATTTAATTGAATGTAATATATGTCATTTAAATGTTAATTTAATACTTGAATCTTAAAAAAGCGTATTGCTGCCACACGGGAAAAAAAATCGTATTTTAGGGGCGTGTTGCTGACAGGTTCAATTTTTATTTATTTTTATCAGGTATTTTTTGCTGCCAGGGGAAAAACATTTGTTAAAGAACATTTGTAGAACCGGATAAGAAGGATAGAAACTTAATAAACTTACTAAGATACTTGTGTGAGATATTGTAACACTCCTTCAGGCTGCAGTGGGTGAAGACGGCGTCTGGTGGCTTGAGTTTCCACAAAGCCCTGTTGAATGCATTTAAGGTGCATCATTTTATACCCATGTAGCTTCCCGTGTTTACCTATTTCTGCCATCGCAAACAATACTACTTCAAGTAAAGCGGACATGGTTTTCTATTAAAACCCTTCTGAATGTTGTCATACTGAGCACAGTTCCGTTTACATGGCTCAAACATTGTAATATATATTTATGCTTTAGACCAAGGTTAAAGTAAAAGTGGACAATGTCTGAAACACTTGCAATTCCTGTTTAGCTAGTGAACGGGGATCATACGATACATGAGCACGTTACAAATGACTTAACCATACGTCAAAAAAGTCAGTCGAGTGGTCACTGCTGTTCTGAAAGCAGGTGTTTAGGTGTAGTGGGCTTAACACTAACTGTGCTGGAGGGGCTGCGGCTCCTGTGCTGCGCAGTTCGAATCTCGGGCAGGGATCAGCAGTTTGTCTGGTACATGTTTCTCATTAGTATATTTTGTGTATATTTTTAATATTTTTAAATACATGCAGCACACACCCCAAGAAACTAAACAAACAAGCAATAATAATTAAATCAAAGTTGTCCACATTGCAGCTCTGTGTAGCATGTATTACTGGAAGTCGCAACACAATGTTTAACTTCTCAAACTTGTACTTGTACTATAGCGATAACTATATAAGAAACTAACAGAAAGCACGTTCTCTTTTTGGCCTTGTGTCCTGTCATTACTGTAATGGATTTATTCTCCATTATCCACAGAGATTCATGACTCAGGTTGATTCTCAGCTACAGATATTTTATTTAATGCAGGCAAGGGAAGAGCACCCCATCAGTCATGATGTGATGAAGTAACTCTTAAAGCATTGGCAGAAATACAGATGTGTTGGGAGGGCACACAGTCTACTTGGTGTAAGGTGAAACAAAGAAATGGATTGGAGATTGTTTGATTGACCAGTAGGTGGTACCTTTTGTTTTAGGGATCACTCTTTAAAGCTGTAACACATCAATAAAAAAAATAATAAAAAAATAAAATAAAACTAACAAGGAAATAAATAAATATAATACATAGCATTATAGGAAATAGCCCTGGATATGCTCAAAATGAATTGTGGGAGCAGTGTGGAAATTCCAGGCTGTTTAGTAAATGTAGATTTGACTCATTTAGGGACATGACTGTTTACTGAGGGAAGCTGTACTGACATTGTACAGAGGAAACAAGAGTGAGCGTTTGTGCTATCAAATGGATAGATAGCTCATTTGAACATGAAGACTGAGATTAGCAATGAGGGCTGTGGGCTGCTAACAACTTCTTACTGAGGCCTTAGAAGCAGAGTGTCAGTGATAGGGTACCGAGAGGAAGCAGATACTTACTGCTGATAAAGCACACATTTATTATACTCTACTGTGAAAAAGAAATGGACAAAAAGTTAAAAGTGATTAACAGCACCATTTAAAATGTATTGGCCTTCATGGTGATAGTATGGTTAAGACAAACTGTGCTTTATGGCATGTATACTACTGGTCAAAAGTTTTAGTTTTATTTAAATGTACGCAGTTTAATGTCTCAATGTACATAAAGCATAGAACAAATAAACAATTGGAGATAAAGAAACCATGGAATCATTTTGTTTAACAAAGTGTAACCCCTCTGGTACCCTTGAAAGGGGACCAAATCCATGTGCTTCTCTTTAATCCCACGTGTACTATTCACTGTTGTGAGACTCTCAGCTTTTTAACGATGTGAAACATTCTCTGATGTGAAAAAATAGTTCTTTATACCCCCCCCACTCACATTTACACTCGGCAGGGGGTGAGTTGGAGGGATACTTGGTCTGAGTAGGAGTACAAAATCTCATATTTGGTAGAAGCAACACACACCTGTAGAGAGCTCAAAATATCAAGTTGGAAAACTCTGTTTACAGTGTACTAATACACAACGATTTTACATAATTGGATCTGAACTTCTCTGTGTTTGATAGAACATCAAATGATCGTTAGGTTGTTCTGAACAAAACAAGCCTATTTGCAAACAAATCCGATTGAAACTGAGTGATCTGTGACTGTCTGAATGAGACCCCACCCCCCCAGAGCAAACTGCGCTTTTACCCCCCAGGCTCTGAATGATGGCAGGTGACACGGAAACTGTAAATCAGATGTGTTAGAGCATGAAACGTGCTGGTAGCCAAGAGAATAAGCTTTCAAACAATGTGCGCATTGTAGGAATACAGTGTAACTTCTATGCACAGGAGCTGAGCGTAGGGGGTGTATTTCACCCCAATGTAGTCACAGATGTTTGTCCCTCTGGTCTCCTCTCCATTTGTCATGCCAGTATGTCTCGGAGGTGTTATGTAAGATTGCATTCCAGTCCTGATCAGGGGATGAAATGATTGATAGACTATTGTCCTTCTAGCACAGGGTTATCTTTCGAATTCGTAAACACAGCCCAATGGGGGAGGGGTTAAACCAGTTTCCATGGATACCTCATCGCTCCCTCAGAGCAGCCACCAGCACATACTGTGGCAGTAAATCCATATCCCGGTGGGGCCTCGGTCTGCCTTACAGATGTCACCAAATGAGGGGCTCCTGAGTAATCATTACAGTCTGCTGCTGAATCTGTAGGGGATCTGTGTGATCTCTTAGTTCTACCTAGAATTCAGCACAGCTGTATTACTTCCCTTAGAGTGCTTGATCTTCAGCTCTGCTGCAGGCCGTGTGGTCTTCAGCCTCTCATTTTCTCTTGTGTTATAGCAGCCCGGTGCACGGCACACTTGGTACACAGAGATCTGCACGTCCCACAATGCACTCAATCGGTGCAGGTCCCCCCATGCAGTGCAGCACAGTACTGCACGTTGTGTCTGCAGTACACACGGCGCATGGTACAACAGTGCCACCTCATGGAGTGGTGTGTTTTGCTGACAGACAGCAGACCTGAAATTAAGTTTTTCATTTTTATGGGAAAGATGATGTCATTTTTCTGCGACCAGCTTTTAAGAAGAAAAGTGGCTATCTGGTTGGCACTATCACTGATGCCATTTACTCCATGGGTGCAGCCGTCTTGGATCACATTCTCGCGAGAGCTTGATGGTGGCTTGAGAGAATCTAAAATGGAGAAGTAATGATATGAACGATGTCGATGAAAACACTCCGCCCATGAAACGGCATGATAATGAAGCCTACAAGAGGTGAACATTACGCACATTGCAAGGTATGTATAGTTGGTATTTCCATAGCTCACAGTGGCCAGGATGACATACATTAACACAGGGCTGCTCGATCTTGGTCCTGGAGAGCTTCTATCCAGCAGTTTTCAGAAGTCACCCTTGTATCACCAATTTATAAACACCTGGATGTATTTCATTCTGATAAATGAAGCAGGTGGTGTGGTAAATTCAGTGCTTTAGAAACCATTGGAGCAATTATCTGAATACCTGCAGCATCCTGAGGGAAGAATTCCCTTGATTGACTTCCTTAATTGATTAATAACTTTCATGTGTTCCCATTATTAAGACATTGGCAATATAGCGTGACCTAGAAGAGTAAGTCAATTGGGGCTCTGCAGGACCAGGATTGAGCACCCCTGCATTAACACATACAGTGAGGGAAAAAAATATTTGATCTCCTGCTGATTTTGTACGTTTGCCCACTGACAAAGAATAACAACAAAAAAATACAGAAAAACGCATTTCAAAAAAGTTATAAATTGATTTGCATGTTAATGAGGGAAATAAGTATTTGACCCCTTCGACTTAGTACTTGGTGGCAAAACCCTTGTTGGCAATCACAGAGGTCAGACGTTTCTTGTAGTTGGCCACCAGGTTTGCACACATCTCAGGAGGGATTTTGTCACACTCCTCTTTGCAGATCCTCTCCAAGTCATTAAGGTTTCGAGGCTGACATTTGGCAACTCGAACCTTCAGCTCCCTCCACAGATTTTCTATGGGATTAAGGTCTAGAGACTGGCTAGGCCACTCCAGGACCTTAATGTGCTTCTTCTTGAGCCACTCCTTTGTTGCCTTGGCTGTGTGTTTGGGGTCATTGTCATGCTGGAATACCCATCCATGACCCATTTTCAATGCCCTTGCTGAGGGAAGGAGGTTCTCACCCAAGACTTGATGGTACATGGCCCCGTCCATCGTCCCTTTGATGCGGTGCAGTTGTCCTGTCCCCTTAGCAGAAAAACACCCCCAAAGCATAATGTTTCCACCTCCATGTTTGACGGTGGGGATGGTGTTCTTGGGGTCATTCCTCCTCCTCCAAACACGGCGAGTTGAGTTGATGCCAAAGACCTCGATTTTGGTCTCATCTGACCACAACACTTTCACCCAGTTCTCCTCTGAATCATTCAGATGTTCATTGGCAAACTTCAGACGGGTCTGTACATGTGCTTTCTTGAGCAGGGGGACCTTGCGGGTGCTGAAGGATTTCAGTCCTTAACAGCGTAGTGTATTACCAATTGTTTTCTTGGTGACTATGGTCCCAGCTGCCTTGAGATAATTAACAAGATCCTCCCGTGTAGTTCTGGGCTGATTCCTCACTGTTCTCATGATCATTGAAACTCCAAGAGGTGAGATCTTTCATGGAGCCCCAAGACCAAGGGAGACTGACAATTATTTTGTGTTCCTTCCATTTGCGAATAATCACACCAGCTGTTGTCACCTTCTCACCAAGCTGCTTGGCTATGGTCTTGTAGCCCATTCCAGCCTTGTGTAGGTCTACAATCTTGTCCCTGACATCCTTGGACATGGTGGAGAGTTTGGAATCTGATTGATTGATTGCTTCTGTGGATAGGTGTCTTTTATACAGTTACCTGTATAAAAGACACCTGGGAGCCAGAAATCTTGCTGATTGATAGGGGATCAAATACTTATTTCCCTCATTAACATGCAAATCAATTTATAACTTTTTTGAAATGCATTTTTCTATTTTTTTTCTTGTTATTCTGTCTCTCACTGTTAAAATACACCTACCATTACAATTATAGACTGATCATTTCTTTGTCAGTGGACAAACGTACAAAATCAGCAGGGGATCAAATACTTTTTTTCCCTCACTGTATGTACCAAGAAGTATGAGAACAAGGCTGCTACTGTGTCTACCTGCTCGAAACTTGAAAATGTCATCAGTCGAGGTGATTATCTTGGAGCTATCAGGGCTGAAGTCTTGTTCACAAACTTTTTGATCAAGCACAATGTACCTCTATCATGTAATAAATAAATAGTTATAGTATATAGTGAGGTTATATTATTTTTAGTTCATTGTTAAATTTCCTGACATTCCTTAATCTCTGAAGTGTGCCTTATTATTTTTCATATTTCAAAGTTGGCAGGTCTGAGACAGCATTAGAGCAGCCCTCTATTAGTCACGCATGTTCTGCACACGCTTTCAGCTGCGCTTCCGGTTCCCTCTGCCAGTGACTCTTGGCTCTCCATGGCCCTGAGTTCCACTTGTTGTTGAGCCAGCAGCGCCCTCCCTGCCAACAGCCCCCCACACCAAGGGTCACAGAGGCCCCAGTGCACACAGGCATGTGCATGACACAGCACTGGAATCGCCGAATGCCTGGATGGACCAGGTTTAAAGTTCTTGCTTATCCATGAAAAATGAAATATGAAAAATATTTCAATAAGGTATCCATGTGAACTGGCTAACCCATCCCCCTTTGGGCATTGCTTTCTGTTTCAGATAATTGTGGTTGCATACACAATCTATCATTACTCATGTAATGATAATGTAAGCAACAGTATCCTCTGAAGTTCAGGCCAGCTGCTGTAACCTTGTCCACAAGGTCAAAGGGGCTATTCCTGGATCTGGCCTGCACTTCCTGAACTCCCTCCCTCAAGAGGCTGCATTTCCTGTGAGGCTGACAGGACTGCAAGAGGTGTGCTGGCATCTGGGGCATTATCATTTGGCTGAAAGAAAAATTGGGATAACTGGATAAAGGGATACAATTTTCCCTGGTCAAATCTGATCAAACATGACAATGGTAATAATTTGTTAAGTGTGGCACATCACTCAAAGGACAATCAACAGACTTCAAAAAATACATTAATTGCTGGTTCACAGACCTCGATTAGCTCTAGTCTTGGATTACTCTACCTAAAATAACATTGAGTGGTCCATGACTAGTGGTAATCTGGGTCTGTGAAACCAGCCCTAAGTCTTCAGCATGGCCCTATGACAGGTAGTAGTAGATCGAATAACTAGATGTACATTATGACCATAATGACCATGCCAGCATTTCTTTTACTCTGAGGTTTCTTAACACATACTATGAAGCACTACTTTATGAGGATACTGCTTTTAGGAAAGCGTATGAGGACAACATCCAGAGATAAACTAACATTTGGCACATGAGAAAGTATCAGTAGATATGGGGCGCCAAACGTAAAACAGTACATTCCACATTTATAAATATTTTGGTTTTTAAATAAATAAATGCAAAATCTCCGGTTTTGAAAAAATATATATTTATGGTTTGATTAAATATTTAGCTAAATCCTAAATATGGGATTTGCAAACTAAACATTTAACTTTGAAATAAATATTTAGTCTAAATATAAATGTAAAATATAAATATAAATGTTAAATATAAATCCATTCATCTTCAAACCACTTATCCTGGAGAAGGTTGCAGGGAAGCCGGAGCTGATCCCAGGCATCATGCGCAAGGCAGGAATACACCCAGGATGGGATGCCAGTCCATTGCTAGGCAACACATTCATACATACACACACAGGGCAATTCCAGAGTGCCTGGAGAAAACCCATGCGGCCACGGGGAGAACATGCAAACTCCACACAGACAGGCACCCCGAGCCAGGACTCAAACCCAGGACCCTGCAGCTATGAGGCAGCAGCACTAATCACTGCGCTACCATGAACAAAGTTCAGTTTTTCTGTTATGAAATTAACTTTGGGGAATTTTAAAACATGTTGAAACTACTTAAATGCATATCTTACGAGGCATTCTAAATTAAACTTTATCTGAATCTCTGAGTCTCTGATCTCTCCTATATTGAGTGTTTTATGCATGAGTATCCCACAATGCATTTGGTTACATGCATGACCCGGCCACTATCACAGGACTATATGTCATTTATTATAAATCCAATATACTGGAGTGATTGTGGGCCAGTGTCTCAAAGTGGGAAACAGCTCTCTGTGAGTTTATACTTCACACCCTGGTCTGCTACTCCACTGGCCGCTCACTGTATATAAAGCCCTGCCTTGACAATCCCACCACATCTGCAGTTCGGTGCAAATATATATATATATATATATATATATATATATTTTTTTTTTTTTACAAGCTCCACATTTAACATTTAGATTTAACTTTTAACATTTATATTTATATTTAACATTTACATTGATATTTAGACTAAATATGTATTTAAAAGCTATATATTTATTTTGTGACTCAGATTTAGGATTTAGTTAAATTATTTTCAAAAATGGAGATTAAGCATTTAAGTATTTATTTTAAAAACAAAATCTTAATAATTGTGGAAAAAACGGCTAATGTATTTACTAAATGTGGAAAAAAACACAAGATTTAAGTTAAATGTGTGAAAATAGACACTTGAAAAAAAGTGTGCGCTTTTTACATTTGGCGCTCCATAAGTAGACAGGCCATTTTGTTGTAGGTGAATGTGATTTAGAACAAACGCTAACTAAATGAACATAGGTTTCCAAACACTATGCAAAAGTGATATTACAATGACACCCTTGTATCTGCAATTCAATTCAGTTTTGCCCAGCAGCTTATTGAAGTGATCTCTCAAGATGATGATGGTCTGATCTGAGCTCCAGTTACTTTACTCCTGGAACTGTCCCATAGTTGATAGAGAGCAGTGGAGAAGTGTAGTTAAAGTAAATCAACTGCTCTCTTAGTGACTGCTGACCGTAGCCATGCCACTGTATGAGTTGTACTTTGCTGTACTGTTTCTACATGGCTGGTGTGTGCTTGCTTGTTCTAAATTTTGTGTTAAAAGCACAGGATCTGGTTGTCATACATGACACGCACTGTGTTGAGTGTTATTGCATGTGGAGTCGAACAAAGATCTGTTCAAAAACTTCCCCAAAAAAAGCATTTACCTGATCTCTACTGTTCGAAGAAGAAGGCCGGCACCTACTCATTTCGGTGGCCCTGAAGTGCAAAAAACAAGAAAAATATTTTGAGAGCACAAAAAATAATTTCCACAACACACACAACAATTCTCACAACGGAAATGACATCACTCATGAGAAGGGATTCTGGAGCAGGAGGAAGCGGAAGAGAAACGGCTGAAATCGGCAAGGAGTTTGTTTTTTAATCTGAAATGCACTTATTATTGTAACATATTACTCGACACATGCTGTCCATCAGTACCGGCTACCTTTTACACATGGAGGGACAGCGAGTCTCATCACGGTGTTTCTCCGGTGTCGGGGGGGGTGATGGTGTTTTCTCCGGTGTGAGGGGTGGGGGGGGTGCGTATTTTATATAAATGAAAGTCGGCTCCTCTCTCGTCGTTGCTGCGGGTCCATGATCACCCCATGCGTGTACAGGTTGCCGAGCCCCACTGTACAGTAGCCCAGTGAGAAAAATGTGTTTATACAGCTCTAGCTTTAGGGGTCACTTTCTTACAGCAGTGTAACGATACTGGAGTAGTAGGACACGTGTATTAATAGTATATTTGAACATCTGTCAGCAGAGGAGTCGGTTCTGTAGATCAGCTATCAGTCTATTGGGCCACATAATTTTTGTCACGTAGATGGAAACGACTAATTAATACCTTATGGGTAAGTGGATGCATGGATTTTATGATTAAACTGTTGTCCCACACAATCCAAAGCACACTGACCACTTTTCAAGTCACGTTTAAATATATAATCCTGGTTGTCAAATTTTAGAATACAACGGTAAAGTTATAGCCAATACATGTATCCTTTTTGTTGTATATTCTATATATATATTCTATAGATCTGATTACATTGTGCAGTAATCGTGCTCACGATTGTTATTAAAATGCATACATGCATTTATATGAACTATGGTACTGGAGATTACCGTTTCCTTGTTTTTGTACTTTTAAAATAAACTTTGCATATCATTTATTAAAATTCAAATACCTTTCACACAATATGTTTAAAACAATGTGTCATACAAGTGAGTTATATTGAGTAACTAAATGTCATCATATCTTCAGCACCCAGTTTTGGATGGAGCTCCTACACTTGAAGGATGCAGGTTATTTCAATGGCAGCCATGAACAGGAGTGTTTTCTGTGCTTTGCTTTTGTTAACATCCTCCAAAAGGATTTAAATGCATACAAGCTGCTCTGCAACCAGTACAGAACTAGACCTTAGAGAATGTCAGCTTGTCCATCCGGAATTCCTAATGAGATACTTAACCTGCCACACATGTCCAGTTTATTTTTTATAATACTTGACTAAACAAGTGGGGAAACTGTTTCTAATATTAGCTTCTTATAACAAACCAACTGAAAACAAACTGTCATACCAATGTTCTGTTGTAGTTTTTTAAATATTAATGAGTACATCCAAATTTTGTTTTGTTACTTATTTTGTTTTAGCTTATATTTGAACATTAAAAGATTTAACATTTAACGTTTTGTAAAGTGTGATGGACAGGTGCCGTGAGATTAGATTAGGTCCCAGCCCAAGTCTGTAACTTAATCAAGGTGAGACTTAATCAAACTTCTACCAATTGCCATTGATTCAATCAAACTCACCTGTAAATGTGACAACGTTGCAGTACAACAATATTAATGAAATGTAACTAAATGTAAAGTATGACATGAACATAATTTGCATCTGCTTCATTTACCTGTCCAACTACTTCCTGTATATGTACAGTGAGGGAAAAAAGTATTTGATCCCCTGCTGATTTTGTACATTTGCCCACTGACAAAGAAATGATCAGTCTATAATTTTAATGGTAGGTATATTTTAACAGTGAGAGACAGAATAACAACATTTTAGAAAAATGTATTTCAAAAAAGTTATAAATTGATTTGCATGTTAATGAGGGAAATAAGTATTTGATCCCCTATCAATCAGCAAGATTTCTGGCTCCCAGGTGTCTTTTATACAGGTAACGAGCTGAGATTAGGAGCACTCTCTTAAAGGGAGTGCTCCTAATCTCAGCTTGTTACCTGTATAAAAGACACCTGTCCACAGAAGCAATCAATCAATCAGATTCCAAACTCTCCACCATGGCCAAGACCAAAGAGCTGTCCAAGGATGTCAGGGACAAGATTGTAGACCTACACAAGGCTGGAATGGGCTACAAGACCATCGCCAAGCAGCTTGGTGAGAAGGTGACAACAGTTGGTGCGATTATTCGCAAATGGAAGAAACACAAAATAACTGTCAGTCTCCCTCGGTCTGGGGCTCCATGCAAGATCTCACCTTGTGGAGTTTCAATGATCATGAGAACGGTGAGGAATCAGCCCAGAACTACACGGGAGGATCTTGTTAATGATCTCAAGGCAGCTGGGACCATAGTCACCAAGAAAACAATTGGTAACACTACGTCGTGAAGGACTGAAATCCTGCAGCGCCCACAAGGTCCCCATGCTCAAGAAAGCATATGTTCAGGCCCGTCTGAAGTTTGCCAATGAACATCTGAATGATTCAGAGGAGAACTGGGTGAAAGTGTTGTGGTCAGATGAGACCAAAATCGAGCTCTTTGGCATCAAATCAAATCGCCGTGTTTGGAGGAGGAGGAGGAATGACCCCAAGAACACCATCCCCACCATCAAACATGGAGGTGGAAACATTATGCTTTGGGGGTGTTTTTCTGCTAAGGGGACAGGACAACTGCACCGCATTAAAGGGATGATGGACGGGGCCATGTACCGTCAAATCTTGGGTGAGAACCTCCTTCCCTCAGCCAGGGCACTGAAAATGGGTTGTGGATGGGTATTCCAACATGACAATGACCCAAAACACACAGCCAAGGCAACAAAGGAGTGGCTCAAGAAGAAGCACATTAAGGTCCTGGAGTGGCCTAGCCAGTCTCCAGACCTTAATCCCATAGAAAATCTGTGGAGGGAGCTGAAGGTTCGAGTTGCCAAACATCAGCCTCGAAACCTTAATGACTTGGAGAGGATCTGCAAAGAGGAGTGGGACAAAATCCCTCCTGAGATGTGTGCAAACCTGGTGGCCAACTACAAGAAACATCTGACCTCTGTGATTGCCAACAAGGGTTTTGCCACCAAGTACTAAGTCGAAGGGGTCAAATACTTATTTCCCTCATTAACATTGAAATCAATTTATAACTTTTTAGAAATGTGTTTTTCTGTATTTTTTTGTTGTTATTCTTTGTCAGTGGGCAAACGTACAAAATCAGCAGGAGATCAAATACTTTTTCCCTCACTGTATTGTTCTTCTGTTTTGTATACTTTTCTATCTGATTCCCTTGAATCAATTACCTTTTCCACCTCACTGCCAAAACCCAGTATAATAACAAAGATGGAAAACTGAGATGCATAAATCTTTTTACATGGTATTGTCATTTGGTCTTTAATGTGAACATGTCTACTCCATTGACCAGTGAAAAATGTTAATGCTTGCTTTTAGTGTAATTTCAATAATAAGGATGCCTTTATTGTACTTTGTACTGTAATTACTCATGTTTTTTTGCATTGCAATATAACAAATAAAACTTGTATGTGATCCCTTCAGAATCTTCTTTTCATCTCTCTTTTTTCAAAATGCCATCACACTGTCATCCCAACATTAACCTGAAAACATACAAAAGAAATCTTAAATACTGGCAAAAAAAATATATACCAACAACTTATCATCAAAACCATGGGTTTTACAAAATTAAACACTGACAAATATATTTAAATCTAATTCAAAATATATATATTGACTTCCAAAAAGAAATGCCATCGATTACTTCGTTTAGGACAGAGTTTTAAAGTAAAAGCATACCTGAACTGTATATTTCAAATCCTTTTTATGTTTATTTTCGGTTGGCCATTTACGTTCATGTTGTTTTTGATCTTGATACAGTTATGCACATAATGTAATGTAACTTAATTAATACACGTGTCCTACTACTCCAGTATCGTTACACTGCTGTTCGAAAGCGACCCCTAAAGCTAGAGCTGTATAAACGCATTTTTCTCACTGGGCTGCTGTACAGCGGGGCTCGGCAACCTGTACACGCGTGGGGTGATCATGGGCCCGCAGCACCGGTGAGAGAGGAGCCGACTTTCATTTATATAAAATACGCACCCCTCACACAGGAGAAACACCATCACCCCCCTCACACCAGAGAAAACACCGGGATGAGACTCGCGCTGTCCCTCCGTGTCTAAAGGTTGCCGGTCCTGATGGACATCATGTGTCGAGTAACATGTTACAATAATAAGCGCATTTAAGATTAAAAACAAACTCCTTACCGATTTCAGCCATTTCTCTTCCGCTTCCTCCTGCTCCAGACTGCCTTTTCATGAGTGATGTCATTTCCGTTTTGTGTCCTCAAATTATTTTTCTTGTGTTTTGCACTTCAGGGCCACCGTAATACATTAAGGGACTAATTAACAATAAAACTCAATTAGATGTTGTTATGTAATACTAAATCAGATTTTTGGGGATTTTTCAAACAGCAAAAAGGCTAGAATGTATTCCTACCTGCCAAAATTAAAACAACTGAATATGGTATGTGACATAAAAAAGATATATGCATGTATATTTTATAGTAGTATATAATGCTTAATGTACAACAACAATCTGTAATTACCTCATTATATTCAAAAACAGAACAAAAAGTACTGCTGCTACTAATGCAAATGCAGCAATCATCCCAGATGATGATCTTGAAGTAGTACCTTAAATCAAAAATAGGACAAAAGTTATTTATTTCCACATGAATATCTCTAATCATTTTCATATTAAAACATTTACATGTGTGTAAATAGGCACATGACTTAATCCACATTATGCAAGCCATTAAAGGTAAAAGACTAAAAATGGGAACCAAATCACTTCATGCCATGTTAATGTAGGGAGAGACCAAACCACATGCACTATTTTTTTTGGGAATATATATGATGTTTGTATTATTAACCAGTATGCATCAGTATGATGATTTAAGAGAAGCCTGCTGGATGGGGTCACTCCAGGAACAGGGTTGAAGAACCCTAGTCTACAGACATGATCACCCACACCCCGCCTTAGCCACTGAGCTCCCTTTACTAAGGCACACTCATACATACTTGCATACTTCTATCTATCTTACAATTCAAACAGTTTGAGTTGCACACAGATATACCTGTGAAGATTTATATACTGGGGTGGATTTAGCTCTTTTAATGACCAGAATATTGTGTTGGTTTAATTAATAATAATCAATATAAAGTGGTGATTCTTTAACTCCTCTCCTCTCCAGATTTCTGACACTTCAGAGTCTGGTCAGTTCTAGCAGACCTTAAAATGCATTAAAGATTTGTTGTGTTGTCTCTAAAGTCCACAGTTTAGGGGGAATATGGACATCTTGATAGAAAGCCATTATTCAGGAGATGGGACTTCAGCCAGCTTGACACTTTCTCACACAATCAAAATCTACTACGACTAATCTACTACAACTACTGCTCAGCATTTTTATACATGCCACAAGAGCATTACAGGATGTTAATTGCTTAATTGTATCATGCAGTACACCTGTTTGGTGGCATCTGCATTCATTATGTTCTTCCACTTGTTTTTCCTTTACTTTGTCACCCGTCTGTCTGTATATCTAGACAGATCTTCACCATTCTGCTATTAACTAGTTTGAAAACAGATTCAGCATTAGCTGATAATAAAGCAGATTAATATTGAATCTATAATTAGAGCAGCTGAAAGGTTCCCTATCTGCAACCTATGGGCGGCATCATGAGCATCTCTCCAGAACCAGTGTTTGAGAATTATAAAACTAACTTTGAAATAACTAAACAATACTAACACATGAAGTTGGAGTAACAATATTGAATATTAAGATTAACCTTCCTCTTAAGTAGGATATTGTCACTGTTATAATCATTACCGAAATACATTTTAATCCCCTTTGTCATACAATTGATCTAACTGCCTATTATTTTAGTAATTTAGTATAGTCAGTGTACCTTTATTTTACAATAGAGTTGTTTGTATCTTTTAAACTTGTGTTTGCATCTTATAGAATTGAGCTCTACTGGTCAAACCTCTTATAAGAGTTATTTAATTGGGGAAAGCCAGCTCTTACTATATAGCACAACACTCTGTTAGATCAAAGAGGTTCTGTCAGTGTACAAGTATGCTGTGTCATTAACATATTAAAAGAGGCATGCAGTGATAAGGCACTCTGCAGTTATGGGTTGCTATCTGCATTTCTAGGTTTCCTAGAAAATATATTTACTATACTTTTTCAACCCCATGATTAGTCACTTCTGTCTTATCAGTATATAAAAATGTTTATGCAAAATTGTAGCAAGCAGTTTGGATGACAGTAGCCAAAAGACAATGATGACTAATTCAGACCTTTACTGTAACATACTAGATGTATAAAACTGAATACACATAAGAAAACAGGCATGTGAAATATACATTTAAAACATACAAACAAGAAAGAGACAACTAAAACTTACCTATATATATATATATAGTACCAGATGCTTTGCCGTATGTATTTGATGCTTCAATTACATACAATCCATTTACATCAGGGCTCTGCTCCAGTAACTCCAATCTCCTTCCATTTGCTCTAATTTTACTACTGGTAAGTGTGTGGTTTATTCTATGAGATGATCAAACATAAGAGAACATTGTCTTTTAAGTCACTTCAGTATACTGATATAATGGATAATGGACAGCTGAGAAACAAATTCCATCCATCCAAACATTCTCAAAAAACGCTTCATCCAGTATATGGTCACAGTGAGCCAGAGCCTATCCCGGCAAGTACAGGGTACAAGGTGGAGTACACCCTGAACAGCACTCCAACCCATTGCAGGGCAGTAAACACACAACAACATTAGGTTTATGTTTTCCACTGAGGAATCAACAGACAACTAATACGTTTCGGATTTATACATATGATGTAAGAATATCATAATAAGACAAAATAGTTATACAGGGAAAACCAAATTGTCTTTCTAGCATTATAGTAATAACTTTAGGCTATGAACATAACCTGGATCCCTGAAAAAGAGATGTTCTGTTATGCAGTATAACTGGCACAACTTCATTTGACCTGATGCTGAATCTTGTGTAGCAAAGTCACCTAAAAGTTACCTCACACACTGTATCCTGGAACCCCTTTCTCCAGAATATCACTGCTGAGAGAAGCACAATCTGCCATTGCACTACATACACTCACCTAAAGGATTATTAGGAACACCATACTAATACTGTGTTTGACCCCCTTTCGCCTTCAGAACTGCCTTAATTCTACGTGGCATTGATTCAACAAGGTGCTGAAAGCATTCTTTAGAAATGTTGGCCCATATTGATAGGATAGCATCTTGCAGTTGATGGAGATTTGTGGGATGCACATCCAGGGCACGAAGCTCCCGTTCCACCACATCCCAAAGATGCTCTATTGGGTTGAGATCTGGTGACTGTGGGGGCCAGTTTAGTACAGTGAACTCATTGTCATGTTCAAGAAACCAATTTGAAATGATTCAACCTTTGTGACATGGTGCATTATCCTGTTGGAAGTAGCCATCAGAGGATAGGTACATGGTGGTCATAAAGGGATGGACATGGTCAGAAACAATGCTCAGGTAGGCCGTGGCATTTAAACGATGCCCAATTGGCACTAAGGGGCCTAAAGTGTGCCAAGAAAACATCCCCCACACCATTACACCACCACCACCAGCCTGCACAGTGGTAACAAGGCATGATGGATCCATGTTCTCATTCTGTTTATGCCAAATTCTGACTCTACCATCTGAATGTCTCAACAGAAATCGAGACTCATCAGACCAGGCAACATTTTTCCAGTCTTCAACTGTCCAATTTTGGTGAGCTTGTGCAAATTGTAGCCTCTTTTTCCTATTTGTAGTGGAGATGAGTGGTACCCGGTGGGGTCTTCTGCTGTTGTAGCCCATCCGCCTCAAGGTTGTACGTGTTGTGGCTTCACAAATGCTTTGCTGCATACCTCGGTTGTAACGAGCGGTTATTTCAGTCAAAGTTGCTCTTCTATCAGCTTGAATCAGTCGGCCCATTCTCCTCTGACCTCTAGCATCAACAAGGCATTTTCGCCCACAGGACTGCCGCATACTGGATGTTTTTCCCTTTTCACACCATTCTTTGTAAACCCTAGAAATGGTTGTGTGTGAAAATCCCAGTAACTGAGCAGATTGTGAAATACTCAGACTGGCCCGTCTGGCACCAACAACCATGCCACGCTCAAAATTGCTTAAATCACCTTTCTTTCCCATTCAGACATTCAGTTTGGAGTTCAGGAGATTGTCTTGACCAGGACCACACCCCTAAATGCATTGAAGCAACTGCCATGTGATTGGTTGGTGAGATAATTGCATTAATGAGAAATTGAACAGGTGTTCCTAATAATCCTTTAGGTGAGTGTATATCCTAGATAGATGCTCCATGGCACAATGCCCAAGAGTAGTGTAGTGCCTCTCATTAAATGGTGTCTGGTCATCAGATACTCCTCCTAAATGCCTCCGTCTGTTTCAAAGAAGATGCCGTGTCTCGCCAACAAAGAAGTAAATACAGGCACGAAATAAATTACATGACTTCACAGGACAAAAAGTATTTTCTCTATTTTGTTTGAATTTCACTCAGTCATATTGATCTAGCCTTAAATGTACCGATAAATTTTGCTAGCTCACATCTTTATATATATAAATAAGTATAGGTAATGAGTTATAATGAAAACAGTTCAAACTACTCTGTGAAAATAAAGTGTGTAGCTGGTAAACGTTCTATTGATATGTCTTCTACTAGGTATGACTGAAGTCTGAAATTTAACAGTATGCAACTGTCAGTTATAAAATTAATTGTGAACAGGATCCCAGACTTTCTTCACTTATCCAAATTATGCATTAAAACGATATAAATGTAACCCAAGCAGGTTTCAAATTAAAACAATGCATTTTAAAATGGGACCAGTTTACTATGCAATCCGATATACAATTATATTGAGCTGAATGTAGTACAATTCAAAATGGCTGCTTTGGAGGTATAACAACTGGGACGATGCAGAAATTAAAGCACTGTTTACAATTTGGATGGAAGATAAAGTTAAAAAAGAAGCCAAACTAAGTACACGAGCGCTGATGTCTAGGATATAACTAAGTTCACAGCTTCTATCAATGGATATCAATCGATTGCCCAACCAAGTTAAAAGGAAAATTAAAATGCAAGGATCAGAGTTGATGACAAAAAGTGGATGATAACAAATGAAGTGGAGTCCAGAGAAAAGGTTGAACGTTTTTACCGGGGAACTCTGAGAAAAAACACCGAGAAGCAGACCTTGGAATGCATGGGACAGATATCGAACTGCAGCAGAGAGCACCGAAGACAGTGACACTTTTGACGTACTATATTATATAATATATATACTGTATGTGTGTGCATGTATGTAATACAATTTCAGATTATAAATCTCAGTATTGATAACTAATGCATACGATTTCCTGTGATTTAATGTAGATGTCTGACTAAACGTGCTTTGCTTTAGGATGAATTACAGCACTGAAGATACAGACATTTAAAATGGGTCATGTATTAATTCGATTTCCCATTGAACTAAGCTGCTAAACCTAAACTTTCAAAGAGAAGTGATTTGGTCAAAATTAATAAGTTGAGATGTAAATACATTGCATACATCTAATGTCATGCGTAACGAGAGGTTATCTGAAAAAGGAAGCTCTGTCCAAGGGGGAGGGGTTTCTGCACACTTCCGTAGGAACCCGATCGAAACTTCACTATCAAAGCTGCCATTGGCCCCTGCACACGTCACTCAGAACAGGTCCCTTCCACTTCCTGTTCTATAAAACGTGACGTCAGTGCAGGTTCGTCCTCTTTTGGTGGGAGAAGGACTCCCGCGCGACCTTGCAACCCTTGAGCAGTGCTTCCTTTTTCAGATAACCGGGGATGCATTCGCAACCTATCATTATCTTTCAAGTCAGAAGCCCTGCCCAAGGGTGAGGGGTTACTGTATAATAACAAGGGAGGAGGCAGCGAGCTGATAAGGGAGCCTGCCCCGAGGATACCACTAGGGGCCTCAGCAACACAACTCCAGACAGGAGACAAAAAGGCCCCTCAGCGCCAACCTGGGCTGTCCAGGAGCGAGGACCTTAGTCACGCTCTACCGGGGACTGTCTGCAATCAACATATACAAAGTGGGGCTACAGAGGTCAACTCTTACGCCCTCTGCTTACAATAGCAAGGCCGGCTGCTCTACTAGTGCATCTAGGAGCGAGGCCGTATATATACTTGCACAAAATATGGTGCGGGCCACCAAGTAACTTGTGTGCCTTCCGCGCTTTAACGTGGCAGTGAAACCTGATCCTGCAGGAGTGGGGCCACAGACCCACTGAATAACACACAGCTGGCTAGTCACTGAGTACCCACAGCTGGACATAACAGTATACACAGCGTGGCAGCAGGAACATTCATACTGCCTCCGCGCAGTACAGGAAAATCACGTTCACTGAACGGTACAGAGCATCCAGCTCCACTGTGCTGTCATAACAACTAAACACATTGTGGGGTGAAGGAAGCAGATCATGCACCACCACATAACACGGGAGCAGTTGTCACCTATTAGCACAGCTAATGCAGGACACCGGCAGGCTCTACCAAGTCCATCAAACCATAACGTTGCGGTGTGCAGGAAATCGTTCATGCACTCTTTGCATAACATGGAAGCATTGGCCGCTTGCTCCACTAGCCCACCTAGGAGCGAGGCCACACCAGCTCTACAATGTTGTACAAATGAACAACAATATACATCGAGTGGCAGCAGGAACATTAAGGCCACCTGTGGACAGCACAGGAGCATCCAACTCAATTGAATAGTACACACTTGGAAAGCTCCACTGTGCTGACAAGTAGATTTCGTACAAACAAAATATATACACCATGCGGCGCAGGAACAAACTCATGCGTCACCCATGGAACACTGGAACAGTTGATGCCTGCTGGTTAGACTGGCTAATGCAGGGCAACATTAGCTCTACTGTGTTGACAAATTAACTATATACACAGCGGAACACAAGAGCCTGCTCACATGCTTACCGCTGAGGGCAGAAGCAGTGGACTCTTGCTCTATGGCACACAGTCAGACCTGCTGACCAAGGAACTATGTAGTCAGCAAGGCAGCGAAATTCTTCTGCCATCAGCTGGGAACAGCGGCAGTGAGCTCTATTCTACACCAGTCAGAACGGAGCCACAGTCCTGCTGTTTAACACATATTATATATATTCAGAGCAGGGTACAGGCCAGACGCATGCACTCCCGCAATACAATGCATTATGAACGAACTATGTACAGGGCGGCCTTGTAAGGCAACATACCTTTAGGACGCATGACAGACCCTGGGAACACATCGACAGGGCTGTCAGCAAGTCCATGACCAGTTTACGTGGGTGCTCGACTGGAAGGCATAGTCCGGTGGAAGGGAAGACACGGTTCAAATAGCTCCATCAGGATGCACTTAACAGGGGCAAACCGGGAGAGGAAAGGCAGCAGGAGCCAGAGCCCGTAGGTTACTGGGGCTCGACTGCAGCCAACACCGGGTTCCCAATGGAAGGGACCTGTCCCATCACGTCAAACCTGTTGAACCGGGCATATGTAATCGGCGAGGCCCAAGCTGCAGCCGCACAAATGTCTGCCAAGGGGGCGCCTTCAAAAGGGCCCAAGATGTGGCAACACCTTGAGTTGAGTGGACCACCAGGTGTTCAGGAACCAGGGTTCCAGTGAACTTGTAGGCCATGGTAATGGTGTCCACAATCCAATGCG
Organism: Amia ocellicauda; assembly: GCF_036373705.1. NCBI lineage: Eukaryota > Metazoa > Chordata > Actinopteri > Amiiformes > Amiidae > Amia > Amia ocellicauda. Next base: position 35,006,562 of record NC_089855.1, read on the forward strand.
AGAGGCGCCTGGCTCTGTGTCAGCGCTCCATAAGACACAAACAGTTGGTCTGAGTGCCGAAAGTCCTTAGTGCATTCCAAATAGCACCTGAGGGCCTGTACAGGGCAGAGCAGGTGAAGCCGACTCTCTAGCTCTGAAGCGAAGGGAGGAGGATGAAAAGCCATCATACGCCTGTTGACATGAAATGTAGACAGCACTTTCGGAAGGAACGCAGGGTTAGGCCGTAGCATGACCCTGGAGCCATCTCCCGCAAAACAAACACATGATGGGTGTACGGACAGGGCGTGTAATTCGCTCACGCGTTTTGCAGAGGTGATTGCTAGCAAAAACTTAGTCTTAAGTGACACCAGCTTCAGCTCAGCTGAGTTCAGTGGCTCAATTGGGGCTTGGGAAAGTGCATCCAGCACTACATCAAGGCACCATGCAGGCAGTGAAGGGGTGCGAGGAGGCCGCAGCCGTCGAGCTCCCTTTAAAAAACTGCACAGCCAAGAAATGAGAACCAGGGGGCTCACCATCAATCCGGACATGACATGCGGAGATGGACACCAGATACACTTTGAGCGTGGACGGGGACTTACGATAGGAATACTGCGACCTCGTAGAGGGAGCTCTCGCCGACTGAATAGTGGCTACCACCAATCTGACAGACCCCAGGCAATCAATCACTCCCGCTCAGGGGCCAGGCCCAGAGCTGGAGGAGGCCCGGATTGGGGTGCCAAAGCGTGCCCTGCACCTGGGACAACAAGTCCGCTCTCACTGGGAGCTGCCAAGGCTCTCCGTGGAGTAGGGCGATCAGGTCTGCAAACCAGAATCTGTGAGGCCACAGTAGGGCTATTGGCAGAACTGTCGCTCGTTCTCTCCTGACGTTCTCCAGGACCACCGGGAAAAGGGGGAATGGTGGGAATGCGCGGCCATATGTGGGCTAGGACGTCTATCCCTAGGGTTCCTGAGCAGACTCGTACGGAGAACCATAGTGGGCAGTGTGTGGAATCTGCCGAGGCAAAGAGATCCATGTCCGCCCTGCCGAACCGGCTCCACAGTTGTTGTATCACAAACAGGTGGAGGCACCAAACCGAGACCAGAGGGCCTCCCCGAGAGAGAAGGTCCACCGCCATGTTGGACAGGCCTGGGAGGTGAACTGCTCTGATGGAGCGGAACCATGGCTGTGCCCACAGAAGCAGACGGCATGCTAGACAATACAGACCTCCTTGCCTTGCTGATATAGGCAACCACTGCTGTGTTGTCCATCCGAACCAGCACATGTCTGTGCCGTAGGACTGGCAGGAAATGAGACAGTCCAAGGAGTATTGCTTGTAACTCCAGGACATTGATATGGGGCAAGTGCGGACTCCATCCACCTGCCGCGGACTCCACGTCCATTGCAGACTGCTCCCCAACCTTTGCTTGGAAACGTCTGTCGTCATGACTGTTCAGACACATAGCCTGGGAGCCAAGGTCGAGAGACATCGAGGGCCTGAAGGCTGCCTGCAAGGTTGTGCCGAGGGTGTAACAGGGTAGACCCTGGCTTGCTGCAGGGACTGTTCCTTCTCCTGGGGAGTGCGTGTCAGCATCTCCTCCATGGAGGGGCCAAAAGTAAAGCCCTGCGATATGGACGCATCTATGAGGCGGGTCCTGTTCGCCACCACAATAGCTGTCAAGGAGCGTCCAGTTGCCATTACGCCATGATGCATCACATTGACCAGCAGGTCGGCTGCCACCACTCTGTGAGGGGGCGGGGCCTGTGATGCAGTGGCTGGGTCCGGGGCATCAGCCACCTGAGCCAGGTGGCTCTCAGGTCATCCAGGAGGTCCGGTAGCAGCGGGAGGGCCCGTGTGTTCTGCTGTGGCCAGTGCTCCCTCTCAAACCTGGAGCGTGGGGGGGCGGGGTCAGAGGGCAAGGGGATCTGCAAGCAGTCCACGGCCCTCTGGATCACCACCCAAAACACCCAGTCCTGACTTACAGGAACAGGGGAAGTGTTGTTGCTCAATGGAGTGGGGGGGGGCGAGACCGGTTCCCGCTCCATGAGCACTGACTCTCGACTTCAAACCGCGTGCGGGCTGAGTAATAGGCAGTCCTCCTCCCTGATAACCTGTCTGCTGTCCTTGTCCATAGACAGGGCAGAAAGGCTCCCCTCAGAGTCCCGTGATACATGGGCCGGCAGTGGAGACTCGAGATGTAGGGGGGTCAGGGTCTGTGCTGCTGTTTGTGCTGCCTGTGCAGACAGGAGGGCGCAGATGTGGTCCATCCTGCTATTCAGGGCAAGGATGGCCTAATCTCTGCCTCTGTCTGTGAAGCCGATTCTCCGTCACCGATGGCATGGCAGGGAGGGGGTTAACGACGACTCAGAAGAGGGCGAGGGAGTCCGTGGGCATCGCTCTGCCGCTCTTCCCTGTCCACATGCTTGTGTGGGGGCGCAAATGCACGTGGCCGTAGCAGCGCGCACTGCAGGCACGTCAGGCAGGGGGGGGCACAGCTTCCGTGGGGGGAGCAGCTGCGGTTGTGGCAGCCAGCTGCGCGTGTACGGAGGAGGAGACGGAGGGACTTGGGGAGAGGCAAAGATCCAGCCCCTACCCCTACCATCACTCACCGGAATGGGAGATCGCGGGGCGCTGTTGCTGTTGCCGGACCGAACACTGTGTATGTGAGCACCAGGTGCTGGATATAAGCCGCAGCCGCAGTTGCGGGCTGTAGTGTGGGTGCAAGCCAGCGGAGGAGCCCCTCATGCGGGCGAGATCTCTTACGACACACACCAAGGCTCAAGGCCGGGCACAGCCAGGCCTCAGATTTTACTGCCGCTGCTAGCACTCCTGTTATGGAGGAAAAAGTCATGTGGACAAAAAACAACACAGCAAGCAGTCGGAATATATATATAGAACTATATAAACTATTACTTTTAAAAGGCTTTTCATGTGAACAAACAGTGCGCGGACGGGACAGAATCGGGATTAGCTATCAATAATAACTAAACACACACAAGACAGAGACGATGTGTAGCAAAACTGGTGGTGAACAACACTATAAAGTGAAGCCATCCAGCTGAAATACGCAGTTTGAATGTTTATTACAAACACAGAAAGCTTACGTTCTCGAGTCCAGCGGCATGGCAAAAGAGGATGAACCTGCGCTGACGTCACGTTTTATAGAACAGGAAGTGGAAGGGACCTGTTCTGAGTGACATGTGCAGGGGCCAATGACAGCTTTGATAGAGTTACATTTCAATCGGGTTCCTACAGAAGTGCGTAGAAACCCCTCCCCTTTGGGCAGTGCTTCTGACTTGAAAGATAATTGGTTTTAGCAGATTTGTTTAATTCCCAGCATGCATTTAGTTTAGTTCAGCTTTTCAGCTGCATATCTGAACGCACGTAGGCCTCCTAAAACCTAAAATGTGAACAGGGTCAGAAAAAAAGCCAGACTAAATTTTAGTCAGCCTAGGGCCGGCCTAATAAGTGTGAACAGGTGCTGAACTCTGCTGCAGCACATTTTCAAAAATTTAGTGAGTAAACAAGCTAAAAGAAAAAAATGTATAATCTAACTACTGGCTAATTATGATTATTTGACTATTTATTTATTTATTTATTGGCCCCTTATTCAGGGCAATTCACAGCTTACACAAGCATTATAAAAGTGCAGTAATACAATTCAAATACAGAATTCAAATTAAGCACTACAAAGTACAATTTAAGATTTTACAAAAGTGCAGAAGTACTGTAAATTAAACAAAATATAGCATACATCCTCGTTCAAAAAGGTAACTAGTACAAACATGATGCGGTGAAGTACTATGAATGAGCTAAAGGGAGGGGAGCATACGAGAAAACCCCAAGAGATCTAACAATGTATAACCAATCAGGATAATAATGAAGCATAGTTCTATAATGTGTAGGAGTGCTGAACAACTCACAAGAATAAATTGCTATATTACAAGTAAGTCTGAAAAGATGTGTCTTGAGTAATCACTGGAAGGTGGTCAGGGACTCTGCTGTCCTGACCTCAGTGGGATGGTAATTCAACCACTTAAGTGCCAGGGTTGAAAAGGAGCAGGTTTGATTTAGTACACGTTTTTTGGTTCAGAGGAAAGGGCAAAAGAAATGCCAGCTTCCAACTAAAGAACAGGAACAACCGAAAACTTGAAGGTACTTGTAAAAAAAAATACAAGAACAAGATTCTACACACTGTGATTTGCTGGAGAAAGGGGATCCCAGCCTCAAGTGTGTGAGGTGACTTTTTGATGTCTTTGGTACTCAGCTCCGTGTCAAACAAAGCAGTTATACAATGCAATATATAATGCAATGTCTCCTAAATAAAAGGGAACCCTATCTCAAGGAGATGTGGAAATGCCTTATGCAATACAACATTACATATTAGTAAGGAATACACTAAATCTGCTTTTGAAGACCTCAAGGAAAGTTTCATGACAACAGCAACACCTGTACCTGTACCAGTGGTAGTCTGTAGGTTGAGGGTTGGCCTCAGCCTCACAGATAAAGACCGTGTCCAGTGATGAATCCTTCACTTTTGCAATGTTCACCCACTGTGGAGGATCTGCATGATTAAAAGTAAAGCAATCGCTATATCATAACTGGAGCTTACTTTTAAAGTGTATAGGTTTACAGGCTTAATGTTAACCTCTTATGTTCTTACAAAATACATAAGACATCCTGAATACGTCTAATGTGATGCCACTTCGTGGTAGTGGGACTTTCTCCAAACCACAGAAGACCATTCTAAATCAATGTTCAAAATTAGAATGTACAATGTGGCCTTGATTGTACAATGTGCTGATATATATTGATATGTGACTAAATTACTTAGAAGGATCTTGTAAATGCAGGAGGAATTATAGAATATGAAAAACAGTCAAAAAGCAAAACAGAACTCTATCAATGCTTTATAGTGGATATGACATTCTTCTCAAAATAAACTTCAGTTTATTTCACAAGCCAACCTGCATATATATATCTATATATCTATATATATATCTATATATATCTATATATATATATATATCTATATATATCTATATATATATATATCTATATATATCTATATCTATATATATCTATATCTATATATATCTATATCTATATATATCTATATCTATATATATCTATATATATATATATATATATATATATATATATATATATATATATATATATATATCACACACTGCAAAAAATAAGAAGTACACTGGTACGATGTATTATGGTTGGATGAAGCATAAATTGACCTTCGTCAAGGGTGGATTCATGTTTTCAACTGGCAAAGCTTTAACCACTTTTAAACCAATAGCCTGTGAACAAACTGCACACAGCAGAGTCAGGACACACAAAGATAAACATTTTGTTTCAACAAACAAAGAGATATTAAATTGACATTATTAAAAACAGATATATATGTATAGTTCCTTATACACTCACCTAAAGGATTATTAGGAACACCATACTAATACTGTGTTTGACCCCCTTTCGCCTTCAGAACTGCCTTAATTCTACGTGGCATTGATTCAACAAGGTGCTGAAAGCATTCTTTAGAAATGTTGGCCTATATTGATAGGATAGCATCTTGCAGTTGATGGAGATTTGTGGGATGCACATCCAGGGCACGAAGCTCCCGTTCCACCACATCCCAAAGATGCTCTATTGGGTTGAGATCTGGTGACTGTGGGGGCCAGTTTAGTACAGTGAACTCATTGTCATGTTCAAGAAACCAATTTGAAATGATTCGACCTTTGTGACATGGTGCATTATCCTGCTGGAAGTAGCCATCAGAGGATGGGTACATGGTGGTCATAAAGGGATGGACATGGTCAGAAACAATGCTCAGGTAGGCCGTGGCATTTAAACGATGCCCAATTGGCACTAAGGGGCCTAAAGTGTGCCAAGAAAACATCCCCCACACCATTACACCACCACCACCAGCCTGCACAGTGGTAACAAGGCATGATGGATCCATGTTCTCATTCTGTTTACGCCAAATTCTGACTCTACCATCTGAATGTCTCAACAGAAATCGAGACTCATCAGACCAGGCAACATTTTTCCAGTCTTCAACTGTCCAATTTTGGTGAGCTTGTGCAAATTGTAGCCTCTTTTTCCTATTTGTAGTGGAGATGAGTGGTACCCAGTGGGGTCTTCTGCTGTTGTAGCCCATCCGCCTCAAGGTTGTACGTGTTGTGGCTTCATAAATGCTTTGCTGCATACCTCGGTTGTAACGAGTGGTTATTTCAGTCAAAGTTGCTCTTCTATCAGCTTGAATCAGTCGGCCCATTCTCCTCTGACCTCTAGCATCAACAAGGCATTTTCGCCCACAGGACTGCCGCATACTGGATGTTTTTCCCTTTTCACACCATTCTTTGTAAACCCTAGAAATGGTTGTTCGTGAAAATCCCAGTAACTGAGCAGATTGTGAAATACTCAGACCGGCCCTGGCACCAACAACCATGCCACGCTCAAAATTGCTTAAATCACCTTTCTTTCCCATTCAGACATTCAGTTTGGAGTTCAGGAGATTGTCTTGACCAGGACCACACCCCTAAATGCATTGAAGCAACTGCCATGTGATTGGTTGGTTAGATAATTGCATTAATGAGAAATTGAACAGGTGTTCCTAATAATCCTTTAGGTGAGTGTACATTTTACTAGCTACTATAGACCCTTTATTTAATTGATTTAATATAAATATGTTTTCAACCCTGAAAATAGAAGATATGCAGTACTCACAGTGTACACTTAACCTGTGGGAGATGTTTTTGTGCTGTGTCAGCAATGGGTGCTTCACAATGCATCGAACTTCTTTTTGTTGCATGGACCTGGATGGGATTGCTCGTAGTTCACTCCTGACAGTGATCGTGTTATTTTCATTAACAGTTCTGTTCATCACAGCTGTAAAAGGTATCTTTAAATCCTCTCCATATTCCCAAAATACATCAGCAGCTGGTTTTCCATTGGCTGCTGTACAGGTGGCTACAGTTCTCTCCTCACAGCCAACTTCTGGTGGATCTTCAGTGGTCACCGTGACTACAGGACAAGCTTCAAGAAAAACATGAAAACACCATTACAAAATGCACAAATTCAAAATGTAATTTAACATTTCATTTTCTTAATTAAAAGTTTATGAAAACATTGTGAAATTGTGAAAATTGTATTAATATCTATCCTGTCTATTTTAATTTTTTACTTTAATCTCAAATAGTTGTATGCATTTTTCTCTAAAATAACAATTAAAGATATTATTAATGAAATCTATTCTGGCAATATGTTTGAATGAATTCCAATGTGTTTATAATGCTTGAATATTGTAGCTGAATTGTCACACTTGTGTTTTGAGTAGTCTTATGACTTATTGAATTATTTAATTTTGATTACTTTTTTTTTTTTTTTTTTTTTATCAGAGTTTAATGGCATGAGGAATGCCATAGATTGATTTTGACAAAATGGGGATGGTCAGGTGAGGATCAGCATCAATACTAAATAGGCTTAATATTATAGTTTGTTCCAAAGTAGTGTTGTAATTGAGCAGGAAGAACCAAATATCACAGTCAGCAAAAAAAAAAAAAAAATCAATACAAACTATACAACTATACAAAACAAAAATAAACTCAGAACTCTCTAACTAAAAACACATTCAACTAACAGATACCGACTTTAGTCTAAACAGACACCTGGGTAGTATGTATACAGGGAGTCTCTCCAATGAAGCATCCAGCACCCTTATATTGGTGCTAGCAGGCTGACTCCTCCCACAGTTTAAACCAACAAAGGTCAACTTAAACCCCCAACTTTAATTTCTTGTTTCCATCAAATTCCCAAACCATAATAACCCATGTTCCACTGTTTATCAATATACTCTCCCACAGATAAAAACTTGCCCTTGCCCACCCCTTAAAATATAATACCATTGGCAGCATGCACCCCTTTAATTAAATCAAAATGGCAACCCACACAGACAAGACAAGTCACTCCAGTTAATGTAAACAAAAATAAATAAAATAAAATAAATTGAAACATGTACATGTTGTTGTTTGTACAGAATATAACAAGATTTTAACTAAACAATAACACAACTAAATTTAATGAAAGACTAAGTATTAAAGGAGATGTTTAAGATGGCTACGCGAGGGGTGAGTTCGCCTTTTCACAGAGGCCCTCTTATTTTCTGCAGTTGCTTTAGCCTATGTCATAATGAGTCAACAATGCTCTTCCATGCTCCCTCTGACAGAGCTTTCTATTTATTCTACTTTAAATGTCTGTCATGGGATCAAGACAGAAAAGAGGATTATTTGTAAGAGGTTATCATGTGATTTCTGCATGGAAATGCTTGTGACTAGACTACAAAACTTTAAGCTATATGTGACGGGTGCAGTTTTCATGCTTCTATCTATATATACAGTGGCTCTCAAAAGTATTCACCCCCCTTGGACTTTTCCACATGTCATTTTGTTACATGAAATCAGAATGGATTTAAATCAGGAATTTTTTGCCACTGATCAACACAGAAAATGTCCATAATGTCAAAGTGAAAACTATAATCTGGAAATTATTCTGTATTAATTACATATACAAAACACAAAACAATGCAAAAGTAATCACCCCCTTCAGTCAATATTTGGCAGAGGCACCTTTGGCAGCAATTATAGCCATGAGTCTATGTGGATAAGTCTCTACCAGATTTGCACATCTGGACACAGTAATTTTTGCCCATTCTTCTTTGCAAAACCGCTCAAGCTCCATCAAGTTGGATGGGAACCTTTGGCGAACAGCGATTTTCTACTCTTTCCACAAATTCTCAATTGGATTGAGGTCCGGGCTTTGACTGGGCCACTCCAGGACGTTGACCTTTTTGTTTTAAGCCACTCCAGTGTGGCCATGGGTGTTTGTTTGGGGTCATTGTCCTGCTGGAAGATTAATCTTTTCCCAAGTCCCAGGTCCCTTGCAAACTTCAGCAGGTTTTCTTTCAGGATTTCTCTGTACTTTGCTGCATCCATTTTGCCCTCTGTCTTTACAAGGTTTCCAGGCCCTGACGCAGAGAAGCATCCCCATAGCATGATGCTGCCACCACCATGCAGTAAGGATGGTGTTCTCAGGATGATGTGCGGTGTTAGGATTGCGCCAAACGTAGCACTTAGCGTTGAGGTCAAAAAGCTCTATTTTGGTCTCATCAGACCATAGAATCTTCCTCCAATTGGTCTCGGAGTCTCCCCACATGCCTTCTGGCAAACTCTAGCTGAGATTTGATGTGAGTTTTGCCACTCTCCCTTAAAGGCCACTTTTGTGAAGCACCCAGGCTATTGTTGCAGCTCAGCCGTGGAAGATTGTAACTCCTTTAGATTTGCCATAGGCCTCTTGGGGGCCTCCTTGACTAGTGCCCTTCTCGCCTGGATACTTTTTTGAGTTTTTGAGGACAGCCTGATCTAGGCAGATTCCAGTTGTGCCATATTCTCACCATTTACTGTGCTGCTGGGGATATTCAATGCCTTGGAAATACATCTTACCCCTGATAGGTGCTTTTGAAGACCCTTATTCCAGATTTGCATTGAATGTTCATTCGTCTTCATGATGTAGTTTTTGTTAGGAATTGTATTTACCAACTGTGGGACCTCCCAGAGACAGGTGTATTTAACCTGGTATCATGTGACACACCTTAGTTGCACAGAGGTGGACTCCATTCAACTAATGACTTCTAAAGACAATTGGTTTCACCACAGTTCATTCAGTTGTGTCATAGCAAAGGGGGTGATTACTTATGCATTCAAGTATTTTCTGTTATGTATTTGTAATTCATTTAGAATAATTTGCAGATTATATTTTTGACATGTCATTTGACACTTTGCCATTATGGACATTTTCTGTGTTGATCAGTACATTCTGATTTCATGTTGTAACAATGAAATGTGGAAAAGTCCAGGGGGGTGAATACTTTTGAGAGTCACTGTACAGATGCATAATCAGTTGCATTTTTCATTTCAAAAAACAATTCATGCACTGTTATACAGTTAATAAAAGGGAGTTGTTTCAAGGATGGTGCCGGAATGTGAATGAATATAGTGAAGAGTTCATCCATTGAGCCTTTTCAATGGTACCTCTTCATGCACCAGAAACTTAGAAGTGATTGAATGTTTTTTGTTATTGAGAAAAATTAAATTGTGCAATAGGCCTAAATAAACATTTATTTTTTCCCAGCAGTTTAAACTGATAAGATTTGTATGGTTCATGAAGCATGTGTAAACAAAAAAATAAGTTGGTTTGTGGTATGCCATGGTGACCCACATATCTGTAGCCTCCATCCAGGCATCTGCAAAAATATATATATATAACTTGAGGACAAGGTTCTCGGAATACTCCCTGCCCCCCTACCAGATGCGATGAGTCAAAGCTATTTTGCATTTGCAGAGACAAGGGGGGCGGCACAGGGATGTGATGCTGCTTGATGCAGGTGAGGACATCCTTGTGGCCATGTGCATGCATGAGGGGGCAGCTGATTTGTTCTACGTAGAATAGGGGATTGGTTGAGACAGCTTGTCTTGTTCCTGGGCTTTAGTTTGGAATGCTATTGGCATTACCAATGAGATTATCAATAACACAATATATGAACATCAAATGCACTCTATCTGCAAATAGAAAATCATGAAAAAGCATGAAACTGATGATAAACATATTACAAAAACTAAATTATGCTCCTGATGATTCTTACCATTAACAGTAAGCATTATGTTGTGCTTATATGGTCCACTTGGGAATAATGTGAAGATGCAGATGTAGATGCCTTCATCTGAAATCGACGGGTTGGGTATTGAAATGGATCCCTCCATTTGTGATGCATTCCCTATAAACTTCACTCGTTTCCCAAATATGCCAACCGCATTGGGACCTGTGTCAGGATCAAAGGTGAGGAAGTTCTCTGGTTCGGATGAGGCTCCTAATTTTCTCTGCCAAGATATTTGGGAAAGGCTTTCTCTTGTATCAATTAACTTGCATGTTAAATTGGTGTCTTCTCCCACTGTAGCTGTTACTGCACCGTTTATGACTCTTACACCTGTGAACACACAATGAATGCAATGTTAAGAAGGGCATCATTTTCAATATCTGAATATGAAGTAAGAAAGCCATGTATGCACACCTTCAGAAAAGTAAAATAAATTAAATACCACTTCAAAAGGGAAATGTTAGCTTTGCACTCACTGTAAAATTGTGCTAATATTTACCAAGATCTTAAGTTCAGAAAAGAACTGCAACATTTTTTCTGCACTCCGTTTTTCTATATTAAGAAAAGAAAAAAATCAAATACTTCCATATTCTTCACTCAACCCAAGAGATGAGTGAACAAAGGGTGCAGAACTGCGAATATCTGCACTTCACTGACGAGATGTTAATGTTATGATGACTGCTTATGCTGCGGTGCGGCACTCTGGGGGCAGGAAGAAGATGACAAAAACTGTAAGTCTATCCTGTTGTGATTAATTGTGGTCAGCAATGGATGTGTTTGTTGAACATGCCGGGGGAAAGCATTTTGTTTACCGTTATCTCCTGTATCAAATGGACAATCTTTCATATTTAAAACTCTGACAATTTAAAAACTTGCACTTATGTTGTAAGTCGCCCTGGATAAGGGAGTCTGCCAAAAAATAACAATAATAAAAAAAATAATAATAAAGCTGGCAAAAGAAAGCTGTACATTCTCAAAAATAAATAAATTATGCATTTGATTTGTAGAGTACATTTGTGCACATTCATAATCAAGGTAGATTGATACCACTGTATTATTTCATCTTAAAACATAAGTGTCACACAATGTATAATAATCTACCAGTTTTAGTTATTTTACAAAATGTAAAAGCAGTAGATATTAACTAAATATACACTGAAAAAAACGAAGGTGCATTGGTAATGATTGAGTGCAAGTATAAACAAAACAAGACAATATGGAAGGGTTACAAATGCAGCCAAATGAACAAAGTTCTACTTCTTGTATGTAACGGCAGGTCAATGGGAGAATCTGTAGGACTTTGGTTTGGGGGTAGATTGTGATTTTAATGGGGTTTTTAAATGTACTTCAGCATTATAATCCTAAAACTTAATGCATGATGAAATGTGATTCATGCATTTTACTGCACTTTAGCAATACTGCAACATTTACATGATGGTATGCTGCACTTATTATTTATTCTTTAATGTTGTGACATGCTTTGGCATGGTGTTCCACTGTATGTAGTTAAGATTGACCGATTTAATTTGAATGAGGATTATAAATTCTCATTGTCCAAAATAAAAAGGGACATATTCCAAAAATGACTGAGCTAGTAAAGTGCTATTACTATTGCTTTTTATATTTGTAAATTGGCAATAATCTGTGAGCCAAAATTGAACCTGCATATTTATAATCTTTTTTTGGGAAGAATATGTGCCTCGCTTCATTCATCGTTATATTCTGCAGCAGACTCCCATTAGCAGACTGGAGTTGCACTTGCTCTCCAGACTACAGAGGGATAAGGGGGTGGGTTCAAGGTGGGGGGAGGTTGGCAGTGAATGCAGGTGGTGGGTGGGTGGGATGGTTCTATCTGTCCCTAGTATTTTTAGTAACTTCTTCATTACAACCACAAAATGCAATTTAGCCCCTGTATAAAATGTCATATCCCTTATTTATCATTGGCAACCTTTGGCACTTAGCAAAGTATACAAACAGGGCTGGCCCTAGCCTTTTGGGGGCCATGGGCAAGATTTCATTGTGGGGGCCATCTTTATGACGGAGAGAAAATGCTAGGCAAAACTAAGAAAGACATAAACATTTGAATAGTGCACATCACAGAACATGTATTGCATTTTCACATACATTGAAATAGATTTAGTAATACATACAGATTTAAATAGTACACTGTGCACATTGAAATAACAGCAATAACTAATAGAGTTTAGGTTAAAAAAAACACCCATGCCATAAGTACTCAGTACTGAAAATACTATATTACACATTAAAACACAAAATGTATTTTTTTTTAAATGCAATACTATCAAAAATCATTAGCTGACAACTGGCAAACTACTATAGTAGTTAGCTATCTATCAAAGTGATCACATCACCAACATTTTCAAAAATTAGATTATTACTTAATCTGATTGATCTGGATTATTGCTTTATATTTAATAGTTAATTGCTCACATAGTTATGACATTTTAAAGTCCCACTACTTGGAATATACAACCCCAATTCCAAAAAAGTTGGGACAGTACGGAAAATGCTAATAAAAACAAAGAGGAGTGATTTGTAAATGTACTTTGACTTGTATTTAAACAAACTACTATAAAGACAAGGTATTTGATGTTTTACCTAATCAACTGCATAGCTTTTTGAAGGTAAACGTTTATTTTGAAATGGATGCATGCAACACATTCCAAAAAAGTTGGGACAGGAGCAATTTAGGACTCATAGTGACAAGTTGAAATAAGACATTGATGTGAAACAGGTGAGGCAATCGTGTAATCATAGTATATAAGAAGCCAAGAGCAAGGATGGGTCGGGGCTCACCAATCTGCCAACAGATGCATCAGCGAATAATCCAACAATTTGAGAACAACATTCCCCAAAGACAAATGGGTAAGATTTTGGGCATTTCACCTTCTACAGTGCACAATATCATTAACAAATTCAAGGAATCCGGTCAAAGTAAAGGGCAAGGCCGAAAACCACTTCTGAATGTGTGTGATCTCCGATCCCTCAGACGTCACTGTCTTAAAAACTGTCATGAGTCTCTAATGGATATCCTGACATGGGCTCGGGAATACTTTGGTAAACCTTTGTCAGTCAACACCATTCGCCGCTGCATTCACAGATGCAAGTTAAGGCTTTACTATGCAAAGCAGAAGCCATACATCAACACTGTCCAGAAGCGCCGCCAACTTCTCTGGCCTTGGTCTCATCTGAGATGGACAGTAGCACAGTGGAATCGTGTTTTGTGGTCCGACAAGTCAACATTTCAAATAGTTTTTGGACAAAACAGCCGTCGTGTTCTCCAGGCCAAAGAGGAAAGGACCATCCAAGCTGTTATCAGCATCAGGTACAAAAGCCAGCGTCTGTCATGGTATGGGGGTGTGTCAGTGCCCATGGCATGGGTAATGTGCACATCTGTGAGGGCACCATTAATGCAGAAAGATATGTACACATTTTGGAGTAACATATGCTGCCATCCAGACATCGTCTTTTCCAGGGACATCCCTGCATTTTCCAGCAGGACAACGCCAAACCACATTCTGCCCGGATTACAAGCACATGGTTGTGTAAGCAGAGAGTGCGGGTGCTAGCATGGCCTGCCTGCAGTCCTGACCTGTCTATGAAGCGCAAAATAAGGCAACGAAGGCCCCATATAGTTCTGCAGCTGAAAAAATGCATAATGGATGAACAGGGAAAATTCTGCTTGCTAAACTTAACCAACTGGTGTCTTAAGTGCCCAAACACTTAATAAGTGTTATTAAAAGAAAAGGTGATGTTACACAGTGGTAAACAGTCGACTGTCCCAACTTTTTTGGAGTGTGTTGCAGTCATCAGATTTGAAATGAGTGTATATTTTCAAAAATAAATTCAATTCACAAAGTAAAACATCAAATAATATGTTAATAATGTGTTTTCAATATAGTACAGGGTGAATTGAATTTTCAAATTACTCTTTTTGTTTGTTTTTTGCATTTTCCATACTGTCCCAACTTTTTCGTAATTGGGGTTGTAAAAAATGGTTATTAAAGTTCCAGTTAGGGCTGTGCGATATGACGATATATATTGTGTGACAATAGAAAAACATCTATCGTTTCATATTATACTATCGTTTATTTTGTTGTGTCGCAAATCCCACTCTTTACGGCAGTATTTTTCGTCATTTGGATGACGCTTTGTGTTTTTTCCGTTTCTTCCACACGTGCCGGATGCAGGCAAGAAATTTGCATTCAGACAACACAAACAAACATGGAGGAGAGTGAACTTGACACAGAACGGGGTAATTCTGAACAGGAGGACTCCGACCAGCCAAGACAAAACGAGGAGCTCGTACCTAAAAGAGGGGCTACTTCTGTCACATGGATGTGGTTTGGGTATGAAAAGTCTGACACTGACCAGAAAACTGTACTTCGCAAAATATGCTGCAGACTGGTCCCTACAACAGGTTCAAACACCACTAACCTCTTTTACCACCTGTGCAAGAATCAAGCTAAACAGTACAGAGAAAGTCTTCGGATGAGAACTACAAAAGTACAGTCGAGTGCTCAAAACAAACCCCAGACTCAGACATTGCAAGAGGCCTTTGCTCACGACACACCATATGGCAAAGAATCACGAAGATGGAAGGAGATAACGGCTGCTGTTGCAACTTACATCTGCAAAGACATAGCCCCAATTTACACAGTCGAGAAACAGGGGTTTCGTGAGTTGGTGCTAACACTCGACCCAAGGTACACAATGCTAAGCCGAAAAAACATTTCACTCAAGTCGTGTTGCCTCACTTAGATCAAGAGTGTCGGGCCAAAGTGGAGGAGGAAATACATAAGGTATTGAGCCTGACGACACACTTAATCAGAGGACACTCTGCAGTCGGTGTTTACAGACAGGCTATTTCCCAGATGACCACACGGGAGTAATGATGCGTGAGGATTACCTAGTCTGTGTCACCACAGATAATGCCACAAACAACATCCTTGCACTTCAGCTGAATGACTGGACATGCATACAGTGTTTTGGCCACCGTCCTCATCTAGCCATTGGTGAGTGTCTAAAACAATGTACAAATATATTTCAATAATAATAAACCATATAGTAGGCCACGTAGTATTTTACTGTGACGTGCATATTTAATACTGCAAAAAATGAAAATCTTACCAAGTATATTTTTCTAATTTCTAGTCAAAATATCTCATTACACTTAATATAAGACACAATCATCTAACAAGTAACATTTCAGTGAGATATAGGGACTTGTGTTTAGACAATCAATCTTGGATATCTTACTTATTCACTTATTCCATATTTTTTTTTTTACTTATTACAAGCAAAAAAATACCTTGTATTCATTGTTTTTTTACTTATTTTTGAAGAGGCATTTTTTGCATTCAAAGCTTGAATGAAAGGGGTCATGAACTGAAAAATCAAAATTCCCATGATCTTTTGACATATAAGAGGTAATTGTACTATAAAAACATCCTGTACGTTTCAGAACTCAAAACTTTATCGTTAGTCTAAAATCCGCTTATATTGAAGCCAAATCTGCAAAAATGACAGGATGTGGAATGTGCCACTTTATTATGTAATAGTGTGGCTAAACCCCGCATCCGCAGAAGATCAACGCCTGCTTCTACATTACTACCTGCTTAGCCCCGCCCACTGAATAACGCATATAGTAGGTAAATAACGAGAGCAGCAAACGCAGGTCTATGCAGAAACCAAACGATAAAGATGGCTCCGAAGACAACAATTGACAAGTTTTTTACTTTAATGAAAATGATGGACGAATTATCCTTTGTCAGATATAAATGTATTAATGCCTAGTATCTAAACTTTATATGCAACAACCAATGAAATATAAAATGTGTAATATGCATAAATGTTAACAACATAACAACACAAACCGCTTACTGTAGCATCTTAGGCTAAACTCTAATATAATGTAATAGGCTGACTACCTCACAAATACATAAAGTATAAATATAAATAAAGATGATTATTTACCACTCTGTCGCAGGCTGTAGTATCCTTGCCATTTGAGGTGCAGGTTCGTTGTCTTCTGATTCGGGATCAGACTCTGGCTCAAACATGTTTGGCTGAATTTCACCAGCTGCCATTTCTCAACATCGGAAATTTTCAAAACAATTGCACACGTGTACTGACGGGGAAGTTGAAATCTTTTAAATATGCAAAACTGTCAGCCAATCATACCAGTGGGCGTTTACTTCCGAGTCTACAATCCGCCACGCCTATTCAAACGGTGTGTTCCGATGAGGGGGGTCAAAACAGGACAGAAAATAGCCTATTACTTCTAAATGATTATGTTTTGATAATCATGATGTAAAAATCTTGATAACATTATAAGTGGACCTCGGAGAACAGTACAAAATAAAAATAAAAATGCAGTTCATGACCCCTTTAAGTGAATGTGTTACCTGTCCTGTAAAGTGTAATATATAAATGTAGATAAGTTACATTTGTCTTCTCCTTTATTTACACAGAGCGAAGTGTGAAACTACCCCAAGTGCAATGAGCAGTTGGAGTCTGCAAGAAGTTGGTGAGTGCCTTCTCTAATTCATGGAAGAGAAGACGTGAACTGGCCAAGGCTCAAGCAGAACTGGGCTTGCCTGCTCATCAGCTGATCAGACACCCCTACCAGGTGGGGCTCTTTGCAACAAATGATTGAAAGGGTCCTAGAGCAGGAGAAAGCTCTCTCATAGGTCCTCCGGGCCGACAAGAAACCGCATCATCTGGTCCTAACTTGGAGTGACTTGGATGTTCTAAAGTCCATGAACAAGACATTGAGTCCTCTCATGGAGTTTACAGATGCCTTGTCTGGGGAGCAGTACACAATTGTTTCCTACTTCAGACCAGTTCTCCATTTTTTCAACAACCAGGTACTCAAGCCTGAGGATGATTACACCGCTTATCAAGACCATCAAAAAGGGCATTCTAAACTACTTAAATGAGAAATATGATGACCAGACCACCGAGGATCTGCTTGACATGGCTTCTCTTGTTGACCCTCGGTTCAAAACCACATACATTAAAAAAAGGTAAGGTGGACTCCATGAAGGCAAGAGCTACTGCAGAACTGGAGAGTCTGGTGGCTGAACGGGCAGCACCAGTAGAAGCAGCCCCCATTCCATCAGCTACAGCTGTTATAGATGAGCCAGAGGTTCCTACTAATAGGCAAAAGAATAGTTTGAGCAGCTACTTTAAAACAACAGCAAAGCAAAGCCTAACGACCCCTCAGTCAAGCAGAGAGACCATTGAAAAGAAGCTCAACCTCTATCTCCAACTGGAGGCTGGTCCAGAGACAAACCTGCTAGAATTGTGGAAGCAGCATGAGGCACATTTCCCACTAGTGGCCAAGCTAGCAAATAAATACTTGTGCATTCCTGCCACAAGTGCCCCATCAGAGCGGGAGTTCAGTACAAGTGGTAACATTGTGACATGTCAGAGGTCATCACTTAAACCACAAAGTGTTGACCAGCTTGTATTCCTGGCTCTCAACCTGTAAAACTAACTCCAAGATTCGGCAACACAAGGCCAATATTTTGAAGTGTTGTTGCCAAATATCTATTTTGTTTGTGGCACTTTGGTTGTTTTCATATAATACTATAATTCAAACTTGAAAGATTGTTTTGTTTACTTGTTATATTTTATATATTTATATTGTGAGCCTTAATTTGCTGCTATAGTTTACACTTGAAAGTGTTCCATGTTTACATTTGGTATTTTATATACCAATATTAATGCTGTATTCATTTCTGTTTGCTGCTACAATTCAAACGGTTCTACTGTTAAAGGGTATTATGTTTGTTTTTAATATTTTTGACCATATTCACATTTTATGCCTATATTTATTTTGTTTGCAACTATAGTTGAAAAGTGTTTTCTATTTACGGTTTTATACTTTATATATTAAGATTTTATATGTTGTTACATGCTTAATTGCAATCTGCACAAACGTTCTAAATAAAAGGAGAAAAATAATCAAATATGATTAAATACCTTTTATTTGTCGAGTATATAATTCAAAATGTAATAAGAAATTGGCTTCTCCATGTCGTCATTTTATATAAACTATTTATTCATTGAATTTACAGAAAATGTGCTATATCATGATATGTATCATTATCGGTATATGAAAGGACCTATATCAGGATATGAGATTTTGGTCATATCTCACAGCCCTAGTTCCGGTGACATTCTCTTCATAAACTACTCAGTAATATACACTTATATCCATCATATTTACATGAAATTTAGCATACATATGCTTGACACATGTGTTCTGACCTCACTGGAGACACTATGTTCAAGTCACAGATTAATGCCCCTCTCTCTCTCGGGTTTACATGGTCTTAGTTTATATTGCACTAGAGAGGATCTGTTGTTTACCCGTAGCAATGCAAAGAAGTGTCTTATGCATTATGCCTTGTTGTTTAATCATTTTATTTTTAATTTAGTTTAATAATTTTAATAGTTTTAGTTTAAATGATCTTACCGGTTTGTCACGTCACTGACGGAGCTATAGTCGTGAACAGACATGTTTGATAATGTTAGGATTACAACACGATGTACATGAAAAGTGCACAACAGACCCACAATAATATATAGAGCATAATGATAATAGGAAACAAAAGCATTACTCATTGTAATTAACCATGAAACAACCATCAGCACCTTAACTTGAAACCCACAATAAACATACCAGTTATTCTGCAATTTAAAAATGTGACCATTTCAGGATATATTATTTCAAACAGTAGCGTTTGCACAATCTGCTTGCTGTGGAAATGGGAGTGTTTCTGACGTTTTTGTGGTGGAGCAAAAATGTAATGTATCAATTATCACACTGCAGCAGAATTTAGAACTAGTCAGCAGGTCATTAATTTTGTCATTGCAACATTTGGTTGGCTAGTTATCTGCTGATTTCAAAGCTAATTACTGATTCAGATTGAAAATTAGTTCAATAATAGTTAGCTTGTTGCATGCATTGAGATCACACACAAGCATCACTGTATAGGTGAGGTTACATTATGAATAAAGGCTAAGGCTGATACATGCCTCCATCTTGCGCCTTCTTGTCCTCATCCTTTTTTCTGCACTCTCTTTTAAAAGATGCCATCTCTCTCTCCACCTCCATGCTCTCGCATCAGCAGCACCACTGTAACCCGCGCCACACCTGCCCCACCCACACTAGTTCACATTTTTAGGGGCTCTCACTCACGCTACATCTCTGTCACTCCACTCGTAGCTGACATTGTGCGCAGCGCAAAAGCATTCGGTTGGATTTTAATTTGTTTTAAATATTACTTATGTCATATTTTAGGGTCCTAAGCAACCAGCTAGTTCGCCTGTACATCGGGCCGGTCCTGGGCGGGGCCCTTGCACAATTTGCAGGGCCCTAATCAACTTGCGTAGTGAGTGTATAGGGCCGCCCGGACTTTGAGCACTATATTGAAAAAAGGTTCGCCATCCCTGGTGTAGCCTTTCAACTGAACTCAAAGGTTTATAAAAGGTGAAAAGGGGTACAGGTTTAAGCCTGTGTGTGGCCTTGCTCAAAGATCTGCAAATACCAGATTTTGCAGGCGTTTCTATCTTTCCCCTGGGAAACGCATACAGTGATGTGTTGATCTAGCCCTGACCTAAAACATAAAATGAAATTTCCCAGAGGTTTATTAATAAAGATTGTTATTATTTTGGTGGTGATTATGTGGGTAGCGAGGGAAGGCCTCCACTTGATATAGAAAGTGAAAACTCAGATTGTGAACAACTTTAAAAGGGACTTTCTACAGGAAAAGGAAAGGAAAGAAAAAAGTAAAGTAATGCTTGAGGTAGTAATTATTTTAAAAATAAGAGTATTTCTCAAATTATTAGCAAACTCAAACAACTAGAGGTAGACCACTAGATTTAGGACTCCATGTCACTATTGCTTGTGTAATGTAAAAGGGAGATTGACACCTTTCAGACACAAGAACAGAACTTTCAAAATATCTTGATGTGTAATATCGCCTGTTAGCCATGGCCACCCTATGGAGGGTCACAGACCTGGAAAAACAAATTAAGAATGCTCCCTCTTATCAATTATTGTAAATTATTGAGTCAGTACAATATGCTTTTGGCCACATGGTCATTAAAAAAAGGAAAATATAAAAGCAGAAGTATAAAAGCCTTATTGTACAATTTTAAACCAGATAATTTATACCACATGTATGGTAGACAGACACACAAAGACATATTCCTTGCAACCATAGGGCAGCAGTGTGGGGTAATGATCAGGGCTTTGCACTCTAAAGTGGAAGGTTTTGGGTAGGGCTGGGCGATATACATAGAGTTTTTGCGATGTACTCTTTTATTTTGGGAGAAATTCAAAATGCTTATATTGCGAATATTGAGTTTTTGTCATTGTTATGCAAATTTATGTATAGCTGCAGACCTGGAAACCATGGAATGTGGGAGGAGTAACAGAGCTCATCTTGACAGAGAGCACAAGGGCCCAGGTGTTCAAAAAGTTTAATCTGGATCAGGATGGTCCGGATTTGAAAATCCCATGTTTTGATATCCAGGATCAGGTAATCCATCTTACTTTTGTGCCGGTTGTTCAAAACAATATTGGATTGGATCACCCTGATCCAGATACAGACTTTTCAAGATTTCCAAATCCAGATTACCAGTGCTCTAAATGGGACTACATAACACAATGTAGGCTACTAGCTATGTAAAGAACAACAAGTAGAATAGCCAGTGTGGGGTCACTTTAAGTGTTTTTATTTGAACAGACAGAAAACAGCACAATAAAACAATACAAACATCCCCTTCCATTTTCAATTTCTTTTAAACAGTCAGACCCCTCATCTGACCCACAACAAATAAATAACTACCTTTGACTGGTTCATCTCTGGGGATTGTGTCATTGTAATTAATATAAAGTGATGAATGACAGTTAAAATTAAGTATATTATTTTTGTTTGATATTGACAACTGTTTGGGGGATTATTTTATGGGGACAAAATCATTCTTATTTACTTTACTGTCCTGAAAGGCTTAATAGGTAGCCTAAAGTCTAATTTATCTACTTTATCACTGTAACGGTTAAAACAAAAGTGCAAAATATAAATAAATGTATATATACACATGATTATAATTGATCAAATAATACATTTGTAAGTTTTATTACATTTTGTTCCAGAAATCCACCCTGCTGGGATCAGGATAATCCTATTTTTTTTTATCAAAAGGTATCCCAAATCTACTAAAAAGTTTTGAACACCACATACTGAAGGTTGGATTCAGATCAAAACCAAGACTGGATTACGTGATCTAATCCAATTTCAGAATCCTTTTTTTTTTTTTTTTTTTTTTTTTAAAACAACCCATTTTCAATATTTGATCCAATCTGATGGAAGGATTAAACAATAAACCTGTCTCTTAATCCTAACAAGGCAACCAGGTATGGAGGATACACAGCCCCAAAACAACAACAGCATCTGCCTCCGTGCTTTGACAGTGGGCAAGACATTCCTCTAGACATAAGCTTCTTTGTTTGCCTCAAATACACTACTGGTCCAAGTGCATAAAAAGAAAAAAATTGAAATTATCTAAAAGTATCTGAAATACGGTTTATTTTCCTAATATTGAACTAATTTAATTAAAATAAAAAAAATATCCAGCAGCATCCAAGAGAATGCATTTATATGGTATAATTTTCCTTCTCAACACGCTTGTTACATTGTTTTCTGCCTGCCGACAGTTTGTTTGGTGATCAAGCTTTACCAAGCACAGCTTTTTTTGTGAACTAGCTATAGCAAGTACAGTAATTTTGACTTTCTGTCTGTGGGATTATTTTTTGGGGAGAAGAAAATGTTTTAAACAATAAATTTATTATATATATATATATATACACACACATATACACACATTCACCTAAAGGATTATTAGGAACACCATACTAATACTGTGTTTGACCCCCTTTCGCCTTCAGAACTGCCTTAATTCTACGTGGCATTGATTCAACAAGGTGCTGAAAGCATTCTTTAGAAATGTTGGCCCATATTGATAGGATAGCATCTTGCAGTTGATGGAGATTTGTGGGATGCACATCCAGGGCACGAAGCTCCCGTTCCACCACATCCCAAAGATGCTCTATTGGGTTGAGATCTGGTGACTGTGGGGGCCAGTTTAGTACAGTGAACTCATTGTCATGTTCAAGAAACCAATTTGAAATGATTGGACCTTTGTGACATGGTGCATTATCCTGCTGGAAGTAGCCATCAGAGGATGGGTACATGGTGGTCATAAAGGGATGGACATGGTCAGAAACAATGCTCAGGTAGGCCGTGGCATTTAAACGATGCCCAATTGGCACTAAGGGGCCTAAAGTGTGCCAAGAAAACATCCCCCACACCATTACACCACCACCACCAGCCTGCACAGTGGTAACAAGGCATGATGGATCCATGTTCTCATTCTGTTTACGCCAAATTCTGACTCTACCATCTGAATGTCTCAACAGAAATCGAGACTCATCAGACCAGGCAACATTTTTCCAGTCTTCAACTGTCCAATTTTGGTGAGCTTGTGCAAATTGTAGCCTCTTTTTCCTATTTGTAGTGGAGAGGAGTAGTAGTAGGAGTAGCCCACAGGACTGCCGCATACTGGATGTTTTTCCCTTTTCACACCATTCTTTGTAAACCCTAGAAATGGTTGTGCGTGAAAATCCCAGTAATTGAGCAGATTGTGAAATACTCAGACCGGCCCGTCTGGCACCAACAACCATGCCACGCTCAAAATTGCTTAAATCACCTTTCTTTCCCATTCAGACATTCAGTTTGGAGTTCAGGAGATTGTCTTGACCAGGACCACACCCCTAAATGCATTGAAGCAACTGCCATGTGATTGGTTGGTTAGATAATTGCATTAATGAGAAATTGAACAGGTGTTCCTAATAATCCTTTAGGTGAGTGTATATGTGTGTGTGTGTGTGTGTGTCCTGATTCTTTTTATATTATTTGCAGTTGTAGCGTAAGGTACACTTATACATTTCAATTTAAGAAGTGAATTTATAGTATCACCTTATCACGAATCCTGGAATCTTGTAGAACTCAATTTCTGTAATAATTGGACACAGACACCAATTCCAAAGATATAAATTGTCAAATGTATTAAAAACAAAGACTAAATGAAGCACTACACTAATTATACAAAAGGGAAAAACTAATTAAAATTCAACTCTAGATCAACAAATCAAAGACAAATCACTTTCGTGACCAAATCAAAGACCATGGGATCGCATATGATAACACAAATCGTTAAACAAAAAAGGTTAAACACACATTGACTACAATACCGGTTAGTAAGACGAAGGTGAGTCTCATTAGTATTGTTAGTCAGACATTAACTAACTACGCAGGTTAGTATTTAATGTCAGGTAACTTCTTGTTATATATATATCAGTCTCATTTACGTTTAGGTGCCGAGAAAGATCCTATCATTACTTGTTACCACAATTTCCCTTAACTGATTATTATTCAATGATTAAGGATAGGCAGGGCCACCTATAATGTAATGTCTATTAACTTGTGTCAATTTCAGACTAAACAGTTAAACAGGAATGAGAAGATATTTCTCGGCGTTGACAGATTTTATTTCTAAAATTATCAACAAAACAGTTTAATGCAACACACATTTATATTTAAGAAAACTAAATGATATTACACATTCTAGAGTTATGAATCACAGATTAACATTTCTAATTGATTTCTCAAATGTCATGAATCATGAACTCCAAACTGTTAAACTTATCTGAACTTCGTCGCAGAGAGGCCTCTCTGGCTTCGGGCTCAGATAACAGCACACGGCACGAGGTCCGTGTGGTTTGGAACAAAGGCAGTCCGGTTCGGCTTTGTCCAAGAACTTCCACTCAGTCGATGCACCTGGAAGTTGGGGTTTCGCGAAAGTAGAGTCGTTTCCAAACAGATTTTCCACTGGTTTGAAGGCTCCAAGGTTGTGCACAAAATCTTCTTTGTAAGCAGGGTTCCACCATAGTTACTTGAAGACAAAAGTCTTTGAGGAAAGCAGGGCCCTGTTCGTTCCAAGGGTCAAGTTTCTTAAGACTCAATAGCTATTTAAATGACTGACACTTTCGTATTCAGTCGACTTAGTCAATTGTCCAGCTGTAAAACTCCACTGATCAGGTGGGCACAGGCGGGCATGCGCAGTCTGTAAAGTTCTTTATTTGATAAAGTCCTTTAAAAGAATTATTCGTACGGCTCAATGTCCTTCTCCCAGTTTAACTCTTCTGTTGCCGGCAAAGACTTGGTTGGTTTCTGGTTCCGGTTCGGGCAACAGAGCTACAGGTTGAGCTGTGGCAGCGAGTTTCTGGTTCAGGTGAGAGAGAGAGCAAGAAAGAGGCCGTGCGCTGTTCCTTATAGTCTGTCAGATCAATAGGTGATTGGTTGTTGAATTTTTGAGATTGGATTTCGGTTTCAGCCCCCAGTGTCCTATTGGAGGGGGGCTTGATTTATGACTGATGTCAATCCATGCCATCTTTTGGAAATGCCGGCTGGCCCGGGTTCGTAGCTCTATGTCGGGATTTCGGCTCTGGTCCACTTCAAAGAGTTTTTATCACCTACAGGCCCCTTTCTCCAGACATTTCACAGCAGGACTCTAAACCATTCGGCCCATTCTCGGTGCCATCCTCCCCAAAACTGTCACTCTGATGCAAACCAGTTCCAAGCTGATGAGCTAAGGAAATCTGATAACTTTGGGGGGGGGGGGGGGGGGGAGAGGTCTTCTTTAGATCAGTGCTTCAGCTCAGAGCCAAAATGCTCTTATCAAAATAAACCCAACATAACGCTACACAGTTATAGCACATTATATTATTTTGTATATGTAGAGAATAGTTGAAGACCTAAATATTTTATAGTTGCAGCCCAGCAAAGCTGAATTACTCATAATTCGATCTGAACTATGTTGTGTGATTGGATTAAAAACAAATGTAAGTGTTTGGACATGCAGACCATATTTGTCACAAACAAATGTTAAGTTATAGAGAACAAATTCATACCTACTGCGTACCATGGAGGTGTTTTTTTGTTAACTTCCCTCTTAAGCACACTTACTGTTAATAGTGTCCCCAGGTTCCTTTTTTCTGTTAATAATTTGTCATTTTGGCCGATGATGGCTTCATATGGATTCATTATACAGCTATAGAAAATGGTGTAGTGAATAAAAACACATGCGAAGATAATCAGCTGTGAATGCGGCCTTTTTTTTTTTTATGTGGGGCCACACACACATATGAAATTGAAAACACACTTATGAAATGCTCACACATATATGCAACACTCTCACACATTTCTGAACTTGTAATTATATTGTTTTTAGCTATAATTCTATATTGTATTATTGAAGTTCTGTAATGCTCTTATATTGTGTAAGTCACCATGGATAAGGGTGTCCGCTAATACATAAATACAATAAATAAATACAAAATAATATGAAATCCTCTCTCACACACAGACACACACACAGCTGAAAATTTGAAGCGGTGAAAAAACCTTATTAATTGCCTTATAATTGTTCGTTCTAACTCCGGGAAATAAGTGTGTGTATATACACTCACCTAAAGGATTATTAGGAACACCTGTTCAATTTCTCATTAATGCAATTATCTAACCAACCAATCACATGGCAGTTGCTTCAATGCATTTAGGGGTGTGGTCCTGGTCAAGACAATCTCCTGAACTCCAAACTGAATGTCTGAATGGGAAAGAAAGGTGATTTAAGCAATTTTGAGCGTGGCATGGTTGTTGGTGCCAGACAGGCTGGTCTGAGTATTTCACAATCTGCTCAGTTACTGGGATTTTCACACACAACCATTTCTAGGGTTTACAAAGAATGGTGTGAAAAGGGAAAAACATCCAGTATGCGGCAGTCCTGTGGGTGAAAATGCCTTGTTGATGCTAGAGGTCAGAGGAGAATGGGCCGACTGATTCAAGCTGATAGAAGAGCAACTTTGACTGAAATAACCACTCGTTACAACCGAGGTATGCAGCAAAGCATTTGTGAAGCCACAACACGTACAACCTTGAGGCGGATGGGCTACAACAGCAGAAGACCCCACCGGGTACCACTTATCTCCACTACAAATAGGGAAAAGAGGCTACAATTTGCACAAGCTCAAAAAAAAATTGACAGTTGAAGACTGGAAAAATGTTGCCTGGTCTGATGAGTCTCGATTTCTGTTGAGACATTCAGATGGTAGAGTCAGAATTTGGCGTAAACAGAATGAGAACATGGATCCATCATGCCTTGTTACCACTGTGCAGGCTGGTGGTGGTGGTGTAATGGTGTGGGGGATGTTTTCTTGGCACACTTTAGGCCCCTTAGTGTCAATTGGGCTTTGTTTAAATGCCACGGCCTACCTGAGCATTGTTTCTGACCATGTCCATCCCTTTATGACCACCAGGTACCCATCCTCTGATGGCTACTTCCAGCAGGATAATGCACCATGTCACAAAGGTTGAATCATTTCAAATTGGTTTCTTGAACATGACAATGAGTTCACTGTACTAAACTGGCCCCTACAGTCACCAGATCTCAACCCAATAGAGCATCTTTGGGATGTGGTGGAACGGGAGCTTCGTGCCCTGGATGTGCATCCCACAAATCTCCATCAACTGCAAGATGCTATCCTATCAATATGGGCCAACATTTCTAAAGAATGCTTTCAGCACCTTGTTGAATCAATGCCACGTAGAATTAAGGCAGTTCTGAAGGCGAAAGGGGGTCAAACACAGTATTAGTATGGTGTTCCTAATAATCCTTTAGGTGAGTGTATATATATATTTTTAAATATCTATACCTACATAAGAAATAACATCCCTAAATCAGGAATCAAACCCAAAACGCCCAAATTGTAGTGGTGTTCCATAACCACTACACACACCAGGGAAGACACAAGCTTTATTGTGAAACCTATTTTAAGGAGCCTATAGATGCACCCAACTGTCCTGATTAGTTGTATATGATTGAATTATTGGAGTCAGCCTCAAATAAATGTATTTATATATATATGTTTTCTATGGCTGTACAATAAGTAAATGCATTCAGTGTTACGAATGCTCATGTGGAGAATGTATGATGCATGCGAATTGTCGCCAAGACGAATTGTCTGGAACCAACTGTTGCTATGCGAATAGACAGGGATGAGTCGTCAATTACCCATTAAATACTGAAAGTTGGAAGCCAATTCTGTCAAATGTACATCCACCTGCTCTTTCCTTTATTGATATCATAAATATCAATTAATGCAAATCTAAAGTACAGGGGAGGCTGTAATGTACATAGAGGCTGCCCCCCCACGGAGGGGTGTTCGTTTTAGTCATTCTGCAGCAGGTGCACTCATGTGCAAATGTAATTCTCATTACTACCACAAGAATCTGTGATCACTACAGTATAATGCAGTAGAGGACACAGGACTTTTGCAGGTGTAAATCCACAAATACCGTCTATTGATATTTTAGTCTATTATAAAGATTATAGAATGCTAAGATTCTTTCAAACAAGAATCTATGTATTGAAATATACTGGCTGGCACCCTTGTCCCTATCAACAAGATAACAAGGAAAAAGAATAATTTTATTATTTGTAAGAGCTTTAACTTTATGATATGTTTGAGAAAAAGTAGTTATATATATATATCACAGGTACAGCTTATTTGGTGCTACTTGTCCTGAAGGTATCATTTGGCTTTTAAATTTCCCTTTGTTAACAATAAAACCCTTTGTCCATATACTGTACTGAACATTTTAAAAGCTGATTAGTTGTAGAGGGATAATTTAAATATTAAGATTACACTCTGGCCTCACAGCACCCTCCCCTACACCCACACACTGTTCCTGTTTAATGTTCCTAAAAACTAGGGGCAGGGGTAGTCTATTTTTTGCCAGTATCCAAACCTCTTGGTCAAGGTATAGTCAAGGTCCAGATTCCAGAGGTAGGGGGGAGGGGGGGGTGAAATCACACCTCCAAATGCCTCTTTCCAAACACACACAATTCTAAGAATTAGTGGAAGATTAGAAGATTTTGGAGTTTTCATTTTTGTGGCTGGTGGTCCGGATTTGGACCGCAGTCCACCTACTGACTACCCCTGAACTAGGGTGTTGAAAAAGTATTTGCGATGTCTGCATTACACCAATGAAGCTTGTTCCTTGGAGTTACACCACAACTCCATGACAGACAAGGTGGGCCGAGAACAGGACAGAGACCCCCACTAGAGCAAACCAGCAAGCAACATCTAAATATAAAAACATTTCTGTTACTCTGTGTTGCTGAGGCAAGCGCATGTACATACTGTACATCTTTGAGACTGTCTGTGGGACTTCCCAAAAGAATGTCTCCCCTGAATGGTTGTATAAATAAACTAACATCACTCAGAACCAGACGGTCTGCCTCATCACTGAACGGACACGTCAATATAAACAAATATAAAATAGTCAAGAGAGCTGTAATCTACTTATTACACCTTCACAGACAAAAACAAGGACTCTTCAACACCTCCTCAGGACGTATTAATCTGTTACTTGTTTCTGAGGTTTACAATTATGCATCCTAGCAAGTACTAGTAAAAGGCAAAAAAAAAAACACTTCAAGTCACTGGAGACCTCAGTGATTATTTCTCTAGCTCCACAGATATCAATAATATTAGCATACCCAGTCAATCCACTGGAATCCTTCCTCATACTTATTTGGATCAATCAATGGTCAATGAGAAAAATAGTTAGGTTTGAATTTCAGTTTCAGGGGGTGGGGGGGTAGGTAGTCTACTATCTACTAAGCATAATGTTGTTTCAAATGTAGAGTGTGTGTTGTAATGCTCCTACAATGTTGGCTTACAGTCACTGACAAAACATTTGGTCATATTAAGTTTGATTATGAGACCAAATTGCACAACATTCATTCATATGAAGAGCTGCAAAACACTCCCTTGGGACAGAGGAACAATGTCAAAGTTCCCATATGATTGTCACACGGCTGAAGATACAACAAGATACAAGCGAGATCACTAAGATCATCCAGAAAAGCATTTTAATTACTTACAATGCTTTATAACTTAGGCTTTGAGCAAAGATACAGTCAGTGTAAAGAGGCAAAGAGGTAGAATCTTATTAAAACTAAGTATGAGTTCAAAAATGGGACAAGCAAGACAAAGGTAGAGCAAACAGAAATATATGCATTAAGGACCGTTTAAAATAAGTTTGTGTGGAGCTGTTTGTGTGTAGCAACTGCTTAGCTTCCCATAAACAGGATTTATTTTCTAAAGCCAAGATATTGCAGATGTGATAGCTATTAAATGGATTATGAAGGGACAACCAAATGGAAAGAACTGCATGGTAGACACTATTAGGTTCAAGATACTCTTGCTTTTACATCTAAATGTTTATTGAAATAGCAGTTAAAGAGTGATACCAGTGTTGGATCATACAATGCCTTACCAGTCACATGATAGGGGAGGAAAAGCAGAAGTGCACAGAAAACTAGGGAGGATAAACTCCAAGTTGTTTTCCCTGAGATCACCTCACGGCAGCATAAGAGCCAGTCAGAACACATTGCAAGAGCCCTGCACCTACAGATACAAAAAAAAAAATATATATAACAAAACATTTTAAAACTTTAAGAAAATAATAAAAACATGAGAAACAATATAGACCATCGTTTAAGGTTAACGGGTATATACAATCTAAAAACAATTGACACAAATAAAAATACATGTAAATGTGAAAATGACTCGTGATTGTGGTGGTCTTATAGGACACCTTCAAAACAATGTAAACATAATATATAAAATCACTAGAAAAGCATCAGCAGTATCTAGTTTTATATAATACATTGTAAAAATTCTAGATTGTATAGGTAGAGTTCCCCTTTAAGGAATGAGTAGCGAAGACAAAGAAACCACTACCAATCCTAAGAACGCGTGAGAAGCAAAGAAACAAAAACACACATTTTTTCAGATGCAATTTTGTCTTGATCTGTACTTCATTAGAAAGACTTTTTGTGTGATTTACAGTATTTTAGTGTGTGTGTGTGAGAGAGAGAGAGCGAGAGAGAGAGTTTAAAGGCGTGAAAGCAGCACAACTTTATAAATATATGGAATATGTTATCTTATTATCATGTTAATTATCTCTACGATTCTTCAAAATAACAAAGTAAGTTAATGCTTTCCCAGTTTTACATTGCAAATCGTTCATTACGAGGCTGAAGTTAGCTTCTGATTCTTCTTCGCTCAGCTTCATAAGTGCACACATTTATTTATGCAAGTCGAATGTTCAGCAATGAAAGTAAACGGTTAATTCGCGTTGGGCCACTTACTTGTCGGCGGATTCACTCGGTCCAGTATATTTTGACCAACTTGTTTTTTAGGGTGAAAACGTCAGGGAAACATGCCACATATGTACTTCGCTCAGCTTCCTATTGTGTAAAGTGAACACATATCTAAGTGAAATATTTAGGTCTGTAGATAGCGGGTTAATTCACATTGGGCTACTTACTTCTCTGCGGATTCAGGTAAGGTCTCTAACAGAGGGCTGTACTACGAAGCGAGGTAACTGGCTTATCCAGGTAAATTCAGGAGTACCTTTGAGAGGTCGGGTGTAACCTCCCTGTTAATCCGCACAACGAAAGGTGGATCAGTTTTATCCGAGCTATGCTGTAATGGCAATATACGCAGCATCTCTGAACTGCTCCGAGTAAGATGTTTGGTTAATATTCTGTTATCCCATATAAGCACCGCCTCTCCGCCTCTCAATCATTAGATTGACCCTGTGAGAACATGAGGAGGGTTATGTAAACAGAAATCATTTCACACCATCAGCTTTATGATCATGTCGTATTTGATCTGACATGTAGGCTAGTCTACATTATTTTGTCCTTAAAACTTCTACTTGTATACAAGACAATTAAAGACACATTAGGTGGGGAGCCACGACCAAGAGTGGATTCCCGAAATATGCGTGAATCATGCCCTCCTCCAGTTTTCACTATCTCTGCCTTTTTTCGGTTTGCTGTGAACACATGAATAGACTATTATACATGTAGGATACACACCACATCTGTACTGTGTATTGCTGATGAGAAGTATTAATACACACCACATGATAGAATATTTTTATATTTCATCCGGACTTGTAGCCATGCGCTTTCCACTGGGGTTGCAGCTGAAATGATTATCAGAATTAAGTTATTCTAACACAATAGCATTAAATTCATACAGGCAGCCCTACAGCCTGGGTGCTTTAATAGATCCTAATTCATTAACAGTGAGCAACGGGTCAATTTCAGAGATGTAGCCCATGTGTAGGCTATATTTGAAGTATCCTAATTGTTTTCACATATTTAGATAGACTATTTTACGTGTCCTTACATCTCAATCATATTTCAAATAAAAGAAGAATCCGTATGACAAAATAGAGAACAGATGCTACTCCGAAAATGCCCCATAGTGGTGAGCCTATTTCCGAATTGCCCCTTAGACTATGTGGCTTACAATATTAATTATGTTGGATACGCGTTCGATTTATTAAAAAAAAAAAAAATTCACAGCATAAGAACATGAAATATACAACTTTAATCACACTGGTAATTAGTCTACTTTGTTATTGTCATTAAGCTGTGGAGACCGAGGCAATGTTACTGCTAGAAAGAACAAAGACAATTAAAAAAATAAGAGGAGCAGCAGATCTTCCGGACGTAGTGTAGTTTTTAGAACAGTGTAGTGTATTTTAGAAGTGTATTTTAAGTGTAGTGTTAGAATATTGTCTTTATGCCTATGATAAAAAGTTGAACTTTTAAAATGATCTGTGTTCACATAATTTGTTTAATTGTTTTCCATGTCCTTTGTTGAATGGTTTGCTGTAGGCATGTGGTGTTTCGAAGCATGCAAATGTATGAGGTGATACGAGCAGTTTAGGTTTTAGTTTTCAGGGGTATTTGAATATTTTCATTAAACTTGAGCAGCGTTTACTTACACAGTAATTACATTTTTTGCGAATTTGTCCTGCTTTCATGCTTTTAAACAAGTACCGAAAATACTGTAAATCAATAAACATGCAAAGAAATGTTTATAATAACGTTCATATAACATGATTCAAACATTAGACTAACCCTGCCAACGCAGAATGTTGCTACAACGTTGTAGAAAGTAATTTACGTTGCGTTATGGCAACGTTGTGTGTTAGCTGGGTAACTCATCTTACTTTGAGTGTGAGGGATAAAACTGCATTTAATATATGCATTTACTGTGTCGTGTGCTGTGCAGTTCGCGGACACATATTGGTGAACGACGGGGAAACTATTTTGACTTCATTCTGAAGTCAATCCACAGTAAATGAATGGGAACCAATCAATTAGATGAAACGACACAAACCAGTTCGGTAACCGATACCTTGCCTGTTCACATTTCTAGGGCAAACACTAAATTGACTTTTATTGACCGCAGCACAATGCGCATTAACGGTCTGATACCCTGACAACTGTATCAAGAAGTCGTTCAACGGCATTTAACGAACTTCTCGATATGCCACCACCTGTCAGAGGGGGCGGATCTTGACAAAGGAGACAAGCTCACGAACAGTCAATAGACAGACAACTATGCGAAGCCACAAGCTTGCCGTCACACGTCCACAAAGCTGTCGTGCAGCAAGGCTGTTTTCAGTTAGCTGGCTGTGGCTTTTCGCTGTGGGCGATTTGTTATGGGAGCTCTTTGTATAGCTCTTGTACCGGGCCGGTGGCGAGCTTCGATAACCCGACTCCTGCGCGCAGCTCGTTCACAGTGTGACTCAAAAGAACCGATCCAATGAAGACATTGATCCGATTCCCATCGTTCACCAAAATGAGTCGTGCAGGAACTGCACATCACTACTCGGTAGTGTTTTCAACCTTTTCAGTTGGTTTTAGACAAATACATAAAATGCGAATACATAATAATTAAAAAAAAATTTGACTGTACTTGTATATGCAGACAGAACAAAATACTATTAATGATAAAATGTAAAGCATGCATTAATGAACAAACAAGACAACCTTTTAACAACAGTAAACCCACCGACACCCGATTCAACAACCAAACATATATGCCTCGCTTCCATTGGCTTCGCGTCCGAGACGAGCGATAGAACATGATGTGGAAAGGACTTTTGTGTCCATTTTATTCTTGCTGCTTTACATGATTATAAACGGCGTAATAATTACACGTTTCTGTTGGGAAGAGCTAAACGTGTATACACAACATTATATTCAGACAAGCACGTTCCCATACGAATACGTTTCCATGTGCAACAATAACAATACATATTTGCTATTTAGCATTATTATCATCATCATCATTTGTGCTAGTATATATGGTCAAAGACGAAAAAAGGTTTTCAAGCATCAAAAAACTAAAAGTGTAAGACAACCTTAATTTTTTACTTTTTTCTGTACATTATAATGAGTACGGTTTTAAAAAAAACATGATTTATAGTGGACGCCCCCCAAAAAAAGTCATTCAGTGTAACAATAGTTTATATACAATACAATCTTGTCAGGCATATTTATAACAACAATCATTTGATGACATATTAAGACTGTTTAAGGAGTTTTGGCACTAGCGAGCCGGGCTACTATACCAACATTTCCACTAGCACGGCTAAATTGTTACTAGCCCCGTTTGTAACTGTATTTACAGAGTAAGTTTAATGAGTATTTAAGAAAATAAGAAAACTAATAGATGAAGGGGGACAATAACAGTGATGAGAAAAGTATTTATGAGTAGTTAGTATTTAATGAGTAGTTTGTATTTAAGGAGTAGTTTAGAAACAAATGTTTTCAATATACATTTTCCCAGTATTCATGTTAAGTTAGTCTGTGCACAATATTATAAATCCACTAGAATGAGAACAATATTTTCTGAACTGAACGTAACCCAAGAATATCCAAACAAGTGTAAATAGGCGATGTATAATGCAAAAATGTATTTTTAATATTTAAATAGTGCATACAACTACAGTGATCAAAACATTATTGGAGCCGACTTCACATAGGATTAAGTGCCTACCCAGCTATCACAAAATAAGACGTAGGCTACGATATTTATTTATAAATCAACCGTGCATTAATCCCGTCTAATCCGTCATATTCTCGGCAGTTGGGGTGTTCTTGCGTTCAGACACCTTTTCTACCAACTAAATCGGCGCTGAAAAGTAAATGTAAACTACTCGCGAGCCGGGGGGGGTTGGCAAGCATAATTTCCAGCCCTGCATATGACATTGTACCTATGCTGCCGATTAATTTATGATATTGATTAATTCATGTTATACAATGCAAATATGCACCAAGCTAGATTCCTGGCTGGCTGCCTTCAATCTAAACAACTGCTGCTATATTAGCTTAAACCATTATCAAACTGTGACAGGTGTGCCGTTGTGCGCACCTTTCTTTTCAAATTAATTAATTGGTACCCCGATTTCCCTTTCTGGGGGAGAGACATGACTATCACAGCGACCGTCACTCAGCTCGATTAGCTGCGTTTAGAGACGAATCCTAGTGCATGGGTCGACTAAACCAATTTATGCCTTTTGTAAGGGGTGAGAGTGGCCTCAGAGAGCCACCACTCTTTTGGGATACGAAGTTCAGTCTCTCAACTGATTTATCCAACCAATTTATGTTTAGTTATGACACAGGTTACTTGGAAATAAGAACTTGAAAAGCTTGCAATGAAGAAAAAAAAGTTTGCCGAGGGCCCTCCCCCCCATTGGGGCCCTGCGTAGTCAGTTCCACTTTTCCGCCCACCTCGACGCCCCTGCATACAACCACGTTAATTCAAGGTCTCTCGCCAATTAAAATACTTTGTATTCTTTTGTCGCTCTCGAGACTGTGTTTCTCCAGACAGCCTTCTATCCGCAAGGAGCCGCTCCGACCCACGAAGAGTCGGTACCCACCGTCTAGCACCCTCACAGCCAGTATACTATCCGCCACAGCTCGTCCCACGGTCACCGTCCCTACTAGCGTTCACAGCCCTCTTTGTCTGCTTCTCGGCGCTCATCCGTTCGCCTTTGTTCTGGTCAGGGCAGCCTTTATCTCACGTTGAATGTCAACAGGTGTAGTGGCTGAGTGAAGGGTGGGGCGTTTCTCAGTGATGCAGGTGCGCCGCATTGGTGATCAACGTCCCGCGTGTTCATAATAGTGAAAACAAGTGAAATAAAGCAATCAATAATAAAAAAAATAAAAAAAGTGAAAAAATAACTCAATCCGTGTTTAAAAATTAAATCAAATAAACAATAAGTAACAATATAAGCGCAATAAAGAAAAAAATAAGAAGCCACACAGAGCCTTGGCACCCTCTGTGACTGTATCGTCTTTTGTGTGGTGTTCCAGCGTGTTAAATACGTTTCATTAAAGTGATTTCAGGCGTGTTTCCCTAACCTAATGGGCACTGTCCTCAATTACTCAATCGCGGGGGGTATTTTCCTTCTTTAGGAAGATAATGCACTCGATTGCCAGGAGCCATTTATGCAAACGTAAAAGTAAAAATGAAGGTTAATATGGTGATAATGTGCACGCAATAATAATTAAAGTGCTAAAAGGAAACAAAGGCTTCTGCGTAGACACATTAGTCACTCCTTGTGATATTTACATGATCTAATATTACGGTACTAAATATTGGCAGGAATACTTACATATTGTCATAGTTTCAACCAAGCTCACCACTAGAGTTCACCCTTTCCACAGTTTGCTCCATTTGTTTTCCTCCAGCCTTCTGCTCTAACTTAAGCCATTAACTAATTAATCAGCACACCTGTTCCCAATTCCCCAGGTTCATTGTTCCATTATATAAACCCCTTTGTTCCCCACGATCACTCTGAAGTCGCGTTTGCTGTCTAGTGATAGTCCAAGCTGTGTAGTGTTGATGTATATGGCTTTTGATTAGTGCTTGCCCTAGCGTGTGCTGAATCTGGTTTTGTACAATCCCATGAACTGACGCCTGTTTCTTGACCTTGATTCTTGCCTAGCCCTTTATTCCTGTTGCCAGCTCCTAACTAGCCATCTGTTCCTTCTTCCATTGCTTGTCTGCACTGGGGTCCTTTACTTGTGCCAGTGGATCTCGCAGCACATATGAACTAGCATGTAAATGTGATGTGCACTACACCATGTAAATATTTGTTGTGGTCGGTCACTCAATGTACGTTTTTAAAGGACTGGGTAAATCCAGGAACAGTAGAAAGATTTACAAAGACGTCCAAACCTGAAATACTTATTCTGGGCTTTCAGAAACTAGTTTGAACTGAAAATATTGTATTACATAGTGTAAATAATATTAATACTCAATTTTAATACTAATACCAACAACAACCACAATGCATTTTCTACAATTTGTTAAACGGAACAGAATTTCAAAAAGTAATAGTGGCATTAAGGTAGTGCTACAATACTTTCATGCTGGGGAACCCCCATGCCACAATGTCATATTTTTAAATGCATAGTGAGTGTTCTGAGGCTAGTTTTCTCTCATTTAAAAGAATGTCCCCAAAATAATGTATGGCCCAATTGATAGAAGAAAGGGTCCCCTTCTAAATTACAATAGTGTTATGCTGGGGCACTATTTGTGGAACTGGGAATAAACCCCCAAACTGGTGACCCCCATGCCACAATGTCATATTTGTAAGTGCATTGTGAGTGTTCTGAGGCTTGCTTTCTCCCATGAAAAATCAACCCCCCCAAAATTTTCATAGTTCTTTTTAAGGTACAGTAGTTTTTTGCTGGGAAGCTATTTCTTGAACTGGAAACATACACAATAGTTTACACTATTTGTCTATTTGGTTGATTAATAAGGCTTATTACCTTTCTGAGGCATACTTTTCAGTAATTTAGACATCAATAATTTCCTTGTATACCTACATTTCAGTTCAATACAGCTAAATACTTTCAAGAGTATGCTACTTTAAACTACCTTGTAGAGGCAGAGGCAGAGGACCCCTAATGCAATTTAAGACAAATGTGTGGCATAGGGGACAACAATTTGAGTGAGAAATACCAGTTCAAAATAAATAGTTCCCCAGTATAACACAATTTTACTTTAGAAGGGGACACACATCAGTTGGACCTAAAATGGTTCTGGGGACTTTCTTTTCAATATTGGAAAGCAACCCTTGGAAAGCTAATAAACCAATCTAAGACACAAATGTATGACATGGGGTACACTAGTTTGGCTGTCTATTCACAGTCCCACAAATAGCTCCCCAGCATGAAACTATTGTAGGTTTAAAGGGGATCCTTTCTACTATCCAAAGGACCCAAATGGTTCTGGGGACTTTCTTTTATTTAATAAAAAGACACTTACATTCCAATGCAAGACACTGCATTTAGGAATTGGGGACACCCGTTTGGGTGTCTATTCCCAGTTTCACAAATTGCTCCCAAACATAAAACTACTGTACTTTAGAAGGTGACTCTTTCTACTATCAAAAATAGCTACATTTTAATATTAGAAAACAACCCTCGGAACGCTCAGATTGCAATATAAGACACTAAATTGTGGCATGGGGTAAAGCCTGCACATGGGGAAGACAGTCTAATATGGCAAGCCAAATTATCATTTAGAGATATCTTTAATTTATTTAAAGATATATTCAAATATTTGAAGATATCTTCAAATAATTCCAGATATCTCTAAATCATTTATAGATATCTGCACATCAATTAGAGATATCTACAAATCATTTAAATATATCTAATTTAAAAGTACATTTAGAGAGGTCTAAATTATTTGCAGATATATTTAAATGATTTAGACATATCTTGAAATAATTTAGTCATCTTGAAATCATTTAGAGATATCTGCAAATTACTTCCTGTTTATTTAGAGATATCGCTAAATCATTTTGAGATATCTTCAAATCACTTCCTGTATGTAGCCCAAGATTATCACTTCCTGTTAATTAACTTAAATAATTTATATGTAACTGAATGAGGAAACAGGAAGTGATAATGTTTGCCAAAATACAGGAAGTCATTTGAAGATATCTTGAAATGATTTTTAGACATAGGTGCCGAGTTTTGAAATTCCCGGGGGGACTGAATTACTAATCCGAAACCCCTGACCACTGTCAGATAAAATAGTGTTGTTTTTTTAAGAGCGGGGGGGGCTGACAGTGTTTCTTCCAATTAGAGCGGGGGGGTGGGGTTCTTTTTATTGTTCGGGGTGGGGCTGAAGCCCTTGAGCCCCTGCGTAGTTGGCGCCTACATTTGCAGATATCTCTAAATGAACAGGAAGTCATTTT
The DNA here is from genome assembly GCF_036373705.1 of Amia ocellicauda. Lineage (NCBI taxonomy): Eukaryota > Metazoa > Chordata > Actinopteri > Amiiformes > Amiidae > Amia > Amia ocellicauda. The sequence goes on from NC_089855.1 coordinate 35,045,588, forward strand.
AATATATCTCTAAATGATTTCAAAGATATCTCTAAATCATTTCAAGATATTTTCAAATAATTTAGAGATATCTTCAAATCATTTAGAGATATCTTCTAAAAGCACCTTATTTAGATATCTCTAAATGGTTTGCAGATATCTCTAAACCATTTCAAGATATCTTTAAATGATTTAGAGATATCTTTAAATATTTTTGAAGATATCTTCAATTGCAGTTAGAGATATTTCTAAATGATAATTTGGTTTGCCATGTCTTACACTTTCCAACACCTGGCGAAAAAAAACTCTTTGATGGCATTTTGGAATGGGGAATATGGTAGGAGGAATACCTTCAACACACGGGGATGGGCTTGGAACCATTCTTGCACCTGGACACTGTGGTGGAACCTTACATTGTCCCAGATGGTGACGTAGTTGCATTGAGTCCCCTCACCTGCAGCATCTTCTGCTTCCCTCAGCTTTTGGGCCAACACATCAAGAAACACCAGAAAACGGTCATTGTTGTAAGAACAAATATGGTGATGCATCACTTCTTGTTGACCAATTGTGGCAAACATAGTAATGTTGCCCCCACATTGACCAGGGATGTCAACAGTTGTCCTCTGCCGGATGACATTCCTGCCACGTCTTCTCTGCTTAAAACCTGCTTCATCAACAAACACATACTCATGTGGGATGGCATTGGGATCAATCTCCATGATTCTCTCACAGCATGAGCATTACGGTACTGTACATTAGAATACTGTGTCATAGGCTACATAGGGTAGATATATTGTATTAGAGGCAAGGCTTTTGTTCATATTTGCAGTACTCTGTACAATACAGTAATACATATGTTAAAATACTGTGGCAAAGCTGAGCATACTGGCACCAGATCTCCTTCACCCATTCAGTGTTCTGGTCACAGGGCACTCTGTACACTTGTTTAATTTTTATGTCACATTTTTGAATAATCCATAGTTGCTATGCAGACTGTTGGTATGTTTGATCATCTTCAATAATCTTTTGTGCGATCTTGCAAAGGCAAATTACATTGTTCTCCCTAACCATGTCCACTATTGCAGTTTCTTGTTCTTCTGAGAAGAGACACTGATGGCTACCTCCATGTGCTCTTCTCTGAAATCTAGACCAACAGAAAAACGTTCTTGGTATTTACAGCACTAGAACAGATATTTGTCCAGCAAGACCATATAATCAAACATCTTGATTTACAGTACTGTACATACTGTAATGTAATTTGCTTTGTACTTTGGAATGAATAGAATAGTTATAGAAGTCTCCAAAGCAATGGTTTAGAGGTTTATTTACCGGCTGTCCCTCTTGAAGATTCAGATGATTGAGCTCAGAGTAGGTATGGACAGATTTGGCTGAACACACTGACCAGCTTCAGCCATGGTCAGTCCATGGTTTTTGACATGGTCAAATATTGTTGCTAGAATCTCATCAGGCTCCTGGCCTTGTTCCTCTCCGATGGCCTCGTCTACCTCTTCCTCCTCTCAAGTGTACCCTTCCTCTCCATCTCCCAGCTTCTATTGCGTCTGCCTCAAAAGAAGAGGGTACCAATAGCCCACTGCCCATTATATAGTGGTGATTGACCAATACTGATTGGCCAATTTAGAATTTTGCACCCTTGCATTTGCTGATTGACTGAATGGATGAACACAACTGCAACTCATTTTGTATTGATTGATGACATTTGTTTTGCAAATAAGTTTTACAAAACAATGTCAAGGATGTGTTATCAAAGTACAAAGGCAAGAAATTGATTAAATGCTCTGTAAATTGATTTAGGGATTTAATCATTGCTTTTATGTTGTAGATTCTCCTGTCACCATTTTTGAAAAATGCTTGTATGCAATTGAGAAAAACTAATGTATTTAATTTGGAATCCTTTTTTATGCCCTCCATTTTGATTGGACAACTTTTAAGCTCACTGCCGCAATGCTTGCACCACTATCCTCTCCATCTTTGCAACGGGGAATCCACAGCACACATCCGAGCTCCAGCATCAGAGACAGGGATGGTTTGACTTGCACTGATAGCACAGTGGATGTACAGGGTTCAACCTGCACTTTCAGAGATGACATTTACTAGTGGAAGCCACAGATCCATACATTTTTAATCTGCTGAGCAATGTTTTGGATTTTTAAACATTGCCTGGACTGGATTTCACACGTGTCATGTAGTCGCCTCCTATTGCTTAATGTATTCTGGACATAACTCTGGGGTCTCTCTTGAAACTGCTCCGGAAGGGCTGACAGCGAGGCTTTTATTCAGTAGGTCATATGGGTTTGGTTTTGGAGCATCAGACTTGTGTAAAGGCCACAGTTACAGGTCACTGTGTTATTATTATAGCGACTGAAACAAGGCAGGGCCACTTTTAATTAATTTATTATTGTGCGCTTCCAAATGCTGAACTCACTGCGACTCTGCCATCATTATCACTCCTCCTGCTGCAGGCTGGCCTTGATTTACTAGTCTACTAGTTCGGTTAATCAGAGACCCGCATGGCAGCCCTCTGACTGCACCCCCGTTGCCATACAGGGCCCTGCACTGCCTGGCTCTTTGCTGAGCTCGACACCTGGACTGGACTCCCAGAGGAAATACAGCCCAGTATACCCAACACATATACAAAGCCTGACCCTGACACCACTCACAAATATACCGCACCTCACACACAGGCTGAATCGAACACAGATGAGAACTCCTTAGGCAGAAATGCTACAAGGAAGAAGAACACAGAGGTAGCCTTGCTGATAGATTAAAATGGCAAACTTATCAATGAGAAGCGGCTCTTCCCCGATGGCAAGGTCTGAAAGGTCTGGTGCCCGAACACAGAGAGGGCCATGCAGCAGCTGTCCAAGGGTAGCTTCGGCTCCCCCAGCGATGTTATTATCCACACGGGCACAAATGACCTGAGGACCCAGCAAGAGAATGTGGCCAGCTCCATCAGGAGAGTCCGGAGATGGCCACCAAAACCATTTCTAACACAAAAATCATCATCTCCACCCTGCTGCCCAGGAAGGACTTTCACCCCAGCACCATCCACGTGATTAATGCCGAGATCTCCAGGGGACGTGCTCTGATGCCAAATGTACACCTGGCACACCTCCCCACTCTCAGGGTCCATAGCTTGTCCATCTTCACAAGCAAGCCCTGTGCTGTAACCCAGCCAGCCGCCACACAGCCACAGAAGGGTCTCCAGCATTCACATGACCCAGCACAGCCCCGATCCAATCAGGAGCCACCTTCCCCACCTTCCACCTTCCCCAGTCTGGACACCACAGACTCCAAACCGGACACACCCGATCACAAGAAAGCAGACCCAGAGTGGAGCCCATCCAGCACATAAACAAGCCCAGCAGCGGTCAGCAGAACAACTGGCTCTGACGCTGGGGAGCTGCAGGAGATTCAATACCTCCTCAACCACATCTGCACCTAACTAATGAGATAAGTCCATCCAGCCATCCATCTTCAAAACCACTTATCCTGGTGAGGGTCACGGGGAAGCCGGAGCCAATCCTGGCATGCATAGGGCACAAGGCAGGAATACACCCAGGATGGGACACCAGTCCATCGCTGGGCAACACACACAAACACAGGGCAATTTAGAGTGGCCAATCAACCTAACCTGCATGTCTTTGGATAGAAGCAGGAAACCAGAGTTTAGTTTAAAACAAAGGAAACAAAGTTAGTAAGGAGTTGGTTGGTTACTCCTGGTATGCAGTTATATATAGATATACAGTATGTGTAGGCAGTGCTTAATTTGTAAATGAGATGGTGCCAGAACGCAAAGCGGGGATGTGGGGGGGAAGTGTGTTGACAGTCAAAAACTGTGAGAGTGGGGGGGGGGGGGTTTACCACATGATGTACCTGATCGGTGCAAATAGGTACTGGAACACAGACATTCAAAACCCGAGAGGCAACATCTGTCAGAAATTAAGCACTGTGTGTAGGTATATGGATGCATATGTATTTGTATGTATGTATGAGGGTATACAGACGTGCTCAAATTTGTTGGTACCCCTCCACAAAAAACAAAGAATGCACAATTTCCTCTGACGAACTGACAAAAGTAATTGGCATCCACCAATGTTTAATCCAGATTTAATAGAAATCAGACTTTGCTTTTGCTTTTCAACATAATATTGTAAATAAAACAAATGAAAATGACACAACCTTTAGAGGCAACCACTGCAGACAAACGTTTTCTGTAGCTCTCAATGAGACTTCTGCACCTGTTAGCAGATAGTTGGGCCCCCTCTTCCTGAGCAAACTGCTCCAGCTGTCTCAGGTTTGATGGGTGCCTTCTCCAGACTGCAAGTTTCAGCTCTTGCCATAGATGTTCAATAGGATTCAGATCAGGACTCATAGAAGGCCCAAAACATAACTGAGCCTCCTCCATGTTTCACTATAGGTATGGTGTTCTGTTCTTTGAAAGCGTAATTTTTTGTGACGTACCTTCACCTTGGAGTTCCGCTTGTATCTCTTTGGCAGTTATCCTTGGTTCTTTTTCTGCCATTTGCATTATCCTTCTGTTTAATCTGGGATCGATTATCCTCTTGCAGCCACACCCAGGGAGGTTGGCTACAGTTCCATTGGAATTGAACTTCTTAACATTTGCAACTGTTGTCACAGGAACATCAAGCTGCTTGGAGATGGTCTTGAGCCTTTACCTTTACCATGCTTGTCTATTATTTTCTTTCTGATCTCCTCAGACAACTCTCTCCTTTGCGTTCTATGGTCCATGTTGAATGTGGTGCACACAATGATACCAAACAGCACAGTGACTACTTTCCTCCATTTAATTAGGCTGAATGACTGATTACAAGATTGGAGACATGTTTGATACTAATTAAACAGAAACTAATTAGTTTGGAATATCACTATAATCCAATTATTTATTATCTTTTCTAAGGGGTACCAACAAATGTGTCCAGGCAATTTTAGAATATCTTTGTAGAATGAGCAATAATTAATCTCTTTTCACAGCTTCTTTGCTTTATTCTATGACATGCAAGTATACATGATGCAATAGCTTTTAATTTAATCACTTTTCAGGAGGAATGAAGCATTATTTCAATGAGCTGTAAGGGTACCAACAAATTTGAGCACACCTGTATATATATATGTGTATGTGCGTATATACATATATATGTGTGTATGGGTATGTTTTATTTATATTTATTTATTTTTATATATAATTATTATTATTATTATTATTATTATTTTCTCCCAGCATAACTTTCCAAGTGTCAGTGTCATTGTAAAGGAGTATATAAATTGCTTAAACAGGGACTCTGGGGGAATAATAGTCTGGTACAAAGTCCATCAAAAAATAGTCACACATATGGCTCAAAATAAACAAATACATGATCTCTACACAAACCGATGTCTTCCTGTCTGCAGTGTATGTTCCCTCAACAGAATTGCCTTACCACAATGAGGAAATCTTCCCAAACCTCCAGATTGAGATCTGTCATTTCCAGGCCCAGGGAAGTGTACTAATCTGTGGGGACCTGAATGCCAGGAAGGCAGCCTGACTTTACTGGCACAGACAGCAACATATTCAACCACTCCCCCTTAAAAACACCCATTAGCTCCCTCAGACACAGTCACGACATGCAAGTGAATAAAAAAACGGGCAACAATTACTGCAGATCTGTCAGGGACTTGGTCTGTATATTGTGAATGGCAGGATCTGGGGGGACTCTCTGGGAAGATATACCTACAGCTCAGCTCTTGGCAGCAGCACCGTAGACTACGCTATCACTGACGTAGACCCTCTCTCAGTACATTCACTGTCAAACCACTAACACCTGTCAGACCACAGCCAAATTTCTGCGTTTCTGAAAAGGACAGAGCAGAACATCAGCGCGCGCACACACACACACACACACACACACACACACAGCCCAGCAAACTGTACAACCTCAGACACTCATACAGATGCACTCAGACAGTGCAGAAGTATACCAGAAAGCAATTGGAAATCAGGAAATTCACTCACTTATATACATCTTTCTTGTCACCCCAAATCATCATAGTAAAAAAGGAGTAAATCTGGCTATAACAAACTTTAATATATTTGAAAAATGAGCTATACAAAAAAAGAACATCCCAACCAAACACAAAGAAGAGAACTGGTTTAATTAGGACTGCAACAATATGGGGAAGCAGTGGCGGACAAATCTTTAGTCCGGACGACCGGGACTACCAAAAATTGTGACCATACTACTTGCAGTAACGGGATTTATTTTATTAAGTGGTGGATTGGCAGGTGGGGCCACAGTTTGCTGGTCTTCCTCAGGGCCATATCCAGTGTAGGTCTGGTTCGTCCACCTGCAGACTGCACCATCCCTTCATCTGAGAGAGAGAGTGAGAGACACGAGTGAGACAATCTGTCTGGGGTGACAGGGGGACTGCACCTCGCCTAGTCTGGTCTCCTGTGAGCTGCAGTGGGGCTGTTTGGAAGGTTGCAGAAAAAGCCAGTGGCTTCTGAGGAGCAGCAGAAGAAGTCTGAATCCCTGCGAGAGCCAGGCAGAAGGGCCAACTGAGGAAGAGGAAGGCCAATGAAGAGGAGGACCTGTGAGCAGTCTGGGAGCACATCACCTTTGTCAACGTCAGGGACCAAAGCATTACCCCATCCTGGTGGCTAAGCACTGCATGGTGTATGAAGATCCTGACACCAAAAATAGAACAATCCTCAATATCCAGGTCCCCAGGGAAGGAAAAGATTCAAGTTTGAATCTCAAAACTCAAAATGATATATCTCTGAACAGTGACGCGCACAGCCTAGCGAGGGGGTAGTGGCTGAAACAAACGAAGGGGCACTTCGGTCCCGGGGGTAGGGTGCTGACAAAGTGCGGCCCAACTTCCCGGTTGCGGATCGCGGCGTGGATCGGGGAGGGGCAATCGGGACAAAAGGGGCACTTAGGAAACAACGACAGGGGAATGAAAAGAGGCAGTGGCTCGATATGTCCCTGTATCTGAATATAACTTAAAGCATCTGTGCACTGCAGCACTCCCATGAGGTGCTGGCCCAAATAAGGCAAAAATATACAATGAAAAAGGAGTCTTGTATTAAAAAAAAATCATTTTATTGAATAACTACGCCTTTTGACACTACTGCGATATCATCAGGTCTATAAATACCTAATATGCGAGAGTGCGGCTACAAAATCATTTTTTCATTATATTTTATAAATATAAAATTTGATGTTACGCACACCATCTTAAACAAATTTTGTTTTATATAAAATGTAAACATCACCATGGACATGATTTTGGGACCTTTTCTCATATACAACAATTTAAATCATAAAGTTCATATGTAAAATAAAAATCAAATGTCATTATTATGTATTAATACTGTATATTGTATGCAGAGCTGTCATTAAAGTAGAGCTGCTGTTCATCCACGCATTGTCTTTTGAATGGCCATTACTGTATCATTGCACATTAAAGACAAACATAGCCATTCAAAAGACAATGCCTGGGTGAACAGCAGCTCTACTTTAATGTATAATGCTGGATTTCATTAATTCACTTCTTGTCGTCCACGCTATTTGTCATGGGGCGCATGTGTACACTGTGCGTGTTTCCAAGTGGGTTGACTTCACTTCTGATTGGTCAGATTCTTTCCAGTCGAAAGTCGCGTCGAAATAATCTCGGAAGTAGACCGTTTATATCTCAGCGATGATAATTTTCTTAAAGCAGTGTGGAAACTGCTATTGAAATACAGGCAGGTCTACCATTTTCACTCTCGTCTATCGTGAAGCACCAACACACTATGTGACGCAGGACGAGCCTTCACAAGGATGCGGAATTTACTAATTTTATGAAACTGTTAAGGTCGGAGACATGAACCAAATAGGGAGAGTGTAGCGAATCTCTTTCAACCCCCCAAACAGCCTGTGAATGCTCAAAAACAGCCTTTGCAAACGAATGCATGCATCAGAACAATCAATAACTCACTCTGCTGGGTCCTTCAGAAAATAGAGACCTGCCTCTGAAAGGTTATACCGTGTGTCGCTCAGTGCGGAGTATCCGGTCCGGCCGCGCGTTCGAGTCCATCTTTGATCAGGAAAACGAAGAGCTAATGCGCGAATGGACGAGAGAGGGGCGGGTCTGTGCGGCGGATCCCGCTCACTGATTGGCTCACTACATCGATGCTCATTATGCTACAGTGTGATTGGTCACAAGTATCTAGCAAACCTGAAACATTTTAATTCCACGTAGATGTATGTAATTCCTCTCACCAATTATAATAACAGTAACGAGTCGTCTGTGTGAAATGTAGTGGAGTAAAAATTACATTATTTTGTTCATAAATTTACTGGAGTAAAAGTAAAAGTAGCCACAAATAAAAAATAAAGTAAAGTACAAATACTCGAAAAACGTACTTAAGTACAGGAACGAAGTATTTGACCTTCGTTACTTTACACCCCTGTAATTCAGTTTGGATTATACAGGGCCTGGATGTATCTGCCTTGCTTTCTGTGTCTTGAGAAGTCTGTAGCAAACAGAGATACTAATTTACATAACATGCACTGTTTCTTGCCTTATCATTTTCCGGGGATGAGGTAAACATGCTTAAATTGAGGTAAACATGGTTAAATTGATCACAAACGCTCCTGTTGTTCCTACAATTCGTCCACAAGGTCCCAGAAGTGGTGAGGTTGAATTGTACCAAAGGGCCTGACATACCATATTTACTTATTATCTATATTGTTGATTGTACAGTAGCCAATATAATTTGTTAGATTTGCATATTAATCAGCATTTAATTAATATTCATGTTTTCCTCCACTTTATCCCATATATGTACTTCCTGTGTTCCATCTTGAGGTTTTGGCCTATCAATGACCGCACCTGTTTTAACTAGGGGTTCAGAGCCGTCACTGAGTCTGGGGCTTCCTGTGTCTGTCACATGTTTCTCCATTATATTTTATTGTCATTATCTAATAAACATCTTATAATTTCATCACATCCTGTGGAATCCTCACAACATCAACCTCGGTCAGTGGTATATTTCCCCCCAACCTTCTGCTCAGACCAACCTTCCTTTGTTTTGAAGGCTAACCAGGACAGTGCTTCCCCATGCCTTTTGACTACATCCTGACTTCTCTTTCAACTGTGCTGATTAAATCTGAACTCTTAAATTATTAAATGGTTGTCATGCAGAGAGCTGTAATAATTCAGGGCACCGGTTCCCAAACACCAGTCCATAGCACAGTTAGCACCGGTCAGTAGCATATTTCGTCTGGTCCCTCTGGCATCATTCAACCCACACCCACATAAAAGAAGCTGAAAATATCACAGCAGTGTGGAGTAGTGGTCAGGGTTCTGGACTCCTCAGTAGAGGGTTGTGGCTCCAATCCCTGGAGGGGGGACACTGCTGTTGTACCCTTGAGCAAGGGACTGTCCCTGACTTAATCTAGTACAAACACACCTGTCTAAATGGGTAATTGTATGTAAAAAATATTGTAAATTGCCCTGAATAATAAAGGTGTATGCTAAGAAATTTAGTAATGCTAAATAAAAATGCTTCAGGTGTCCTTTATTGATAGTAGATATTTTTAGCAGGTTCAGAAATAAACAGGATGGGTCCACTAGTGTGATGTAGATTTCAGTATTTGTTTTGGTACAATTTCATAAACTAATTCATCCAGTTAACAGCAGTACTGTATCACCATTGGATTGAGGGAATGGAATTTTATTGTGGGTCAGACATATCCCCCTCTCTAGAATTGATGAAAAATGACACAGTGCACTTAAAGAAACCAAATCAGCATTGTATTTTATATGGAGAATCTCTACAAAACAGGAACAATTGAAACATGGGAAAAACTGCAATCAAGTTGTTATTTATATATATATATATATATATATATATATATATATATATTTTAAAATCACATTTGTTGTCATTTTGAAGTTGAAATTTAAGAGACAGGTCCCAGACACATTCAAAAAGCCCTTTAAATTAACACCTATAATACATAAAGTATAAAAATGACAAGAGCAAAAGATGTTCCAGTTTCAGTGGTGATAAGGAGAATTGAGTTTTTTAAATACAGTTTTGAATCTGTGTGTGTGACTTTATGTGTCTGTCAACAACAAACACACAAACATAGTTGATCACAGCATCCCACATGCATGTACTCCGCTCTAGAGGGTCCGCCCAGGTAGGGAGAGCAGTTGTGGTAGTGATCCCCTCTCTCCTGGTCCATTCAGTCTACGACAGGCTGTGGGGGTTGAGAACAATAATTAATCTAGAGCAATGCTGCACTGTCCCTTAGGCTTAGTCGTTAGTCTGTTGCCTCCCCAGTCATCATGAGTCTGTTCGACTGAGGTGACTCGTGTCCCTGCCCTCCTTGGACCTCGGGTTCAATTCCGAGCCTTTGAGTGTGTCTGCCTGTCTGGAGTTGTCCTGACATCCTCCTACAGCCCAGAGACAGGCTGCTTAGGCTGACTGGCTACTGTAGTTCTGTGAGTGTGTGTGAATGTATGTGTCCTTCCTGAAACCCTGCACTGAACGAAGTGGTCTCTCTCTGGGGGGAAGAAGAAATCCTGCTGGCTCTCACCCCCTTGTCTCCGCAGGTGCCGCACAGACAGCCGAACAACCCGTTGACTATCTGGAAGGCGCACAGCACCATCTCAATGCAGCTGGCAGCCATGATGATTGAGAACAGAGTGATGTTGAACTCCACCACGTTCTCTGGTTCTTTGCACAAACTCCAGCTGTCCTTGTTGAAGAGGTAGCTGCTATTGCTGGAGGGAGAGCGGGGAGAGAGAGATAGAGACATCAGTATCCCAAATTCAGGTCTCAGAAGCTCTCAGATGTCCTACAGCCAGGCAGTGCTGGCTGGGAATGTTGGACTGGACTGGACTGGACTGTGTCTCTGCAGGACCAGGGCTGGAGACCCTGATGGACTGTATTGTATTGTAGCTCTCTATGTTACTGTGTATACCTTTATTTGAGCTGTTGAGGACCTTGTGTATTGGTGGAGGATGCCTTACTCAAATTTCTCCAGTTGCTCTGCGAATGGTGTTCCCCATTCCATTTTAAAAGTATTCCAGTTCATGTACAGGCAGGTTGGGCCATTGATGAGGCCCAGCGAGGCTGTCACCAAGCTGTACAGGCCACCCACCAGGCCCACAGCCGCAAACGCAATGGACAGGAACATCTGGACACACAGACACACAGACAGACACAGAGTGATGGTACTACAGGAAATTATTGTACTGGGGGACTGTTAACTGCATCCACTGTCGTGTATTACTGCACTGCCTGGTTGAAAGATATGACCAAAGATCCTCCATCCAAACAAAATTGTCAGCTCCCTCTTTTCGTCTGTCTTTGACACACGACGCAATGTGAGATTGCAAGGAGTTCTGGTGGCACTTTTCTCCCTATCTATATAATGGAAAACCTGCTTCATTTCATATTCCATATTTCATAGCCTGAACTAGCAACAGCACTCCGGCAATAAAGCGTTCTTGTCAGGTCATAAAATATAGCTAATTGAATTAATAATAAGAATATGTTAAGGAGAGGTGTAGATCTAATACAATCCAGGTGCATTGTGTTTAAAAATGCTATTGTTTTTTTAAAGAGAAAGCTTTGAAAATGAAATGAGGCAGGTTTACCATTATATACAGTGAGGGAAAAAAGTATTTGATCCCCTGCTGATTTTGTACGTTTGCCCACTGACAAAGAAATGATCAGTCTATAATTTTAATGGTAGGTGTATTTTAACAGTGAGAGACAGAATAACAACAAAAAAATCCAGAAAAACGCATTTCAAAAAAGTTATAAATTGATTTGCATGTTAATGATGGAAATAAGTATTTGTCCCCTTCGACTTAGTACTTGGTGGCAAAACCCTTGTTGGCAATCACAGAGGTCAGACGTTTCTTGTAGTTGGCCACCAGGTTTGCACACATCTCAGGAGGGATTTTGTCCCACTCCTCTTTGCAGATCCTCTCCAAGTCATTAAGATTTTGAGGCTGACATTTGGCAACTCGAACCTTCAGCTCCCTCCACAGATTTTCTATGGGATTAAGGTCTGGAGACTGGCTAGGCCACTCCAGGACCTTAATGTGCTTCTTCTTGAGCCACTCCTTTGTTGCCTTGGCTGTGTGTTTGGGGTCATTGTCATGCTGGAATACCCATCCACAACCCATTTTCAATGCCCTTGCTGAGGGAAGGATGTTCTCACCCAAGACTTGATGGTACATGGCCCCGTCCATCGTCCCTTTGATGCGGTGCAGTTGTCCTGTCCCCTTAGCAGAAAAACACCCCCAAAGCATAATGTTTCCACCTCCATGTTTGACGGTGGGGATGGTGTTCTTGGGGTCATTCCTCCTCCTCCAAACACGGCGAGTTGATTTTGGTCTCATCTGACCACAACACTTTCACCCAGTTCTCCTCTGAATCATTCAGATGTTCATTGGCAAACTTCAGACGGGCCTGTACATGTGCTTTCTTGAGTAGGGGGACCTTGCGGGCGCTGCAGGATTTCAGTCCTTCACAGCGTAGTGTGTTACCAATTGTTTTCTTGGTGACTATGGTCCCAGCTGCCTTGAGATCATTAACAAGATCCTCCCGTGTAGTCTGGGCTAATTCCTCACCATTCTCATGATCATTGAAACTCCACGAGGTGAGATCTTGCATGGAGCCCCAGACCGAGGGAGACTGACAGTTATTTTGTGTTTCTTCCATTTGCGATTAATCGCACCAGCTGTTGTCACCTTCTCACCAAGCTGCTTGGCGATGGTCTTGTAGCCCATTCCAGCCTTGTGTAGGTCTACAATCTTGTCCCTGACATCCTTGGACAGCTCTTTGGTCTTGGCCATGGTGGAGAGTTTGGAATCTAATTGATTGATTGCTTCTGTGGACAGGTGTCTTTTATACAGGTAACGAGCTGAGATTAGGAGCACTCCCTTTAAGAGAGTGCTCCTAATCTCAGCTACTTACCTGTATAAAAGACACCTGGGAGCCAGAAATCCTGCTGATTGATAGGGGATCAAATACTTATTTCCCTCATTAACATGCAAATCAATTTATAACTTTTTTGAAATGTGTTTTTCTGGATTTGTTCTTTGTTTGTCAGTGGGCAAATGTACAAAATCAGTAGGGGATCAAATACTTTTTTACCTCACTGTAGATAGATATGTAGAAAAATCGCCACCAGAACCCAGTGCAATCCTACAATGCACTGCTCTGGCTTAGACAGAAGTTAAATATTAAATAGGCGGAGTTGACCATCTTGTATGGAAACATATATTGGACTTAATTCAAATGTTAATGCAAAATGGAACATGATTATACAATCCCACAATTGCATTACCATGTTCAATTTATACATGCATTATTTGGGACAAAATGCAAATGCAAATGCAATAATCCAATTGCATTTTTATATATTAGTACGCACATTCGCTGACAATATTACAATGGTAATGCAAAAGGCAATTGAAATTGCATTTTCAAAGACTTCCCCGCTATATGATAGACTTTATTCAAATGTTAATGCAATTGTGAAATTAGAGAAACAGCGCCCCCTTTGCATATGCATGTCCTATAGAATACCAGACAGTTGGCAGGGAGCCTAAAAAAATGTGTAACGCAGCATGGCGAAGTCTGCTGTGTCTAAGACAATTTTCCCCTTGACAAATCGTCCCCCTCCTATGTTCTCCACATGAGCAATTTTAAGTCTCCTTGTTTGAGTCAGGTGTACTTTATTGTGAAAAAATTAGTAGACTAACATCTATGTATAATGTACTTAACTGTACTTCTTTTTCATGTTGGTATATGAAAAATAAATATATAGGTTGTTTTTATTTATCTTACATTACATGAGTGGGTGTAACTACATTTATTAGTAGTACTATAGTAGTAATACTAATAAGTATTGTTTTGACAATGGTATAGTCCCCCCCCTCGGTCTCTGGTGCATAGTGATCTTACCCCACAGCGATTGGCGCAGCAGCCCTGCTTCCCCGTGGCTTGGATGTGAATGGCGGGAACCAGCACCTGGGCGGCGAGCAGAGGGGAGAGAGGTACTCACCACTCGACACTAAACAGCAGCAACTATACGGTAGGCCTATATGCTGTAATTAGCTGTTTGTCTGCACACTAGGAGGCACATACACTCACACACACATTTATATACATAAACACACAAACACACACAACAGGGGTCGTGTTACAGGTATGTTGCCATTTATCTGCACCTCAGTCTCACAACCGCGTGCGTTCATGTACTATTTAAATACTCAGACAAGCCCACTTACTGGTATAGGCCCCAAAGGCGTACACTGATCAGCCATAACATTATGACCACTGACAGGCGAAAGTGAATAACACTGATAATCTCATTATCATGGCACCTGTCAGTGGGTGGGATATATTAGGCAGCAAGTGAACATTTTGTCCTCAAAGTTGATGTGTTAGAAGCAGGAAAAATGGGCAAGCGTAAGGATCTGAGCGACTTTGACAAGGGCCAAATTGTGATGGCTAGACGACTGGGTCAGAGCATCTCCAAAACTGCAGCTCTTGTGGGGTGTTCACAGTCTGCAGTGGTCAGCACCTATCAAAAGTGGTCCAAGGAAGGAAAAGTGGCAAACCGGCAACAGGGTCATGGGCGGCCAAGGCTCATTGATGCACGTGGGGAGCGAAGGCTGGCCCGTGTGGTCCGATCCAACAGACGAGCTACTGTAGCTCAAATTGCTGAAAAAGTGAATGCTGGTTCTGATAGAAAGGTGTCAGAACACACAGTGCATCGCAGTTTGTTGCGTATGGGGCTGCGTAGCCGCAGACCAGTCAGGGTGCTCATGCTGACCCCTGTCCACTGCCGAAATCGCCTACAATGGGCACGTGAGCATCAGAACTGGACCACAGAGCAATGGAAGAAGGTGGCCTGGTCTGATGAATCACGAGTTCAAGGTGTTGACTTGGCCTCCAAATTCCCCAGATCTCAATCCAATCGAGCATCTGTGGGACAAACAAGTCCGATCCATGGAGGCCCCACCTCGCAACTTACAGGACTTAAAGGACCTGCTGCTAACGTCTTGATGCCAGATACCACAGCACACCTTCAGAGGTCTAGTGGAGTCCATGCCTCGACAGGTCAGGGCTGTTTTGGTGGCAAAAGGGGGACCTACACAATATTAGGCAGGTGGTCATAATGTTATGGCTGATCGGTGTATATTTCATTTATAATCACCTCTACAAAGTAACATGTTTTATTTCAATATGTGTGTATATGAATGTGTGTGTGTTTGTGTGTGTAGTAGATCACAGAAGTGTCGATGATGCTGTCTTGACAGTGTTGAATATGATTTATGAACATCTTGAGTCACCTAATAACTCTAGGCTCTAGGCTTATTAGGTGGATTCATGATTTTTTGACAAAGATAACTCAGCAGGTTAGATTTAATTCTGCCCTTTCATCCATTCGGTGTATTAATACAGGAGTACCACAATTGTGCATATTATCTCCAGTACTTTATACCTTGTGCACCAATGATTGTAAACCACTTCATCAAACACATTATTATGTTAAATATGCAGATGATACGGCTATAGTAGGCTTATTAGACTGAAGCCAGTCTTCTCTGGCTGGGTTTTTGAGAGAAATCATGCACTTTACAAACTGGTGTGACCAGAACTACCTGGAGATAAATGTTAAGAAAACACAGGATATGGTGCCGGAGGTTTCGGACAGGATAGGAGAGTCTGTTATTACCAGAGTGTCCTCGTACAGAAATCTTGGGGTGGAAATAGACAATTGAATTTTGGAAAATGTACTGCAACTAAGATTAAGAAGATTAAACAATGTTTTTCTTTCATGTGAAAGCTTGATTATTTTAATGTTGACCAGACTGTGATATCATTATTTTATCAAAGTGTGATGCAGAGAATTCTATCCTTCTGCTTATATGTATGTTTGGAAATATGCATTGTAAGGACCAACATAATATAGAGACAGTAGTTATGCTATTAAGACAATTGGAATCAGCCAACAGTCTGATTCCAATTCTGACCCTCTCATCCCCTCTCGCATCTCTTCCTGTTTGTCTGCTATCTGCACCTGAATGTACTCGCACCACCTCAAGCTCAACCTCTCCAAATCAGATCTCCTGTATTTCCCCCACTCTTCCTCACCTTCTGCTGATCTCTCCATCTTGATCCCCTTGGAATCCACCACACTCTCTCCTTCTTCTTTTGCTAAAAATCTATGAGTCACCCTCGATCCTGCGCTCTCCAACACCCTGCACAACACCACGCTGACACGCACCTGTAGATTCTTCCTGAGGAACATATGCTGAATCCATCCCTTCCTCACTGACTACTCGACTCAGCAGCTCGTCCAGTCATTGGTCCTCTCCCGCCTGGACTACAACTCCCTCCTGGCCGGCCTGCCTGCAACTATTACCCGCCCACTCCAGCTCATCCAGAATTCTGCAGCTCGTCTGGTATTCTCTCTGCCCCGATTCGCATACGCTACTCCACTGCTCCGCTCCCTCCACTGGCTCCTGATACCAGCACGCATTCAGTTCAAGACATTGACCCTCACCTACCGCTGTTTTGACCACACTGCACCAAGCTACCTTTAGTCCCTCGTCTCCCCATACATCCCACTCTGTTCATAAAGAGTCTGTGTAGGTATAGCAGGAGAGGAAGTAAACGCAGGCCCCTACACAAGATAATAATTTTATTCCAGCAGCAATTAGATTGAACATTTAAGGTGATAGTGTTGCTATTGTTTTGCATACATGTGCTTTGCACTTATATGATGATAATACACTTTGTTATGATTAATGGTAATGCACTTTGTGATGTGATGATTAATTTTAATTATGTGTCTATGTTATGTTGTATGTTTGAATGTCTGCTTTTTAAATGTTTTAATGTATTATTTTATTGTATTTTTTATTATATACGTGGATACTATTTTGGGCCAAACGAATTTCCATTTTAGGGATATTAAAGATGATTTGATTTGATTGATTGATTTGATTTGATTTGGGCTGTGTTGGGCGCAGACCGCAGGGGGATAGCCATCATAAGGTGAAAAAAACAGTTTGCCAATGTGAGCCCTTCAGGGTGATTATACCATGATACCCGCGCACAAACACACCAGTAAGACTATAAAACAAGTGTGTTGCACCATGACCCAGAGTTCACAAAGCACCAGCCCTGCTGTACACGGCAGGGCAGACTAACAGCAAGTGGGTGAATCATTCACCCTGCTATCAGCTCTGACTCATCTCCCAGAGTTCCTTGGGAGAGGGCTGGGCTGGAGATATCAGGATGCAGCTCTGGGGGAATAAAGAAGCCTTTATCTCCCTCCTTATCGATTCAGTACACAACCCCAGTGTGTGTGTGTATGTGTGTGTGTGTTTATATTGACACAGCAACATACGGTAACTATCAAGGAACTTAAGCCTAAATCACTTACAAGCTCAGAGAAACTGAGTAGACTACAAGAACTGAGAAATTGAAAACTCACACACGCACACACACACTCACATACATATACACCAATCAGCCATAACATTATGACCACCTGCCTAATATTGTGTAGGTCCCCCTTTTGCCACCAAAACAGCCCTCACCCGTCGAGGCATGGACTCCACTAGACCTCTGAAGGTGTGCTGTGGTATCTGGCACCAAGACGTTAGCAGCAGATCCTTTAAGTCCTGTAAGTTGCGAGGTGGGGCCTCCATGGATCGGACTTGTTTGTCCAGCACATCCCACAGATGCTCGACTGGATTGAGATCTGGGGAATTTGGAGGCCAAGTCAAAACCTTTAACTCGTGATTCATCAGACCAGGCCACCTTCTTCCATTGCTCCGAATGTCTAGTTCTGATGCTCACGTGCCCATTGTAGGCGATTTCGGCAGTGGACAGGGGTCAGCATGAGCACCCTGACTGGTCTGCGGCTACGCAGCCCCATACGCAACAAACTGCGATGCACTGTGTGTTCTGACACCTTTCTATCAGAACCAGCATTCACTTTTTCAGCAATTTGAGCTACAGTAGATCGTTTGTTGGATCGGACAACACGGGCCAGCCTTCGCTCCCCACGTGCATCAATGAGTCTTGGCCGCCCATGACCCTGTCTCCGGTTCACCACTTTTCCTTCCTTGGACCACTTTTGATAGGTACTGACCACTGCAGACCGGGAACACCCCACTAGAGCTGCAGTTTTGGTGATGCTCTGACCCAGTCGTCTAGCCATCACAATTTGGCCCTTGTCAAAGTCGCTCAGATCCTTACGCTTGCCCATTTTTCCTGCTTCTAACACATCAACTTTGAGGACAAAATGTTCACTTGCTGCCTAAGATATCCCACCCACTGACAGGTGCCATGATAACAAGATTATCAGTGTTATTCACTTCACCTATCAGTGGTCATAATATTATGGCTGATCGGTGTACATAATTCATACAGAAAAACCTATGTTATTTCTAAGCCACTTTTAACCTGAACCGACTACAATGTCCGTTTCCCCACCCTGACTTAACAAAGCATCTGAGAAACTGCAAAAAGAGGTACAGTACAGGTGCATGTATACATAAAAGGACGATTCATTTCCCCACATCACACTCACCAAGATGCCTCCCCCGATCAGCCCCCCCATGTACTTGACCTCCTCTGTGATGCGGCTGGATCCATCAAGGGTGTCCTCTGTGGTGTATTGCGTTGACCAGTCGGGGAAGAAAAGAATGATGTTGCAGATGATGCAGACGAGGGCGAAGGGGTACAGGGAGCCCCCGATGCACTTGGCGCACTTTCCCGTACACATAGTGACCTAGCGAATGTGATAATCAAATCAATACAGGAAATGAGATTATTCTGCAGTGCGAACTCAGGTGTGTCGAATCCTGTTTCTTTTTTTTTACGGAAATTCACACCCTCGAAACAGTCTGCCTTTACACAGTCTGGGCGCACTTGTTCTCTCGTGGTGTGGTCAGTGGGGAGGGTGGATCTGCGAGGGTGGCTCTGAGAAGATGATCGCTATGACACTGCAGTGTTCTGGATGCTGATCTGGCCGTGTGACCACGCTGGCTAGCCCACCGTTACAGCCGCCGTACTAAGGTTAATTACCCCCACAGAAATGCCCTCTCTGTCTCTGTCTCTGTGTCTCTGTGTCTGTCTCTCTCTCTCTTTATCTCTCTCCCGGCAGTCAAGGTGAAGAGGCAGAGACAGGGGAAAGGGGAGACGTCCGGGAGGTTAAATACACTTTCGGTTCAGGGGCGGGTGGTTTGCTACAGATGCTGAACCTCGCCCTCCCCTTCCTGGTTTTCATTGGTGTCATGGGCAGTAATGAACTCTGAGTGTGTTATCAGGATATGAGCTGGGGCTATTTACTTTGCGAGAGGGTGAGGGAGGGAGACAGAGTGAGAGAGAGAGGGTGAGAGAGGTAGAGACAGGATCTCATGTGTCATTACTCACCAGAGATACAGAAGCGGTCAGTTTCTGGTGAATTGGGCTGGATGGTATGCTGTGTGATCTGGTGCGGGTCGAGGTCAGCACTGCAAGTGCTGGCAGTCACCTGACCCAGACGTGCAGTGGTATCTAAACACTGGATAAGCTTGGTGGGGGGTGGGGCAACCACCACCACCCAGATGGGAAAAATATACGATCCAGTCAGAAATAGATCCTATGCAGTTGGAAATGTAGACCCAGTTGTAATTTCACTCCCGGCTGCCCACCCCCACTCACCACAATGCTGTTGCTGTAATTTGTACCATTCATAGGTGGAATATTTCCTCCCCCCTTCCCCAGAAAAATATTCCTGCTACACTGTATCCAAACACAAGGGGAATTTGCATGGCTACATTACTAGCACTGAGCATTCTCCTAAGCTGCTATTTGTGGTCTTCACGCTAGTGGGGGCGGCTCGCCAACCTTCTCGGAGGAGGTGGGGTTAAATACCTCATTAAATACACCATTAAATACCACAGTTACTTAATGAAACCCTTTTCCAACTGCTGATTTGCCCCCTCAGAGCAGCATGGACTTTCTCAGCTCTTGAAACCTCTCTCCGGTGTCCAAACTGTCTCTAACATGACCATAATCTTGTCCAGTACAGGGTTCTCCTATTTATTTATTTATTTTTCATTGTCCAATGACTAACCTACGCTGTCCACTAAAGTGCTCTCGACTTTCCAGGCAAAATTCTGACTAGACTGGCCAATGAGAGTCCTTGATTGCCTGGGATGGGCCAACGAGAAATCCTCCACTGACCAGTGCACATTCCAGACTGGGCCAACGAGAAATCCTCCACTGACTAGTGCACATTCTAGACTGGGCCAGCAAGAATACCTCCACTGACCAGTGTGCACTGGGCCAACGAGAATTCCTCCATTGGCTAATGCGTGTTCTAGATTGGGCCAACGAGAATTCCTCCACTGACTAGTGCGCGTTCCAGACTGGGCCATCGAGAATACCTCCACTGACCAGTGCACATTCCAGACTGGGCCAACGACAATTCCGGATTGATCAGCCTAGTGTCCAACAAGAATCTAGGGTTCTAGACTGGATTGATCTTTTAGTGCTCTAGACTTTCCAGTCAGAATCTGTGATGGCTCACTGGTAATCCTAGATTGTCTTATATTGAATCCTTCATTGCCCAGTTAACGATGTACGCAGCTAAAACCAAAATAACATTATTATTATTTCGTTATTTCACAGATGCGCTGATTGAAGGTGACATATGTGGTTTAACAAACACTACCACACAAATGTTCCGAGTCTGCACCATATCACAAGGGCACCTATGTCACTGTCACCATCCCTCCACACAGTACAGCCCACAAACTGCAGGACAGCGTCATTTATTCCTGCTTGTGATACCAGATACGATTATGATGAACACCACTGCCATTAAACTGACTGTTGCTGTTACCTAGGGGATATGCAAAGAATCTGCACTGCTGTGGGTGATACGGTGGCTAACAACCCATTGTCTCGAGAACGGTTCCAATATCAGAGTGGAACATCTTGGGATTTTACCATGGCCATTAATACCTGACGTGTTATCTGCGTGTCAGAGGGCATCCCGCCCCGCCCCACAACTAATAACCATACAGGTGGGGTGAAGCAGTGTTTTATGACAAAAATGTAGACTGTACCCTCAGCCACTTCCCCCTCCAGGTCAGTGACCTCTCTGTTCAGGAATTCAGAGCAGAATTAAAAATAAACTCACAGCAAAGAGATAGGGGGAGAGAAACTCTCTATCCCTCTCTCTCTCCCCCTCCTCTCTCTCTCTCTGTCTCTCTCTCTGAGTTTTCAGCCACATAAGGGAGGCCTGTGGGTTTCAGGTCTCCCCTCAGTGTCAAAGACCTCTCTGTCGACGAATTTATAGTAGATTTAAAAATAAACACAGCAAAGAGCGAGAGTGAGAGAGGGAGGGGTCAGTTTACAGCATCAATGTGAGCCCGGCCAAGTCAACAGCACGGTTTTATGATGTTTTTGTTTGCTCTACAGTTCCTTGTTCTCTTAAGGTCCCAACGAACATTAATGTGTTGTTTATGTATGATTTTGGCCCCTTGACAGAGAGAGAGAGATGGGGATAAATTAGATTAACTGATTTTCCCTTCCCTGAAATAAAAATCCCTGCAGGTTATTGTCTTTCGTAGGATGTCAAAGGAAGGCAGAACTACAGCGTGGGGCTGCTGGGTGGGACGTGGGTCGCTTACGATATTTGGCACACAGAGTGAGGGTCCCAGACAGACCAGCCTGGGCAGGAAGCAAAGGCGAATCGGGGGTCGTTATGTGTGACAGACAATGGCAAACCAGCATGCAGGAGTCAGCAGAAGGGAAGGAGAATGGGAAAGTACACAGTGAAAAAACAAGTAGGAAAAGAGACAGAAAGAGTAGAAAAGACAGGAAGACAGAATGAGAATAAGAGAGAGAGAGAGAGAGAGAGAGAGATGCCCCTCCCGGGTCAGACCTGAGTGAAGTCACATTTTCCATATGGGGTGTCATTTGACAGCGTGCCCCTCCTCTCACCCCCCCCACCCCTTTCATGTTTCCTCCTGTACCAGGCAGTACCAAGCACTGCTCAGCCCCAATTAACCCCCCCGCCTTCCCACACACACACACAACAGCAAAGTCCTGCGCTCACCCCCTCAGCACAGACTGCAGGCTTTGTACATTAGTCCTATATCTATTCAAATAAAATATCAGTCTAATTGTGAGTCCTGTATATTATTTCACAATTTTGTCTTTATTTATTTTCTGTTTTATTTCATTTTCTGCCATCAGGTCCCTGTCCTTGGTGGCCACTAGGCACACACCACCGTACTAGCGAGGAGTATGGCTGGGGCAAGACCAGCAACAGCAATTGCACAAGAATTAGGCCAAACCGAACCCAACCTCCAACCGAGGCAATAAGGGTATCCACGCTTAGCACTCATAATGTTGATTTTATTTCCCCTATGCCCCCTCTCCCTTAGCTCTTAACGATGACTTCACATCTTGTCTGCACTTATTAGCTTCTACAATCTAGGATGTTGGACTTGTATTGTTTACTGTATATTTCCTATACACATAAATTGGAATTTGTAAATTTGCACTATGCTTGGAATTGCACTTTGTATTGCTCTTATATTTTGCAAGTCACCCTGCTAAATAATAATAATAATAATAATAATAATAATAATAATAATAATAATAATAATGACAGCCTGGTGCCCATACCTCAAAATGCTCATATCATACGTCTCGAACCAGATTGGATTTGTGTGTGTTTCTGTTTGTGTGTGTGTGTGTGTGTGCCAGATCAGCCTTGTCAAGGCACAAGTGTGGGTGGGGACGGGATCATCATTCTGCAATGTCCTAACTAACCTCCTCCCTCTTCTGTTGAACCACCACCACCACCCCACCCATGCCTTGGGGCCCCTGATGACTGAACCCCCAAAACACCTGCTCAATGATTTTTTGTGCTTTTCCTCACAGCCTTGAAGTCCCCTGCATGAGGAGGATCTTTTGTTTGGCTGTACTTCCCCATTATCCATGCAAAGGGTTACAATAAAACACCTGATGACAGTATATCCCTTAAGGTCTCCGTATTGCTTCCGGGGACAGTGTGGGGGGACAGTGTCTCAGCTTCACAGGCCCCTCTCTTCACTTCTGTCAGGGATGAGCGCTAACCAAGGTCGCGTTCACGTATCCCACAGCTTGCTGCCCTGGATGCGTCTTGCTGCGCTATGTCTGACGTCACACGCAGCAGATTGAAGAACGCATTTCTGCGCAGACCCTGCAGAAATCGATGCGATTGGATGACTTGATTTTGTATTAGTTTTATATTATTTGAGTTTTTATTTAAAACATGGGAATCATGCTTTATTGTGCATCATAGATTTACATTATAGTTGTTAAAATAATTGATGTAATTATTTAATAAAGCATTGACAATGCTAAAGCTTCGATCTAGAATTCTATATCTATGGTGCTGACAATGCGGCTTCATTGTGTGATGATAAGTTGTCGTTCACCTCCGCTAACTAGGGGGCAGCAGTAATTTTAATTTATCTTAACATGTCCCTCTTGATCTCTGCATCGTCTCACAGCCACAGCTAGCCTCGTGCAGCAACTTTTCTGAGATGTGCTGGGCTGCGGAGATTCTGCACAGATTTCTGTGGGTGGGTAGTGGGAGTGTGCATATGTGTGTGAGTGTGTGTCTGTATGTGTTGCATGGCAATGACAATACGAGTCACTCTTAAACACGAGCTTCCTGACTGCATCAGGTCACTGTGAAAACAAGGCCAGTGTGTCCAGTGGGGCGGTGTGGCTGCTGGGGGTAGGTGTTCATTGTGCTCCTCCTGTTACTGACCCTGTGACTGGGGGTTCTCCATTGGCTGCAGTTCTGTTTGACTCTGACCTCCAGTCCTGACACTGTGGGGCCACAGCCTCCTCCAAGACATCAGTAAGTAGGTTTTCATTGGGAGTTTCAAAGGGAAGTGATGAAGTGGTATAGGGGTCTCCAGCCCTGGTCCCTGATGACTACAGTCCAGTCCAGTACAGCAGGCTCTCCAGCGACACAGTCCAGTTCAGTCCAGTACAGTACAGCAGGGTCCCCAGCCCTGGTCCTGTAGAGACACAGTCCAGTCCAGTACAGCAGGGTCTACAGCCCTGGTCCTGTAGAGACACAGTCCAGTCCAGTACAGCAGGGTCTACAGCCCTGGACCTTAAGGGCTACAGTCCAGTTCCTTCTGGTGACATTACATAACCATCTATTGACTGATCTATTCTAGATCAACATTAACTTCAGGCACTAGTTGCAGACACCTATAAAGCTGTTCTGGGGACTCCCCAGGACCAGGGCTGAGGTGATGGGAGACTGGTGTAGGCAGGTAGGCTCAGCCAGAATGCACTGTCCCCCATTCCCCCCCACTCAGCTCAGGGCCGGGGATCCCTGTACACCCTAAAGGGCGGCCCGTGTCCCGGGATGATGACATCAGTGGACTCCAGTGCTGCCCGACGGCTGCGTTCCTGCAGGGAGGGGTTCTCGCTCAGCTCCCGCCAGCCGGGCTCATCTGCACACCGCTCAAACAGGTCCCCCGCCACCAGCACCGTACCAAGCGAGGTCCCGTCCACACGCACACTCACATCGCTGCCCGTGTGCCCCGGGGTGGGCATGATCAAAACCTGCTGGGCAGAGAGTGGTACTGCATTCAACCATTTGCCTTGGATAAGGATGTCTGCTAAGAAATAATAATTACACTTTTATTTAATTTATGTCTTAGCAGATGCTGTTACCCAGAGATGTCCTTATTATATTGTTGTGTATCTGTAATACACTACATTGCACCTAACTACACTACAATACACTTAAAGGGGAACTCCACCAAAAATCCATAATTTCTCAGGTTATTCTATCAATAGAAACATATTCTGTGGAGTGTGCTTATCATGCCCAGCTCATTCTATGTACCAGAAATCAGAGATTGAGACATCAGCCATGACATCACATGGGTCTTAACTCTGGAGCTGCTTTGCTGGAAGTCAAAGGGGATAATCAGAAAAGTCACAAAAATCTTTAAAAACTAACATTTTATGCACGTTCAATGGCCCCTTCACCCTATTTTTCTGAAAGAACCAATGGTTTGTATTCACAAAAAGTTTATTTCATCACCCAGAACTGTTGTTATTATTTTACATGATTTTATTTGAGGGACTGCCATGTAGGCTACAGTGGTGTGCGAACTGTGCACTCGCGGTCTCCAAAGGGGAATCCCGGCCCTTAGTTTTGATCTGACTGCTGGCAGAAGTGAGAAGACTGAAGAGTAACAATTTTTTTTGACTGAACACCAGCTTGCTCTCAATGCCATAGCTTCAAAAAATGTAGTTACTCTTCTTCAAATACTCACCTTTCCACACTTCCTTCAGCCCCCCCCCACACACAAACACAACCCACAGAAAATACCTAGAGCCCCTCACTCACGTGCGGGTCGATAGGGTAGGGCCGCCCCTGGGCTAGTTCGGTGCAGAGGTACCGGTCCCCCTGGCACACATCAAAGCCCACGGCCAGGGTTGCGCTGGGGAACAATCCCAGATTGCCCACGTGGTCGGAGTGTCCGTGGGTACACACCACCCAGCCCACATCCCCCGGGCCCAGCCCCCGCTGCCCCAGCTGGGCTAGCAGGACATCCCGATCCCAGGGGCCCCCAGTGTCCACAAGCACCTGGTTTCCAGGCCCAGAGACAAGGGTGATGGTCCCGTCTGCCCGGGTCGAACCGTCCGGCTGGGGCAGGCAGTAGCCCTCCTTCAGGACCGCTAAGGAGTAGGGCGAGCCGGGGATCTCAAGGGCCCCCAATGGCTCGGTTCTGATGGAGAAGTGGGTCGGCCAGGCTGAGTCCATCTCTGGACCCCCCCTCAACCCCTCCTCCTCTCCGTCCCCTGCCAAGACTCTAACGGTATCCTTTCTCTCTTTGTGTTTCTCTCACACTGTCTCCCTCTATATTTCAGTCACTGTGATTCTCAGTCTTGTTTGCTCTTTTCGTTTCTCTCTGTCTGTTTTATCTCTCTGTTTCTGTCTCACGTCTCTCTCTCTTGGTTTCTCTGTCTGTTGACCCCAGGCTGCAGTGGAGCGTCTCCTGTGCACAGAAGAAAAAGGAAAAACAACAGTGAAATGCTGATTCAACACAATATTCACACTGACATTCACACACAGATGTATTCTGATACACACACGTACACGGATACACACAGACACTACAATATAATTTAAACTAATACACACTGTGATTTATTATATTTTCGACGGAAAAAAATAATCGGGCCCTTACGTCAGCCAACTCTTACGATTAGTGACGTTTTCAAAATTGCGATACAACAAGATATCGGTATCTCAATATCAGTGCAACAGGCGGGGCAACAGACACACGTGTTTGCAGGATCGTAAATAACAGCAGTCCATATAGTTTAACGCACACTGCAACTAATATGGTTCACCGCTCACCCAATCGGACACGTATGTCTTACTAAAGTACCTAGACTTTGAGGTCAGACTTGACTGCAGTTTCACCTCCGCACAGTACAGCCAGTTTGCGGATGTTTTCAAAATAAAGGCTGTCATCGCCGTCTCGGCAATCGACTCGTTCCCCCTGATTGGACGGGAAGACGAGCAGGACCTTTCCGCTGATCTCCAACTAAAACTATACGATGCAGCTTCTTTGTCGTCGTCTGTCTTCTGGTGGACACTGCAGAAACTGCGGGTAGCTAAAATTGCCATTGCGTGCTCAGTGCGCAGGTGTGTGACGTGCTTCAATAATGACCAATAATAATAATAATAATAATAATAAAATAAAGCAAACCAGACTGCAACGGCAGAGTTTAGGCCAGCAACACATGCCCTGAAAAAACTATTGTAGACCCATCTGGACAAAAAGACTCAGGACGGATCTTTCTATGTCACACAACTGCTGGAATCTGGCCCTTACCTACTGTACTTGACTACTCCAAGTTCACCGGTCTTCAAAAAGTCACTGTTCAAATCTGCTTGCACCACCACCAGAAAAAAATTAAACAGCAAACTAGGATTTTAGTTTAATTTGTTTATTTATTAAAAGTTTATAACAAGACAAAAAAAAATACAAAAGAAATAAAAATACAAAATGAGCCGAGTTGCATAACCAAGTGTTGGGACAGCAGCCTGTAAAAAAGGTTTCAAGGTGTTCGATAGGTGTGCCGACATGGCAACTGTACGGTGTTCCCCACCCCCAAGTCTGTGCTGTGACAGTGCCATTTGCGGAGTTGTATTGTACAGGAACTGTGTTGTCTGTGACTGGGCAGAGTCAGGACTGTGCAATGCTGAGTGTGTCTGTATCTGTTCAATCCCATCAATACTGTTAGGAACATTGTAATCAAGGCTCCCCCTTCACAACAGCCTCCCACCACCCCGCCACCAGCCCCCTCCCAACACACCTGGAAGCGCAGAGCAGACAAAACCTTCCGAAACCCTACACAGTAATAAAATACGGCCAGCCTGAGAATCGGGGTGGCCCAAGGAGGCAAGGCGGCGGGGCACCAGGCTCGACAGGAGTTTGTGTAAACACATAGAAGAGAAGATGCATCTGAAGCCACTGCTGAAGCATAGTCTGCAGGGGAGCGGCTGGTCCAGGTGGGTCACTGGCGCTGGATCGTGGGGGATTTGGTTTATACTGTCTGCTGCACTGTAGCAGGGCTGAAAAGCAGCTCAATTGAGAATATGTCCTTGCACTGCACTGCGAAATAGTGTACTGGACTGTACTACTCTCAACTGCACTCATCTGTTTAATACTTCGATATAATGTACTTAATTAATTGAATTACACTATACTGCACTGTACTTGAGTGGACTACACTATACTGTGCTGTACTGCGGTGTATTGCACTGTAATGGCCTGTAGTGACCTATACTGTCCTTGACCTATACATTATTGCCTGTAAGTTAAATATATTGATTGTATTGATGTCAATTGACTGATTCCTGACACTTTCTATAAATGTGACTGCAGCAGAATCTTTACATGGACTATAATAACCAGAGCCTGGACTGTCCTGTCCCAGTAGCCAGGTTTCTGCAGACATGGGGACCATGCCCAGTCCACTCTCCCGTTCCTCGGATCTTACTCGAAAACAAAGTCTAAAGCTCTGTCCGTTCGTCCGGCCATCCAACCAACCATCCACCTCAGAGTTCACCAGCATCATGTGGGCTGCCACCAGCTGCGCCTCCCACTGTCTCCACTTCTCCCTCGCTCATGCCCTCCTCCTTCTCCACTATCACCCCCTCTTCGCTCACAGTCATTGTCCCTATCCTCTTCTTCTCCCCCTCTCCCTTCTTCCCCATGTCGCCTTTCCACACTTCCTTCAGGCAGTCTGCAGGAGAGAGAGAGAGAGAGAGAGCGAGAGAGAGATGAATGCGTATAATTGTATATAGTGGTGAATCATTATAGCTCAGTATAGCATTGTGTGTATTAGTACATCAGTGTGTGTCAGCGTCAATCAATGTATGGATATGTGTAGAAAGTCTGTCAGTGTGTCTGTGCGCACATCTGGGTGTCCTCACCCTGCTCAGAGCTGTCCAGCACATGTCTCTCACACAGGAAGCTCTCCAAACGTTGGTCCTGATGGTGGAAATACCATGTCTCCACCAAGTCTTCATACTGCTCCAGCATGGTCTCACACTGCAATACAACACAGTCAATAACACACACATTCACAACACAGCCTGCCCCCCCACGGTGGCCAGAATGTTACCTGCTTCTTCATGTCGGAGACCTCCACAGATGGCTCATCCCACAGCTCGTAGGGGAGGCCCAGCTCCACCTTCACCCCCTTATTCACCAGGTTCTTCAGCGTTGCCATAGTCTCACTTGTGCCCTGGGAGGGAGAGGGAGACAGAGAGATGCTCATTAGTTGACACATAGCTACAGACTGACAGAGACAGAGACAGAGAGAATGACTAGTAGACACAGACAAGATGGATGGACGGACGGACCTTGGCGTATCGGAGGCTGCCCGGCCTCTCGGCGTGTACGCTGTACTGCAGTATCCCCTCGCAGATGTTGTCAACAGCTTCAGCCAGACGCGTCTCCCTAAAAAAGCACACGTACAGAGACACGCATGTGCACACAGAGACCCTTCCCCTCCCTCTCTCTCTCTCTCTCTCTCTCTCAAATTCAAATTGCTTTATTGGCATGACAGTTGTAGATTAGTATTGCCAAAGCATTATCAGGAAAAAAAAAAAATATATATATATATATTATATATGTAACAAACAATGTTATAATATTTAAACATTACAGCCTCAGGAAATACATATATCACTCCCCACCCTCCACCCTCATACAACACAAATGCAAACAGAACATGTTCCCTTCCCCCACCCCTCCCTCAAGCAGGCATGGTGTCTATATACTGTATCCTGTCCCTCAGGCTGGTGTCACATGCTGTCCCTCAGGCTGTGACATGTGGACACATACTGGGCAGCCAGTGGGGCTGTGTGTCCCTCTCCCAGCACAACCAACAGTTTATCTGTGTTTGTCATTTTGGTGAATTGTGGGATGGAGAAAGTGATTTTATTGATAAAATTGTCCATCTCCAACACCCCCACCCACTCCCACCTCTCTCTCAGCACAGTTCAGAGAGAGGGGTGGGGGTCTCAATCAATACAGTACAGTACCCCCCTTTCTCACTCAGTACAGTCAGTACTCACGAGGTGTTGTATTTGATCTTGCGTTTGCGTTTCCCAGTGTCCAGGACCTCCCCCAGCTCCAGTACCTCCTTCGACCGGCTTGACCTGTCCAGCACAGCCTGCAGCTCCACCGTCAGGTACTTACAGACTGTGGGCACACAGACACACTGACCAGCACTGACACACTATAGTGCACACAGACAGACCAACTGACGCACTATAGACCACAGACACACACTGACAGTGCATAGACGACACAAACATGGTCCTATACTGACACCAATAACATCTCAGATCCCTGCTGACAATGAGATAATCATGTATCTGCAAGTCAAGCGCTCGCTCCGACGCGTCTGCAGTTGGTGGGACTCAATGATGGCCAAGTTAGGTGGTCGTCGGGAGTAGAAAGGTGTCTCTACCCGCTTACCTTCGCATTTATTCGGCAGCCGCTCCCCCTCCTCCCCCTGAGCGAAGCTGGAGAGGTACAGCACGGCCATCATAACAAACCCCGGCATTATGGGCATTTTAATCTTGTCTATAACCTACTGATTTGGGGTATTAGAGCCACATCAACATTTTTGCAATAGGAGCCTCGCAGGTTGGGGAACCGAGCATGCGCACTAGCTTAAGTGTAGCAATTGAGAGGGGCACGGAGTCTGCGCAGTGGTGAACCAGACCAGTTCAGCCAAAGTTCGAGCATATCGATCAGGTCCTGGAAGCAGAAAATAAGCTATACCTCAAAGTAAATAATTAAATATACATACAAAATAACATGTTATACATTTTAACTTATTATTGCCTTTTATTAACAGTATACCAGCCGTAATAGGTTATAATCCGCTCATTTCTTGTGTTTTAACTAAACAAATAACATTGGGAATATTGGTTATCTGCAAGGACCTGGAGGTGCCTCGCTCAACAGAGCAAGATGGCGGATTTTCAGAAAAAAGGGTCGGAGCTCGAGGTGTAATAACAATAACTAAAATAAATAAAAAATAAATACATGCACGAACACAAGCTGACGTTGGAGTCACCTTGGCGTTCGCCACACGTTGTGTTTTTCCTTTTGTCGTAACGACGGTAAGCAATGTTTAATTGGTTTCGCGAATTGTACGTTTATTACTATTTTGTGTGTGGTGACGAACCTCTGGAAAACTCCAATTCACGGGAACAGAAAACGAGACACTATGTTTAATGTGTTGGTAGCCGTATCTCAGTGCGCCGTGTTCACCAAACATTTACACACAAGTCTCCAAGTCTGTGCATTGAGTGGCAGAGAGTACCGTTGACATGAAGTCTGGATATAACACGGTGGCGGTGTTGTTTTGAATGACATAAAACCGCGGGAAAGGTTATTTTTGAACACACAACTATTAACCCGAACCACAAAGCAAATAGAGAAAAGGCAATGTTTTGTTTGCCGGCTTTGGGGGTTGTTTTTGTCCATTGACGATTCCTCCCGGCGTTAAGTGTGGTGCTCACAAACGCTGTGCTAATGTTAACACCGGGCACAGGGCTTGCATGTCAAGAATGATGCTCCCTATCGTTGTGCTAATGTTGACACCGGACACAGGACTCGTAATGAGAGTTACTGTGACTGTGTGGTGAGAGAAACGCCGAAGCGAAATACTGTCGTGATCACATAGGCACAGTAGTGTAGTGCAGTTCACACGGGTCAGGGGTGTAAGCAGACTGTGATCTAATGTGACATATTTATGAGGGTGACCGTGATCTAGTTCTCATCTCATCCAGTGCTGTACCTGTCACCCCCGCCCCACCCCTCCTTTTCTGTCTCTCCCCACCTCTCTCCCACTCGGCCCCCCAGAGAGATGGCGGAGGAGCGGAAGCAGAAGGGCAGCATCACGGTGCTGCCCACTGAGTCCATGAAGGCCATGGCGGAGTCGGTGGGTGTGGGGCAGCTGCAGGAGGAGTCCTGCCTGGCGCTGAGCGAGGAGGTCAGCTACCGCATCAAGGAGATCGCACAGGTCTGACTAGCACTGACCCCCGTCACCCACTCTGTCTGTCTGTCTGTGGGGCTGGGGGTCTGTTTCAGTTTTTCCCTATTCTGTTTGAAATTCTTATGTCAGTCAGAGAACTGGAATTTAAAAAATGGAATTGACCCCCAACCTGTGTGCGTCTCAGTCAGTCTGTGTGTGTTTCCCTCTCTGTGTTTGTGTGTGTGTCTCAGTTAGTCAGTGTGGCTATTTGACTGGCTGTGTCCGTGTGAGTGACTGTTTGAGTGTGTGTCTCTGTTTCTTGTGTGTGCGTGTCTGACTGTCTCTCCGTGTGTCTGATTGTGTGTCGTCCAGGACGCTCTGAAATTCATGCATCACGGGAAGAGACGGAAGCTGACAACAAATGACATCGACTACGCCCTGAAACTGAAGAATGTGGAGGTGAGAGGGAGGGAGAAGAGGGAGATGGGGGGGAGGGGGAGTAATGCATTTGTGTGGTGTAATAGTATTTTGTTACTTTCATACTTCAATGGGTGTGGTGTATATCACAGTGTGTGTTGTATATAAAGTGCATGTGTGTGTTTGTTTCAGCCGCTGTATGGGTTCCAGTCTCAGGAGTTCATCCCGTTTCGCTTCGCCAGCGGGGGGGGCCGTGAGCTACACTTCTACGAGGAGAAGGAAGTGGACCTGAGTGACATCATCAACACGCCCCTGCCCCGCGTCCCACTGGATGTCTCGCTCAAGGGTAATAGACACACGGATTGACTAACTGACTGACACATTGACTGACTGACTGATACACTGCCTAACTTACGAACTGATTGATTGATGTCGCCTCTTCCTGTCTGTCTCGCAGCTCATTGGCTGAGCATCGAAGGAGTGCAGCCTGCCATCCCAGAGAACCCACCCCCAGGTGAGAGAGCATGCTGGAAGCTGCAGATTCACAAGCAGAAGTACCTTTGGTCATAAAATAGCAAATTACTTTCTGGTGTCTTTTCTCAATGTGTGTCCGTCTCTCTACCTTTGGTCATAAAATAGCAAATTACTTTCTGGTGTCTTTTCTCAATGTGTGTCCGTCTCTCACACACAGTGTCCATCTCCTTTTCTCTGTCTTCTAATGTCTCTCATAGTGTCTGTCTTTGTCTGTCTCTGTCTCACGATCCATCTCTCTTTCCTGTATCTGTCTCCCTCCCTCTCTGATTGTCTGTCTGTGTCTGCCATCTGTCTATCTTATCTGTCTGTGTTTCTGTCTCAAACATCTGTCTCTCCCTGGTTATCTGTCTGTTTGTGTCTCACGGTGTCTGTCTGTCCATCTGTCTCTCAGCCCCGAAGGAGCAGCAGAAGGCCGAGTCCACAGAGCCCCTGAAGGCAGTGAAGCCCGGACAGGAAGAAGAGGGGCAAGTCAAGGGCAAAGGTCAGGGGGCAGCCACCACAGAGGGCAAAGGTCAGTGTCAGCCTCACTGTAACATACACAACACAGCACCCTGAGCTACACAATACAGGTCAATGCAAAGGTATGGCTTCCTTTATCTTTTTCTCCACCTCCCATCCCGTCCCCCATCCTGTCCCCCACCCCCAGGGAAGGAGAAGTGCCGTCTGAAGCCGCGCAGCACCCACGAGCTCTCAGTGGAGCAGCAGCTCTACTACAAGGAGATCACAGAGGCCTGCGTAGGCTCCTGCGAGGCCAAGAGAGCGGTGAGCCCCCCGTCCCCCCCTCTGCCTGTCTCTCTGTATCTCTCTGTCTGTCTGTAGCATCTTGTTTTTAAGTGTTGAAGTGTCACTGCAGTTGATAGACTAGCAATCAAAACTGTTTTATGTGACCTTCTCTCTTCCCCTCCTTTCATTCCTCCCTCTCTCCCTCTCTTGCTCTCTTGCTCTTTCTCTTTCTCTTTCTGTCCCTCTCTCAGGAGGCTCTCCAGAGTATCGCCACAGACCCTGGCCTGTACCAGATGCTGCCCCGATTCAGCACCTTCATCTCTGAGGGGGTGAGTGATTCCATCTAGTTGCCTGTCTGCCTGCATGTCAGTCAGTGTGTGTGAGTCAGCTGTGCGTGGCTACAGAGAGCTGGACGTTTGGCTTCAATCAATTAATCAATCGATCAATCAATCAATGGGTCGATGTTATTTAGTGCAGCATCCTTCGCAGAGCTGCCACAAAGCACTTCACAATAAAACAACTACACAAGACTGGGAGAATGCAGGATAATACAGTAACCCACTGGGCCCTGAGAGCCCTATTGGATGACAGACTGTTCTAGGAGAAAACACCTTTATGGGGGACACAGTTAAGGCCTGCTGGTGCCCACCCTCCAGGCAGCGTCACAGAAATGGGTATTGTGAAGGTCACAGAGCCGATATATATATACATAGTTCTCTGTGGGTCTTCCTCCACACATACTGGGGACGAACTGGGCTGTAAGGGACCCAGGGGACCAAGCTTCATAGTGGTTCTGTCCTTTCACTGTTTGTCTGAGTGGCTCTGGAAATGTGGAATATGAATCTAAAGTCTCGCTCTCTGCCTCCCTCCTCTGTCTCCCTTTTTCTTACTCTCCCTCCCTCCTTCCCTCTGTCTCTCTCTCTCCTTTCCTCTCTATCTGTCTGTCTGTCCACCCCCCCTTCCTCTCTCTTTGTCCTTCAGGTGCGTGTCAACGTTGTCCAGAATAACCTGGCCCTCCTCATTTACCTGATGCGGATGGTCAAAGCTCTGATGGACAACCCCACTCTGTACCTGGAGAAATATGTGAGTGCCCCCCCACACACACATAGTCTCCAGTCAAAATGTCTCCCTGTATCTCTCTATAGCTCAGTGTCTGTGTCTGTATGTGTCATTTGGGTCTGGGTGTTATTAATCTGTCCCCTTTTCTCCCACCTATGACTGCCTTTTCTCTCCCTCTCCTCCTCCTCTCTCTGTCTGCCTCAGCTCCATGAGTTGATCCCGGCGGTGGTGACCTGTATTGTCAGTAAGCAGCTGTGTCTGCGCCCAGACGTCGACAACCACTGGGCCCTGCGGGACTTTGCCGCACGCCTCATGGCCCAGAGCTGCAAGACCTTCAGCACCACCACCAACAATATCCAGTCCAGGATCACCAAGACCTTCACCAAGGTCAGAGCCCAGCCCAGCCCAGACTGATCCATCCCAGATCAGGTCAAGTCTAGCTCCATCAGGTCAAGTCTAGATCTGTCCAGTCCAGCACAGACTAGGTCAATCCAGTACAGATCAGTCAACACAGGATAAGTCTAGATCCGTGGAGCCCAGATCACACCAGCCCAGATCAGTCCAATCTAGTCCAGATCAGTCTAGATTAGTCCAGGACAGATCACACCAGACCAGTCCATGCCAAAACAGGATAAGTCTAGACTAGTCCAGCCCAGATAAATCCAGGTCATATCAGTCTGGGGCCTCCATTTTCATTTTTTTTTTCTCTCTCCCTCCCTCCCTCCCTCCCTCAGAGCTGGCTGGATGAGAAGACTCAGTGGACGACGCGGTACGGCTGCATTGCTGGGCTAGCTGAGCTGGGACCTGACGTAAGTGAGAGGTCACTGCAGAGTCAGGTGTCAGGGGTCAGAACGTCTTCTCTGTTCCTCTTCTCTCTCTCTCTCTCTCTCTCTCTCTCTCTCTCTCTCTCTCTCTCACTCTCAGGTAACAGACTCTTCAAATTCAAATTCAAAGGAGCTTTATTGGCATGACTAACATAACAGTATTGCTGAAGCAGGTACAATATAACCAATCGACATCAGTTTTTTACATAGTGTAACAGGAATTAATTGAGAAGAATACACGAGAAACTGGGGAAATACGGGGTGGGTACAGGTTAATCTAACAATTTTGTCGTGCAGGGAGAGATGGTGATGATAATGTTTAATAATCATAATGATAATAATACTTATAATAATACAAATAACAGTAATATTGACAATAAAAGAAGTAATAATAATAATAATACTGCAATAATAGAACAAATAATAATAAATAAATAAATAATAATACAATAAAAAAATAATAATAATAGAATACATTTCAGTACTGATATATACTGTATTAGACCCATCTCTTCCCTGCAGTTCCCCTGTGTTGAGTGTTCACCCCGTGTCTCTCAGGCTGTGACAGGCTGCTACATATTGGGCTGTGTGTCCCTCTCCTAGGAGCACTGCCAGTTTCTGTAGCTCTGTCTTGTTTTGGAAATGTGGGAGAGAGACTGTGATTTTGCGGAAGAATATGTCTCTCGTTTCTTTGTATTTATTGCAGTGTAGGAGGAAGTGCATCTCTGTCTCGACCTCTCCTGTCTCACAGTGACCGCACAGCCTGTTCTCGCTGGCTAGCCAGGTCTGCCTGTGTCTGTCCGTCTCTATGTCCAGGCTGTGGTCCCTGAGACTGTACTTGGTCAGGATTCGCCTTTGTCTTAAATCTTTAACCTTGGTTAGGTATTGTGCCGGGATGTATTTTCTGTTTAGGACTCCTGTTTAGGATAGCACTTGTTTTGTGTTCTGGTTTCATAATTCCAATGTTCCACATAGGAGTTTTTCATGTGTTCTGTGATTTGGTTGGCTCTGAATGATAGTGTATTTGCAGTGCTGTTCTGAAGCTGACTGATGTCCATGTGGCTCAGTGCAGTGAGGGGACTCTTTAGTGAGCTGGGCCTTGTAGTGGTATGACTCTGGGTTACTCTGTTTTAAGTGAACCCAGTATTTTAGTGCTCTTTTTTAAATTTGGATCTGTAGTGGGTAGCAGCCTAATTCCACCCTGCATGCATTGTTTGGGGTGTTTCTGTGCAGTTGGAGTATTGATTTACAGAATTCTGCATGCAGGACTTGATTGGTGATTGTCCATTTTTTGTTTTCCTGGTCTGTGAGTGTACCTCAGATTTCGCTACCATAGAGGGCAATTGGTTGGATTATGCTTTCGAATATTTTCAGGCAGATTTTAATTGGGGGATTTATGTCATAGAATCTCCCCTTGATAGTATAGAATGCCCTTCGTGCTTTTTACTTTAGTGCGTTCACTGCCAGGTTAAATCTCCTTGACGCACTGATGGTCAGACCCAGGTATGTGTATGTAGTGCTGTGCTCTAGGGTGGTTTTTCCTAGACTGAAGCGGTACCTGTTTGCCTGAGATCTGGGTTTCTTTTGGAAGGTCATGACTTTGATCTTGTCCAGATTAACTGCCAGGGCCCAGTTCTGACCGGTAACCAGTACTGCTCCAACAGAGCCAGGCTCTGCTGAAGCACCTGTTCAGTGGGCAACAGCAGGACCAAGTGATCTGCATAGAGCAGGAATTTAATTTCTGTATCAACACTGTGGCCAACTTGTTAATGTAGTGTTGGGCTCAGACCGTAGCCCTGCCTCACTCCCTGCCCCTTAGTGAAGAACTCTGTCCTTTTGTTAATAATTTTAACAGCGCACTTGTTTTGTGTGTACATTGATTTAATTATGTCTTATGTCTCTTATGCTGTCTAATTTCTTGAAGGAATTAGCATCTCACACTTTCACCACCCTCCCTCTCTCCCTCTATCCCCATCATCTCTCTCTCTGTCTCTCCTCCCTCCCTCTCTTCCCAGGTGATAAAGACCCTGATCTTGCCCAGGCTGCCAGTGGAGGGGCTGCGGATCAAGGCGGTGATGGAGGGCCCGGTGGTCAGCAACATCGACAAGATCGGTGCCGAGCACGTTCAGAGCCTGCTGCTGGTGAGGCTCGTGGGGTCAGGGGGTCAGGGAGTCACAGGACAGGAAGTTGCCATCTGTCTGTCCCTGTCTGTATCTCTGAGGTGAGGTCCAATAAATCCCAGCGGACAGAACTCTCCAGGTTGTGTCTGAGTGATCCTAAACACACCGCTGTCCATCCTTGTGGTGCGCCCACCCCCCCCATGCGCATGCACAGCTGCCCATGCCCACTGTCTGGCACTTATTGATAATGATCACTATGGTGCTCAGGTTAAAGTTACGTCAACGTCTTGTTCGTTTTATTTTAAAAGTGGAGATCATATTGGATTGTGTTCTGGCAGAGGAGCCCCCGGTTGAACACAGTTTATTTTAATAATGGAAATTAAACCAGAATTCACCCTCACTTCTGTGCTCTGCTGTCTGCCAGGAGTTTGTCTCTGTGTCATTGTGTTTGTGTGTGTATGTATTAAACTGGGTGTCTCTGTTTCTCCCCATCTTGGCACCCTCCCTCTCTCTCTCTCTCTCTCTGTTCCCCTCTCTTTCTGTAGAAACACTGCGCCAGTGTGATAGCGAAGATGCGCTCCCCCCCGGACGTGGCCGAGCATTATCGAGTGGAGTTCGGCGTCCTGGGCCCGTTGCTCTGCTCCCACGTGGTCAAGGCCCGCACGCAGGCCGCCATGCAGGCCCAGCAGGTCAACCGCACCACGCTGACCATCACCCAGGTAACCCCATCCCCCCAGCACTGACCACTACACCAATACTGACCATCACTCAGATAACCCTGAAACACTCCCCCGGCACCGACCACTGCTAGACACTGAACATCACTCAGGTACTGACCACTGTCTCTCTTCTTCCCTTCTACTCCCATCCCTCTTTACTTCCCTCTCTCCCACTCTCTCTCTCCCCCTCCTTCCCTCTTTCCTACTCTCCCCTCCCTCTCTCTCCCTCCCCCAGCCACGGCCAACCCTCACGCTGTCTCAGAGTGGCTCGGGGGGTGGTCTGTCTCGCCCCCCCAGTATAATCAAGGTGCCCAGCTCCCTGACGCTGCCCATGCAGACCCTGATGTCCACCCGCCCCTCCACTCCAACCCAGCCCTCCCCCCCACCCACCAAGTTCATCGTCATGGCGTCCAGTGCTGGCTCTGCTTCCTCACAGCAGGTATTCGCTTTGTGACTGTCTGTCTAAATATATATATATATATATATATATATATGTGTGTGTGTGTGTGTGTGTTTCTGTATGTGTGTCTCTCTGTATATATATGTGTCTGACTGTCTATGTGACCCTCTCTGTATACGTGACTGTCTGTCCGTCCTTCTCCAGGTTATCACCCTCAGCTCCTCCCAGTCCGGCAGTGGCTCCCCGGTCACCAGCACCGTTCCCAGCTCGGCATCCAGCCTGCAGCCGCTGGTCAAGCTGGAGTCGGGGGGTGGTGCGGGGGCTGGGGGTGGGTCCCGGACCGTCCAGAAATACATCGTGGTCTCGCTCCCCTCCTCGTCCTCCTCCACTGACAGCAAGGGCCCCAACGTTGGCCTGACCGCCCTCTCCCCCTCCTCTGCCGCTGCCCCCCTCCCTGCTACTTCCTCCTCCTCCTCGGGCGTCCCCCCACCCCTAGAGCCCAGCGTCAAACTGGAGCGGCCGGAGTCCCCTGGAATCAGCACGCACTCCCCCCACTGAGAGATGGAGTGGGAGGGAGAGGGAGAGAAAGGGGATGGAAGGAGAGAGGGGGAGGGAGGTGCCTGCCAAGGTATTTGTATTTAAAATGAGAGGGGGAGCAGTAATGGAAGACTCGGGGGTGAGTAGTACTAACCAAAGTGCTCATATTGAGAGAGGAAGGGAGGATGAGTCTCTTACAGCGAGGGAAATGCAACGCATAGGATGGGGGAGAAGGGAGGAGGGTGAAGTGGAGGGAGGTGGTACCAGCCACACTGAGAGAGGGGGAAGGGGGAGGTTGTGTATTGACAGAGAAGTGGAGGAGGAGGAGGAGGAAGGAAAGGGGAGGAGAATAGGGTGTCAGTCTTAAAGTCACATTGCTCATATTGAGAGGGAAGGGAGAACAGAGAGACCCAGTGTCAGGTTACAAGCAGCGGATTGATAATAAAAATAATAAATATTTATTGTTTTAGAATCTGTCATTTACACACACACACACACACACACAAGATGTTCTTGTTGCATTATCTTTTAAGATGGTGATCATTATTATTATTGTTGTTATTAATATTATTAGTATTGATGTAATTGTAGTTGTAAATCGCAGGAAGTCAGTTAAATTTGAAACTCAAACGGGTTAAAACATGGTGGCCAACTTCTGGCAGAATCAGCCAGGAAGTCTCTGAGTGTCCCCCTCTCTCTCTCTCTCCCCGCCCTGCTCCCTGGTTCTGAGGAATTGGACTCTCTGGTGTTGGCTGGATGGGCTCTGTGCTTGGGGGGAGTGTTTTGTGTGTGTTGGCACAGTAGGGTGTGGGGGAGTGGGCACAATGGACTGACCCAATACCCCACACAGCTGCCCCCCCCCTCTCTCGGCATTCTGCCTTGTTCCTATTGTCATGAAAGTCACTGTGTCCTTTTTTTATATGCTATAATAAAAGTTTTTTTTTAATTATTATTTCATTATTTGTGTGGATTATTTGCAGATGCCTGTCTGAGCTGAGAAGGAAATATGTTGGGTGTGTGTGTGCACGTGTGTGTGTAACAGTTCGGGTATATTTAACAGCCCGACCTGCACACAACGAATAACGTGACAGCAAACAACTACATAAACCACATTGTTTATCATGGCATAATGAGATGTATTTGGAACAAATTACAGCACATTTATAAAGATGAATAAAATATGAGAAAGTTATGACTTTTGATATTCTTCCTATCTGACACTATTACAAGCCACGACATCACAGACCGTCCAAAATGATGTCCCCCCAGTCCTTTACAAGTTTGTAACCAAAAACGACACAGAGGTGCAGGTGAAATCATGGAAATTATTATAGTAGGTCCATCAGAGTTGAAATTTCTAAAGTGGGCCAAAGATTCATTCATTCAGCAGTCTTATGCACAATCCAACCGCGGCTGAAGGGTTCCACCACCACGCCTTCCTCTTCCCATTCTAATTTAGATCCGTTCCGTAATTGAGGGCATCCGTAAAGAGTGCATCACGTCCTCACCTGGCACCATTTATGCACCACAGTGCCACTGGGGGATAGTGGTCACCCCAACACACACCCATAACCCATATCTACGCTGTTGGCGTTTGAACCTGAACTTATAACTTTTTTCTCAAAAGTTTATTTCAACTTTAAATCTCAAAACTTTTGACTTAGTTTTCCTCAATATATATATATATATATATATAAATATAAATATATTTCCTCTTAAGAGTGTGGAATATGATGTGTAGATAAGTGTAATAAAATACTTGTTTTAATGCATGAAACACCGAGGCATTGACACAACAAAATGGGGAAAGAAAAGAAAGAAGAAAAAAAAAAGTCCCCCTCCCCCTCCAAAATAACTACTGGACCCATCTGCCCACCCCCATTTTAAATGTTCTGGTCACGACCTTACTCGCCACTCCTGCTTTAAAAAAAAAAAAAAGCCACACGGGAGCGGACTGTGTAAGATGCACTTCTCGGGGAGAGAAGGAATACTGTGATCGTTGCTTGCAGTGCTGTGACAGTATTTGATGCGATTTAAATTAAAAAAAAAGTAGTGAGCTATTATATTTGTTTATGCAGCTGCATCAAACTGGAATCCAT
The DNA here is from genome assembly GCF_036373705.1 of Amia ocellicauda. NCBI lineage: Eukaryota > Metazoa > Chordata > Actinopteri > Amiiformes > Amiidae > Amia > Amia ocellicauda. Next base: position 35,086,662 of record NC_089855.1, read on the forward strand.
CATTACGATTTAAAAAAAAAAAAAGTTTTATTTTTGTATGCAAAACACACAGCATGATGTACAAAACCATTTCGCCAGTTGATGTTTTGGAATGCTGTAGTTGACGTATTAGTGAATATAGTGAACCTTTGTTACAGGGGGCTACAAATTAATACAATAAGTGGTGGCAGCAGAACGCTACCTTTTTTCACCCGGCAGGTCCGGAATAAATTAGAGGAGGGGGAATTTCACATCACAAAGAACACCAGAAACGTTTATTATGATGATTTGATGTATTATCTTGCAAAAAAATCAACTATTAAAATCAAAGCCAAGTATTCGGACTGGGGCAAAGATCTCAACCTCAGGAAGCAGCAAACAAAATCACCCAAGTACCTTCCCAAATCAAGAAAACATTAAAATCAGATGTCATCCAACAGATGCATAAAACCCAATACAAATCACCCATATAAAACAACCAATACGAACACAAATCAAGCAAGATAAATCAAATAAAGCCACAACAAATCAATATAAAAGAAACAAACCCCACCACAATCTGGATGGGTCTTCTCCTTCCTGATCGGCGCACAGCTCGACACCTGTCTATCACTTTAAAATAAACAATACAAATAAACAATTAAGAACATAAAATGTTCTAGATACTCTTCAATAATTAAAAAGAACGTGAGACACTTCCCCCCGCGTCTACCCTTTGTTAGTGTCTTGAAGTGAGCGCCGCGGTGCTCTCGTCTGCACTATTGCCCACCCTTTTAAAGTGCACATCAATAATTATGTCCAGCTGTCCCAATTATTAAATCAAGCACTTAAAGTTCAAAGGTCCATTACAATATGTATATGTCCTCGTGTGTATTTATAAATTGGCTACACTAATTGATCTCCAGGTGCCGTTCTGGTACTGGTTCCTTTGTGAGCACCAGAACAGTCAGCTCCTGGGCAAAAATGGTCATGCGAGATCTGTTCAGCCGCTGGAAGGCCCTCTTCGGAATAGTCACTGCGCTTCCAGCCAAGGGGTGCTGTATAGGGAGAGGGAGGGAGCGAGCCATTGAACTCTGTAGCTCATTCAAAGTGATTGTTGGCCCCTCTGTGCCTTCTCTCAAAACTCTCCTTGTTTGAGCGCTGAGTTTTGAGGGACGGCCTTTTCTTTGCAGTACCTGGGTGGTGTGATGCAGCTTCCACTTCCTGATTATTGATCCAACTGTGCTCACTGGGATATCCAGACAATTTGATATTATTTTGTAACCTTTTCCTAATCTATGCATTTGTATTACTTTATCTTTAACTTCTGTAGAATGCTCTTTGGTTTTCATTTTCCTTCAGATTCACAGCCTGACCAATGATCCTTCAACATGGTTTCTCCTACCATTTCTACGCTGATGATGGCCAGATCTTCCTGTCTTTTCCCTCTTCCGACCCTCTCATACCCTCTCGCATCTCTTCCTGCTTGTCTGGTATTCTCTCTGCCCCGATTCACACACGCTATTCCACTGCTCCGCTCCCTCCACTGGCTCCCGATAGCGGCACGCATTCAGTTCAAGACTTTGACCCTCAACTACCGCTGTCTTGACCACACTGCACCAAGTTACCTTCAGTCACTCGTCTCTCCATACATCCCCTCCAGACCACTGCGCTCCTCCAGTGCCAGAAGACTAACTCTGCCTCCTCTCCACTCTCCTTCCTCCAGAGCCCGCTCCTTCTCATCCAAAACAGCAAGAAGTCAAAACCGCAGAGTGCTTGACCTCATTCCGGCGCTTACTCAAGACGCATCTTTTTCGACAGCACTTGTAATATTAGTCCTTTTATCCCTGCTAGATAGCACTTCACAGTTTTATTATGCTTCTCGCGTTCTTGATTGTTTTCCTCCTTGCTCCCTTTCCCGTAGCCCTTGACTGTGACCCTCCATCTTGACAGCACTTAACTTTCACCGTCCAGGATGTAGGACCTCACTTACTGTACTTGCCTGTGTAAATTGTAATTTGGAATTTGTAAAATGTATTTTGAATTGCTATGTTTTAGTTAAATTGAATTTGTAATGATTGATGCCTTGTACTTAAATGTATTTTTGCACTTATGTTGTAAGTCGCCCTGGATAAGGGCGTCTGCCAAGAAATAATAATAATAAAAAAAATAATAATAATGGAATGATTGATAGAAGAAAGCAGTGAGAGGAGAGAAAAGGCAGGGAAACAGTGTAGAGGGTGATAGAGGGTACAGACTGGGAACCATGAAACCTGAGTATATGCTTTCTTCGTGTATGGTCTTTTGGTTGGTAAAAAACATTTCACCACAGCTTGAGCATTATTCTGTCCTTTGGGTGACCCATATCAAGAAGACTAAAGTAGAATGATTTTCACTCTATAACAAATATATATATATATATATATATATATATATATATATATATATATATATATATATATATATATCAACAACCAAAAAACATGTTCATTCATTATTTGCATTTATTATTTATCTGGGTCAAATACCATTACTGTATTTCTGTATTTCTGTATTTTTAATTACATTAAATACCATTTCAATTTTGTATTTGAAAAATTACAAACCCTGTTTGACAATTACTAATTGACTGTATTTGAACATAAAATTGAATACATGCATGTTTCAGTATCTTCTGCAACTGTGGAGCGCCTTTTCAGTAGACGTGGGTGTGTCTTCAGGCCAAACCGCTGCTCACTGTTTGAAACCCTCATGTTTTTAAAGTGTAATAATGCAACAATTTCACTCCAGTGATTTATTAATGTGAATGAATATCTGAATATTTTAATTAAAAGATAAGGCTTATTATTGTGCAGGTTTGTTATTCCAAGTTGAGCTACCTCATGTACTGCTGGAAAAATGTCTGCCTTGCACACATAACAAATATTGTCAATGCTAATCATAATACTGTTAAAAGTTGTGGCCATAACATGACAAAGAAGGTACAGATTGATGTGTTGGTAATTGACCATCTTTGTTGTGCTGCGTTTGTTGTGATGTACAAGTGAGATTGTATTTTCAAATACAACCAATACATTGAAATACACATAATTGAAAACAGAATATCAAATACTTCTGGAAATACATATTTGAAGTAGTTGCAAATGACATGCCAATACTTTTCAAATACATTCAACTAGTTGTGAAACAGGATACAATTTATAATTTTAAAAATACGATTTTGGAAAATATGTATTTGACCAGGTCTGATCAGGTCACATAATCTCATCCACATCACATTGAGTATTTTCACTCACAATACAACGAGGGAAAAATCTCCTGGCATGTGGAAAAAAAACATTCTCTTGAGATGGCTGCACACAAAACAAAACACAAACAAACAAAAAGTCATTTAATTGGTTTTACAATTAACTTTTCAGTAAATAAATACCCAGACCCAGTCAGACACACAAACTAGTCATGCATATACAGGCAATGCTTACAAGCACCACCACAACCAAAGAAATAGACAAAGATTATGGTAGGTGTTGACACAAAGACAGGAGTTCAGAGTTAGGGTAGAAAAACACAAATACAAATATATTGGTGGGTAAAGACACATTTTACCCTCAAATAATAATTCCTTTACATTAACATTTATACAATTGTTAAGAAAAAATAAAACAATAAAACAACAATTATTCAGGAAACTATCACAATGCATCATGGGAATGGTAAGTTATTTGGTTTACACCACTATGGTGTAAAATCAACTCTTTATTTTGACACCCAGTATTAACAGTGACTCTCAAGATGGTTTAACTCTCAAAGTGTTAATTTAACCAATGAGTGTTGAAACAACACTGTTTTAAACACTATATTTTAACACTGTAATTGTAATACTATAGATTGTGCTGTGTGGGTTGAGAGCGAGTTCGGACTGGAATTTCATAATAATGTAGAGAAGAAGAAGGGATCGGGCAGGGAGGCTGAAAGCAAATATTGGAGCACATGAGCTTGGCTGACATCCTGACTGCGGGTATTGTGATGAGCCAGTAGGCTCTGTCACTGATTTAATTGGCTCTTATTAACCCTAATTGGACTGAGCATTGCGACCAATCACGGGATGTCATATCGGGAGCAGATGGGGATATGAGCAGTGCCGGCAGCCGGGTGCCGGCACTCGTCCTTACCCATAATAAGATCAGTTTCTTTAACTAATTTATGAACTTGTGGATGAGACTTAAACCTACTGCTATTAATCAATCTGTGTAATGGGGTCAAGTGACTGGATTGTGCTGGATCCTATTAGCTATATTCCAATCAATTGATCTAAAACCGCAATTAACCCATCTTTGGTTTGTTGTGAATTTTGGCTTTATATTGAAGAGTTTGTATTGGTTTTTATAGTTGAAATTGCTGTTAGAATTGTGGTTACTTATATTGGTGTGTTTATTGTATGGTTTATCTGACTTCTATATTGTGGTTCCTTTTCACTTACATTGGTGTTTGTTTGGTTTATTTTAGTATTTTTTATGAAGGTTAATTATTGTTTTATTATAACAATTGTTTGTATGTATGAGGACTGATTTGAGGGAGAAATTAACTGAACTATTTAATGGATATTGACTTTTTATGGATTGTTTAGGGATATTGTGATTGTTATTCTATTTGCCTAAATTGCACATTGTGTACCCAGCTTATTTAATTGTTTATTAAAAAGACTGTTATATATTTGATCTTGGCATTTCACTCTCCCTTCACACAACTACTTTTAGCTTCCAGGGTTATTGGACCGGATCGTCCCGGTAAACCAAAGATGGTGGCAGCTACACGCAACTCTGTCAAATCCAGTTAGAACACAACCTTACAGTTACAGTACTACGACTGACCTTATTGCGCATTACTGTCCCTTGGCTGGAGCCAGAAACCAAATATTGCAGAGTTTAAGAGTTGGTAATTGCCGTGCGGACACGGGAGCGTCTGAGCTTGATAATCATCCCCGACGGCCGTGCTCGGACTGACCTCCGTAGTGATGGCAGTTCGATTATTTTTAGTGACTCGAGTCATTTGATTAAGTTTGGTGAATCGATTAATTTCGTTCACTGATTCAATGACTCGAACCAATGCAGCCCGAATCAGGATTGGTTAGGTAGACTTGAACCGGAAAGAACGAGTCGTTCACACAACAGAAGCTAGGACAAGTCTATATTTGACTGGGTTAAATTAAATACAGTTCTGACAAATATATATTTAAAATCCCGGAGATAATAACAGCTTGAAACATTAACATTATTTAGCCAACACGATTAATCTAATTAAATGTAATAAATTGTTTGGACAAGGGCGTCTGCTACGAAATAATAATATCGTTACATAAATGTCTTGCGCATAGGTGAATCTCCAATATTAATAATTATTGTTGATTTACCTCAAGATGACTTAGTATTCATAATTTGTGCAAAATGTTTTGTGTATAAAACATCCCAAAAACAGACCTCATAGCGATGTATTGTATATTTTTGTTTTGTTTGGCAGACGTACCCAATGAATACGGACTGTGTGTGTGTGTGTATAAAATTACACACACATTATGTACCGTATAATATTGCATAAAGGTCTAATCTCATTTTTTGACAGTCTATGCTCGGTCTGGATGATGTAACTGACGCCAGTTACTGATGCAATAAGCAAGACGGAATTTGGCACCAACATGGCACATACGGTCTTCAGTTTCAAAGCACTCAACGAATTGTCAGGACGAACGAATCCGCCAGACCGCGACTCAGAGAGTCATTGAACGAGAGTCGATAGGCGGGTCTCCGGCTCCTGGGCCGCTGCTGCTCACAAGCGAATCAAAAGAGCAGATTCAATGCGTCACTGTTCCGATTCCCCTCGGTCTCCAAAATGAATCGTTCGCGAACTGCACGTCACTACTACTCCGTATTGCTGTACCTTGGCTAGAGCCAGACAATGAAGGTCGGATTAAAGGGAGGTAGAGTCCCTCCTCCTGCCTAGCCTGCTCTTCACTCTTTGCAATAACTCGGTGAATGTATCCATACACGTGTAGCTGGGTTATTGTATTATACATGTATATTTTATTTTCTCTGTTTTGGTGAACTTCAAAACTTTAATTGCATCTTGTCAGAAATCACTTTGTTGTAGCTGGGGCTTTAATTCGCGATACCCACGTTAGAGTCCTCAATTTGCAGATACGGGGAGTGGGAGACGGCTTGTAAATTATGCGAACGTGTGCTGACGCTGCCCATGCTACTTTTTAGGCAGAATAAACAGCAGTGTGTCACGCTCCTGTGGCCCGTGTGGCTGATTCCTCACTATAAGCGGTGATACCAACACTACGAGTTCAAGTCTGCTACACACGCGCACACCACCTACATTGTATTCAATTCTGCTTGAAGATGTAATATGCTACTTTGATTATATTGCACTTGTTTATCTAAATCATCCTCGCTTTATATTTATACTCTATTTTAGAATATAAATAAAGGGATTATTATTTACCTGTTTTTGATGAGTGGTTTTTAAGAAATAAACGGGTGCTTTGTTTACAGCTCAGGGGGGGGGGCTCATATTTTATGGTATACGTACTGGGTGTTTTCTTTATTGTGTATTATGTTGATTTTGAGTGACTTATTGGAATTGTTGTGGAGTTCTTTTTACAGCTGTGGGGTGTTTTTCCTTTTATGGTTTGCTGTGTAGTTTGAAACTTTATTAGTGAGGGTCAGAGACTGCCTCTGACTTTTCCCCATAACCCTGAAGCATCCTTTCCATTTGATATTTAAAATATATTATCCTATTTGTTATAAACCGCTCTCTGGCGTCCTTCGTTTAATACCTGTATTGGTCTCCTTTGTTGTATTGTGCAATACCTGACCTTACAAAGGTGGTAGCGAGCCCAATTTGTTAAAACACTCTGCTAGCGGCATTACAATACAGAATCATTTCTCAATTTTGTATTTATAGTCACGGCTTTAAAACCGCACGACACTGACCAACCACTCTCTTCCTGTTCACAACCGGACAAAGTAATACATTTCAAGAAAACCTGCCAGAAACTGACCATCGAAATGCACACAGAATGCAGCAGAAGAACTACCTATAAATTTATGAAGCCATACAGCTACAAAACCACCCCGTTACATCGACTCCTATTCTGAATTCACTGCAGAGGTTATTTTATGTAATTGTACTGTCTGGATGTAGAATCCCTGCGATCTCAAGCAAACGCCAATAAACAAGCTCCCGTTGTGTGGATTGTAATGCTCTTAAAAGTACATCTGCGCCTGGAGAGGAATAATACGCTGACGCGGCACGCGCATGTGCATACACGTCGGGGATGCGTGAATTCGAGTGACACAGAATTCATCGTAATAGCTGCTGTGCACTAACGAGATCAGATATGCCTATTGTATCATGATTGGCATTGTACGAAGATCAGGCTGAAGTGAACTAATTTTGTTTTCTGATTATAAACCTTGGTGAGTCTGGTCTTTGTTTTGGAGAGGGGGAACAGGGGTGGGGAAATGCCAGACTTCAATAAGTGTTTGCTGAAACTGTGTTTTTCTCTGAAGGTTCCTGGCCTCCATCTGCCTTGTGTGTGTTTACCTATGGAGTATAGATCCATTCACCGAGAATCATAATAATAAGCCAGTTTAACATATCCATTATTGGCTACTGGATACGATTGTTGGGATAAAGCAGTGTACGCTACTGGAGCCGCCTGCAAAAAGTGGGTCGAGGCAGACTAGAGCCTGAAGGTGCTCCGGGTCCTTTATCTACTGGAAATTGTTAATTAATTAATTTTAGCCTTTTACTAAATTTTAATATATACTTTTAATAAAGCAAACGGTCATTATGTGTGTTTAGTTACTGCTTGAACTTTCAAGCTTTGTTTATGTCGACGTGGATGTACCCATACAAATTCGAACTACAGGTTATGGAAATATATTTTACTGGAAGCGGTGGAGAACGAGACAGTGTAACTCCTGTTTGGCCGAACAAAGGGAGCAGGTTTATTGAATGTGTAGCTCTCGTGGGTCTGTGGTCAGATAATATTTTTTAAACAAAATCACTCCTTTTTTTAAATGATCCCTGGTGTATAAATACGACGGATGTGTCGGTCAATTCCTGCGCTGCATTTTGAGAAACATTGCTATCCTGATGTGCATTGTAGACAGAGAATCGTCTTAAAGATATTCGGTAGACGAGTGTAGGCAGCATGTTCTGATTTGCTTTGTAACAGGAGAATTGAAATACCACTTGAAGATGCGAGGATATCCAGCAGCCCTTTTAAAGTAACGCAGTGGGTTCGTGAAACATTATGCCATATCCACAGAGGTACACATATTACCTTACACAGTTCACTTCAAAATGTAGGCTATATTTTGACACTGGCAATACAATACAGGAAATGTAACCACTGCCCTGGGAAATACAGGTACAGGGTACATTAAATTGACAACTGTACGAGAGCAACAATCCATCAAGTAATGCTTTTACTAAATCAATGGTTTTGCTAATGTTGCTGGAGCAGCACATGACACGAATTAGAATCCTAACGCCACCGAGCGACGTGTTTGTCGCAAATGATACCACTCAATATACAACTCATTTTTTTTGCAATGTCTGTCTATGTCATCTTCTTTGACAGCCGTTATAGCCTACGGTAGTTCAATTGAGAACTGCACATTCTTTCCCCCCCGTTTCTTCTCCTAGAAGCAATTTGTGCTATAATTTTTCCTCTATTTGCTGTTTGGGCATCTGCCATTATTGTCCCTGTATCCGCGTTTTCTCCTATAAATTGTGTTTCACAATATTCCAATATAGAAACCGGTGATAATTTTTCGGTTTTGCAGATGATAAGTAGTCGGAACACCTATCGTATTTGATCGTATTATGTAGCAATATAGACAGTGTAGCTAGCCCCTGCTTTGTTTTAGTGAGGGGACGTCTACTGGCAAGCAATTGGAAGGTTTGAGATAACACAAGGACATTATTAAGTAATAAAGTAATAACACAAGGAAGTCAATGAAGTGAGATTGTGATGGCACACATTCAGCACCTACAAAAAAATCATGTATTTACGTAAAAATAGTATTTCACAAGATTTTACATAAATGTTTAATAGTATTACAAAAAACAAAACAAAACAAAAAACAACGAAGAATATCTGTTTAGTATATGCTGTAGTAGTATAAGCATTAAAACCAAGGAAAATCTATTATATAAAACTAGATACTGCTGAAGCTTTTCTGGTGATTTTATATTGTGAATATTGTATTGAACGTGCTCCTTTAATGCCAAGTGGCTTTGAAAGGGGGAGGAGGTTTTAAATGGATTGACTTTGACATTTGTATTGTGTATACGAACATAAGAAAGTTTACAAACGAGAGGAGGCCATTTGGTGTCTATTAATAACTGAGTGATCCAAGGATCCTATCCAGTGTATTTTAATAAACTTTCAGCTTCAACCACATTGCTGGGGAGTTTGTTCCAGATTGTGACAACTCTATAGTGAAGAATTGTCTCTTGTTTTCTGTTTTGAATGCCTTGAAGCCCAATTTTCATTTGTGTCCCTGGGTTTGTGTGTCCCTGCTGATCTGGAAAAGCTCCTTTGGTTTGATGTTGTCGATGCCATTCATGATTTTGAAGACTTGGATCAAGTCCCCACATAGTCTCCTCTGTTCCAGGGTGAAACGGTTCATGCGTTACAACATCTAGTTCTATTCCTCCCATATTGTAATTATAATGGACATTTTTGCTACCTGCATGTATTACCTTGCACTTGTCCACATTGAATTTAATCTGCCAGGTGTTGGCCCACAACTGAATATTATCTAAGTCCCTTTTGAATTGCCTGTGTTGCAGAGATTGTATCTGCTGAGCCACTTATTTTAGTATCATCTTCAAATTTGACAAGTTTGCTAACTATCCCAGAGTCCAGATCATTAATATAGTTTAGAAAAAGCAAAGGCCCTAGTACTGATCCCTGTGGAACTCCACTAACAACCTCACTCCAGTTAGAAGTGACTCCTCTAATCGACACCCTCTGTTTCCTATACATCAACCAGTTCATAATCCGTCTACTTACACTACCCTGAATGCCTACACAGCAAAATCTGTAGTGTTGAAATCCCAGTGTATATAATATAGTCTTAAAATCAGTGTTGTCTCAACACTAAAAAGATTCAGTTGACACTTTGAGAGTTAAACCATCTTGAGAGTCAGTGTTAATACTGGGTGTCAAATTAAAGAGTGTTGGATTTTACACTGTACTGGTGTAAAACCAAAGAATTTACCATATCCACAATGCATTGTGGTAGTTTCCTGAATAATTGTTGTTTTTATGGTTTTATTTTTTTCTTAATTGTATAAATGTTAATTATTAATGGACTAATAGAGTTAACACTGGTGAGAGTAGTGCAGTGTTAAATAAAATAAACACTTTTAAGAGTTGCTTATTTGACTCCCAGAGAGCAGAACTTTTAACTCTGAGACAGTGTAAAAATGCCAACTCTGTTGAAAGTGTTAATTTTACTCTGGTGAGTGTGGATTATATAAACACTTTTTAGAGTTAATTTTTACACTGTTGGAGTTAATTCAACACTGGTGAATTTACTGTGTACAGCTTCCAATTTGAGGATCAGTCTTTGGTGCAGAACCTTATCAAAAGCTTTTTGAAAATCTAAGTATATCATATCATATGCTTTCAAGTGATCTACAGCTGCAGTTGCATGTTCCAAAAATTCGAATAAATTAGTAAGACATGATCTGCCTCGTCTAAACCCATGTTGACTATCTCCAAGAATATGGTTTTCATTAAGATGCTCCTCTATTTTCTGTCTAATCATTTTTTCCAACATTTTACAAGTGATGCAGGTGAGACTGATTGGTCTGTAATTTCCTGGCTCAGTTTTGTCCCCTTTCTTGTGGATTGGTATGACATTTGCTGTTTTCCAGTCGGTTGGCACATCCCCTGTTCTTAAGTGTCATTTGGAATATTTGACTTAGCGGCCTATATAAATAATTTCCCTCATTTCTTTAAGTACTGTTGGAAATTCACTATCTGGCCCAGGTGATTTGTTCATTTTTAATTCTGCTAGTCCCTTTAGTACCTCCTCCTCATTTATCCTGATCTCTCTTAGGGTTTGACTGGACTGATTGTTAACCTGTGGCATGTTATCTGTCTTTTCTTTTGTAAAAACCTCTGTGAAATACTCATTTAGAACATTTGCCACATCTTGTTCATTTTCCAAGATACTTCAGTTTTGCCCTTTAGCTGTTTCACTTCCTCCTTTATTAACCTCTTGCTGTTGTAATATTTAAAAAAGCTCTTTGCGTTAGCTTTAGCTCCAAGAGCTATGTTTCTTTCTATTTCCCTCTTTGCTTTCCTGATCCCTTTCTTAAGGTCTCTTTGCAGCTCAACATATTCTATGTATTTTGTTTCGTCTCCATCCCTTTTGTATGCACTATACAACATTTTCTTTCTCTTGATATTTTTTTGCATACTTCAATTAAACCATTTTGGCCAGTGTTTGTTGGTCCTCAATTTGCTAAGTTTTGGTACAAATTTCTTCTGAGCCTCAAGTAGTATATTCTTAAAATATAACCATCCATTTTCAACTGAATCTGTATCCAGTGTGCTGCACTCTACCTCTTCTGTGTCACTTCATACATTCAAGGATTGCTTTTCTAAAATTGTAGACCATTGTTTTAGACTTGATACATGTTTTTTTGAAAGAATGCCTCAAAGCTAACCATATTGTGATCACAGTTTGCCATTGGTTCTCCAATTAGTGTCCCTCTGACTATATCTTGGTCATTTGAAAATATCAAGTCAATGTATGCACTCTCCCTGGTTGATTCCCTGACAAATTGAATTAGAAAGCAGTCATTTAACATGACTGGGCTTTCCCAGTCTATGTTTGTGAAATTGAAATCCCCCTTTATAACAGCCACATCCTTGCTACAGTGCAGTCCTGATTACACTGTACAGTGCAACATCCTGCTGAATATCTGAGTTGGGTGGTCTGTAACACACTCCTACCACTAATCCTCTGGATCTTTTATTCAAAAGTTTGACCCCCAAATATTCTGTTCTGTTACTGGGATCTAATTTGAGTTCTTCTGCCTCAATGTCGTTTTTCGAATATAATGCAACTCCACCCCCTCTTCGGTCTTTCCTAAACTGTGTGTATCCTTTCAACTTGTATTCATCCATCATTTTCTGTAAACCATGTTTTTGTCACTTCTACAACAACATAGTCACATGCCAGCACTGTGGCTTCTAGGTCTAACATCTTGTTCCTTTTATTCCTGGCATTGAGGTACAAACATCTCAGGACTTTTTCTACTAGCAGTTTCCCTTTGTTTTCTTTCCTTTGTGGAACATCTCCCATTGTCAGAGCTCCCTGCCCCCCTGATCCCTAGTTTAAAAGTTTCTCAATTACTCGGCACATATGCTCTCCCAATGCCTTAGCCCCCTTTCTGTTTAGATGTAGACTGTCTGGTTCGTACAGGTCCCATCTATCCCAAAACAAAGACCAATGCTCCATAAACCTAAAACCCTCTTCCCTACACCAAGATTTCAACCACGTGTTAAACTTTCTAATCTCTGCCTGTCTCCCTGGTTGCACGTGGTACCGGAAGTATTTCAGAGAAAACTAATCTGCTCTTTAGTTTTGTTCCTAACTCTTTAAATTTGTCTTGCAGAACCTCTGCCCTACCTTTTCCTATGTCATTGGATCCAATGTGCACCATGACCAGTGGATTTCCCCCGGCTTTGGCCATTAGCCTGTCTACTAGTTTAGGGAGATCTGCAACCTGAGCACAAGGCAGTCAATATACCATGCGGTTCTCCTTATCACTAGATCACACTGTGTGATCTACGCCTCTAAGAATGGAATCTTCTACTATAACTACCTCCCTGTTCTTGGGGGTAGTGGGTACCATGGTGCTCTGGTGCTCAACTGCCCTCCCATCACCCTCTGAGCTGCCTCTGTCCAACTTGGTGTCCAGCAGTTGTAACCTGTTGGGTAATTCTAGCTCTTGTGGTGTCTCTAGGGGTTATGCACGCCCTGTTCTGCGGATACGACCTACTGTAACCCAGCAGTTCTGTCCACTTTCCTGCTCTATGGTCTCAACTCTCCTAGGTTTTGGCATGCACACCATCTCTCTCATGGGCTGATTGACCAACTCTTCCATATCACTAATACAGTGCAGATCAACAAGCTGAGCCTCAAGATCACAGACCTTGATCTGTAGGATTTCAACCTGCCGACAACGTTCACAAATGAAATCTTCTTGGATGAGTTCATCCAGGAAGGCAATAATTCTGCAAACCTGACACTATTAGTGACCACATGCTTCTAAATGTTTTTTTTTTTTTTTTCCCTAAGTCTCTTGGTTCCTGTTCCCTAGTCAACTGCTTAACTTTGTCAGCGCAGGTCTTTCTCAACAGCTGAGTTAAGTAGCTTTTGTCTACCTGCCCCAATTCACACCTAGCTGGCCCCACCTGGCTCCTCTAGCAACAGAATTCCTGCTAGTCCTTGACTAAATCTCCTTTCTACAACCTATTTACTTTCACCAACTCAGTAGCTGAACTGAATTGGCTTCAATTTAGCCAAACTACAGACAATGCTAACTTCAATTAAGGCAAACCTAAAACAAACTGAGCAATGCTAAGATTGGTCTGAAACTAGTCAAACAACATGATGGCTGCCTCTCACCTGTACTCTCTTGTCTCTGTCTGTGGCAACTTGTAAATACTTCATATATGGTAGACCTATGTATTTTTCTCTTTTTCCCTTCCATGACTGCTCCTACTGTTGCTTGTACAACCTTTATTTTTGTGTATTATGGATCCAAAGGGGCCGATTTCCTGGAATGTATTGCAATGTGTTTAAAATTAAATTGTACAATAAATTAGCAATTTAACAGTTAAGAATACAGTTTAATATATTATGAAAATCAAGAAGGGTATTCATTACACTGTATTTCAATGTTTTTGTGTGTGTTGATGTGTTGTACTTGGTGGACTAATTTCTTCCATAATGCTGGATAACATTTTAGCATAAATGTTATATTACTGTAAACTTGGCGGTCTGTTTGAATCTAAAATTTGTTTAAAAAAATCTTCTATTTATTTTTAATAATTGTTCAGGCAAATAAAAAAAATCCTTACATTTTTTCCATGGAAATTGTGCCCTGACTTTAACATTCTTCTATGAATGGCTTAATTCCTTCAAAAGTGTTTTAAGGATTATTTGTTTATTTGATGTGTAATTATTTTTTCTTCCTTTTTCTGTTATCTGTAGGTCTCGGGACTCTTAATAATGTATACTGACTGGCTCTTACACTGGTGTAATGACAGTAAAGATATCTCAAGGAAAATAACTTGGAATATATTTAATCTTGCTTTCTGTTCATTTCTGCTTTTCCTCCCCCATCAAATATCAGGTAAGACTCTTTTAACATACTACACTGCTATCTTGTGAACTGATATTCATAAATAAACATCGATTGAGGGGAAAAACAAGGACATCTGAAGTTTTTTCTGATTGTTTTCCCCTCATTATTATCCCCAGTATCCCCAATAATTGTTTATTTTTCACTTAAAGGCCGTGTTTTGCAAAATATTTTGAAAGGAGCAGATTGACCAAGATAATTAATTAGCACAGAGATCTTCAATATGTTTCAAGTTGAGAATAACACCCAAAGGAGACTATGGGATATTGAACCCCAAAGCCATCATGAGGGAGAAAACCCAGGAGGCCAAGGAGACCAGGTGCCAATTGCACAAAAGGTCTTAAATGCTTTTAAGAAAAAAAAAAAGAAGACTTAAATTCAAGCCCAAAATAAATAGGCCTGTTGCACACTTTTTTAAATCAGTTTGGTCTTACATTTAAGTAATTTGGTAATAAACTGACATTAAACCAACATGGCAGCACATATGCCAGATAATTTTGAATTTTTCAATGAAAGGGCATTTCATTGAGAGAGGATATTTAAGGACAGACAAAACCCTTTAGAAAATTACAATAACATTGCTGTTTTTGAAAGGCTATGTTTCAGAATGGAACAACAGAAGCCACAGCATTCCTGCAGTAATTCAGGCAGTTTTTTAAAATATAATGAGAGACATTGTGGGAATCCACTTTGTGATTGTCCACTGAGTCTTACTGGCATTGAAAAGAAAGATCAAGCAGTTTGTTGCATTTCCAACAGATCCAAGCAAAATTAGAAAATTTTAAGGAAACGTCCTCGAAATCGCTGCATCGTCGGTGCAGTTGATGGGACACAAATAGAATTCAGGCTCCAAATCATAATGAAAATGTTTGTCAGTAGAAAGGGATACCTTTCAATGAATGTGCAACTAAATTCAGAACATAACCTGCTCATAAACAACATCTCAGGCAGTTCACACGACTGAAGAATTTTGCTGAACAGTTCCATTCAGTTAGTTTCTGAAACTGTTGCTGTGAAGGGATTTCTTCAGTGGCTATCCCCTAAAACCATGTCTAATGACACCATACCTGAACCCGCACAGTCCTGTACAGGTTAACTACAACCAGGCTCATAGCAAAACCCACAAAACTGTGGAGAGATGCATTGGAGTTTGGAAGAGGTGTTTTCACAACTTGCATGGAGAAATCAGAATGGCTCCGGATAGCAATTATTTTGCAACCGCAGGACTACACAATTTTGCAAGGTATGTATTTTTTGTTCTGTATAATTGTAGTGAAATTGGACATAATATATATATATTTGAGAACACAATGGGTTGGGGAAGGATTAACAGATAATTAACTGCACCATTAATGTTGACAAGCTTCTGCCTACTTAATTATATGATAGTTATTATAGTTGTTTTTAATGCAAAGTGATTTTTGAATAATCAGATGGTGATTTGTGTATGTATATAGAGTAATGTTTTCTTTTAGGATATTACTAAACTGTTACAATTTTATAAAATGTACATATTTTTCTTCATTTCAGACTTCAAAATCTTCGAGACCCTACAGATACCTTTCTTCCTGACGACTCTGTACCACAAGATTTAGCATGTAATGATGAAATGGAGAGTGCTGGGAGTTCAACAAGGACTGTGCTTACTAATAACTATCCTTGAAATAATTCAGAAATAACAGTAATGGAAATTGGACTACTTATATAATGAAATGTTTAATTTCATTAATAAAAACTTACAAACATATCTATTATCTAGTATCTATTATAAAGAATGACAAATGTATTCACAACCTTAATAATTACAACTAATTACAACCAAATCAACAAATCTTAATAATTACAACAATACTCTTCCCCTTTGAACTCTAATTTTCGAATCTTGCCATTTTTAACTTTATCATTTTGATTTCTAGATCAAGGTTTTCCCTTTCCAACAATAGATTTCCCTTCTTGAGTTCCAACTCTTTAACGTGAAGGTCCTCTCTTTGAATCCTATTTTTTATATTTTTAGTCTGAATGGGGCTGACATCTTCAGAATCTGCAATTAAATCAGTTAATTACTTTTTGTTATGTAGTAGTTATGTAGCTGTATAAGCAATAATTGTAAATTTTCAATAGCCCTATGTTAAAATGTGTATTTGCATTAAACAGCACTCGTGTGTAATACACGTATTATTGTGATTTATTCGTGTTTTTAATATAAAAAGTGTGTTTCAAATATTATATCAGATAATGTGAGGTTTGTCACTGTGGTTAGGTTTTCAGAAACTGTTACGGTAACTAGAGGGTTAAGAAATGTAATGAGCAAAATAGCAGGAAGTGTTCGCCAACCCTCAGTGTGCTTCCTTAAATGTAGATGTCAGCATGTAGTATGTATACCTGTGTTTTCTTTTAAAGTGCTTTTATACTGTGGTAAAAACAACTCGCTTAGCACACTTGCTCTCGAAGAAATCCTGCTGCAGCCATGGTGTGGTTTTCTTGCTCATTTCTATAAAAACGAAGTATACACTTTCTATATTGATTGTGCTGTATTTAAACTCCAAGTAAACAGTACAACGAATAATTCCCAAATACAGAATTTCAATTTTTTTACTAGGATAGTGTTTTCTGTTTATATACAGATAGCTGCATTATACAAATTTAATGCATTTTAAATGAAATATTTGAAAATATAGTTGCTACATTTTAAATATTGATATTTGTAACAATAGGTTCACCTGCTTCACCTGGTTTTAGGTTTCTTTTTGGAAAACTCTAGTTTTGCCTCAGACATAATTTTGTTTTAATTTAACTTACAGTGTGAAAAACGGCAGAGTTGATGGCATTGATCTTTATTTCTTTCAGTATTTTTTAGGGAACCCCCTAACCTTCCCAAAAATAAATGTTTTCTAATTGGTTGCTCAACTATCTTAAGTATTTTGTCTTCGGTAAAATTGATATTTTTTACTTTACAAGCAAACATAATAAGACCAGACTTTTTTGCTTAGCAACAACATTTAAGCCAGGGCTAATGTAAGACCTGTCGTGCAACAGTCTTATCGCGAGGTCTTGCGTAAGTCCAATTTCACATAACTTAGACTAAGGCTCAGACTTAAAGTAAGACCTTTTTAGTGCAACCCGCCCCAGAGTCCTAACTGCTACTCCACACTGCTGCACCACAAAATTCAAACTGAATCTAGCTGAGCAGTGAATTAAGGTGATCCAGAATGGGGAGTGGCAGGGATGGGCAGGATGGGAAGTTAGAGGGCATAGAGAATCAAGGGAGTATGTAAGGGAGGAGAAATGTGGAAGTTCAAAGGAGTCAATAGGCGGTAGGAGAGTGATAGCAAGTCAGAAAAGGGTGGAGGGGAAGAAAGAGAAGAGACTGTTGGAAAGTGATGGTAGGAGTGTATTGGGGGGAGAGAGGTGGTGAACCAAGAGGAGTCTCTGAGAGAGTGAAAGGGGAGCATACATGGAGGCACATAGGTGTACAAATTTTTACTCTGATATATCAGTTTGATTAAATACTTTTATTTTTCCTTAATGTTTTTTAACCCTTTTTTATTTTTGATATTTATGGTTTCCTTGTGTCTGGTGGGGATTATGGGATATATATTTTTCCTGTATGCCCTGTGCTCATTTTAACAAAGGAGATAGGAGGGTTGCAGATTGCTGTATTGTTTCCTTCCCCCTCTGTTCTGGTATGTAAAAAAATTGTTATTTATGTATGTAGTTATTTCCACTATTCCACTATCATGTTTACACATGCAATATAATAAGGTATATGAGGAGGGAAATTATTTAACAATTTACCAATTATTTAAAGTCTGAATGGTTTGTTCTAGATTTCTTTAACTGCCAGTTTATATTGCAGAAAGGAGCTTAATTCAGGTTTTGGTGCTTTGGTTAAGAGGTTAAGAATCCTAGAATCTTGTAGAACTCAATTTCTGCAATAATTGGACACAGACACCAATTCCAAAGATATACATTCTCATTTTTTTTTTAAACAAATATGAAATGTAGCACTACACTAGTTATACAAAAAGGGTAAAACTAATTAAAATTCACTTAAGATCAACAAATCAAGGACAAACCACTTCCGTGACCAAATCAAAGAACATGGCATCGCATATGATAACACAAATCGTTACACAAAATTACAAACACATTGACTACAATACCTGTTACTAAGATTAAAGTGAGTCTCTCATTAGTATTATTAGTCGGACATCAAATAACTATGCAGGTTAGTATTTATGTCGAATAACTTCTCGTTATACATATCAGTCTCATTTATGTTTGGGTGCCGAGAAAGATTGTATCATTTCTTGTTACCACAATTTTCCCTAATTGATTACTGTTCAATGATTAAGGATAGGCAGGGCCACCTATAATCTAGTGTCTATTAACGTGTGTCAGTTTCAGACTAAAACAGTTAAACAGGAATGAGAAGATATTTCTCGGCGTTGACAGGTTTTATTTCTAAAATTGTCAAACAAAACAGTTTAATGCAGCACTCATTTATATTTAAGAAAATACTAAATTATATAACACTTTCTAAAGTTTTTGACTCACGATAACATTTCTAATTGATTTCTCAAATGTCATGAATAATAAACTCCAAACTGTTAAACTTATCTGAACTTCATTGCAGAGAGGCCTCTCTGCCTTTGGGATTAGATAAAAGCACACGGTATGAGGTTCCATGGGGTGGGACAAGGTCTGTGTGGTTTGGAAGAAATGCAGTCCGGTTCAGCTTTGTCCAATAAGTCGATGCTCCTGGAAGTTGGGGTTTCGCAAATTAAGAGTCTTTTCCAAACAGATTTTCCACTAGTTTGAAGGCTCCAAGGTTGTGCACAGGCTGTATTCTTGGCAAGCAGGGTTTTCCACCATAGTTACTTGAAGACAAAGTCTTTGAGGAAAGCAGGGCCCTGTTCGTTTCCAGGGGTCAAGTTTCTTAAGACTCAATAGCTATTTAAATGACTGAACACTTCTGTATTACAGTCGACTTAGTCAATTGTCCAGCTGTAGTAACTCCACTGATCAGATGGGTACAGGTGGGCAGGCGCAGTTTCTAAAGTTCTTTACTTAATAAAGTTCTTTAAAAGAATTCTTTGTACAGCTCAATCTCCTTCTGCCAGTTAAACTCTTCTGTTGCCGGCAAAGACTTAGTTGTTTTCCGGTTCCGGTTCTGGCAACAGAGCTTACAAGTTGAGTTGTGGTAGCGAGTTTCCGGTTCAGGTGAGAGAGCTGTGCGCTACTTTTTATGCCCTTTTAGATCATAGGCAATTGGTTCTTGAGTGTGCGAGGTCAGACTCCGGTTTCAGCCCCCAGTCTCCTATTGCAGGAGGCTTGATTTATGCCTGATGTAAGTCCATGCCATCTTTTGGAAATGCCAGTTGGCCTGGGTTCGTTGCTCTGTTTCGGGATTTTGGCTCTTGTCCACTTCAAAGAGTTTTATGACCTCCACGCCATATTCCCCACACATTTTCACAGCAGGGATTCCAAGCCATTTGGCCCATTCTAGGTGAGCCGACTCCCAAAACTGTCACTTTGACGTAGAACAGTTCATGGGCCAATGAGCTCAGGAATTCTGGTAACTTTGGGGGAGAAGTCTTCTTTAGATCAAAGCTCCAGCTCAAGGCTAGAATGCTCTTATCACAATACACCCCCCCCCACTTAACGCTACCCACATATATATATACAGTGAGGGAAAAAAGTATTTGATCCCCTGCTGATTTTGTACGTTTGCCCACTGACAAAGAAATGATCAGTCTATAATTTTAATGGTAGGTGTATTTTAACAGTGAGAGACAGAATAACAACAAAAAAATCCAGAAAAACGCATTTCAAAAAAGTTATAAATTCATTTGCATGTTAATGAGGGAAATAAGTATTTGACCCCTTCGACTTAGTACTTGGTGGCAAAACCCTTGTTGGCAATCACAGAGGTCAGACGTTTCTTGTAGTTGGCCACCAGGATTGCACACATCTCAGGAGGGATTTTGTCCCACTCCTCTTTGCAGATCCTCTCCAAGTCATTAATGGTTCGAGGCTGATGTTTGGCAACTCGAACCTTCAGCTCCCTCCACAGATTTTCTATGGGATTAAGGGCTGGAGACTGGCTAGGCCACTCCAGGACCTTAATGTGCTTCTTCTTGAGCCACTCCTTTGTTGCCTTGGCTGTGTGTTTTGGGTCATTGTCATGCTGGAATACCCATCCACAACCCATTTTCAATGCCCTGGCTGAGGGAAGGAGGTTCTTACCCAAGATTTGACGGTACATGGCCCCGTCCATCGTCCCTTTTATGCGGTGCAGTTGTCCTGTCCCCTTAGCAGAAAAACACCCCCAAAGCATAATGTTTCCACCTCCATGTTTGACGGTGGGGATGGCGTTCTTGGGGTCATTCCTCCTCCTCCAAACACGGTGAGTTGAGTTGATGCCAAAGAGCTCGATTTTGGTCTCATCTGACCACAACACTTTCACCCAGTTCTCCTCTGAATCATTCAGATGTTCACTGGCAAACTTCAGACGGGCCTGTACATGTGCTTTCTTGAGCAGGGGGACCTTGCGGGCGCTGCAGGATTTCAGTCCTTCATGGCGTAGTGTGTTACCAATTGTTTTCTTGGTGACTATGGTCCCAGCTGCCTTGAGATCATTAACAAGATCCTCCCGTGTAGTTCTGGGCTGATTCCTCAACGTTCTCATGATCATTGAAACTCCACGAGGTGAGATCTTGCATGGAGCCCCAGACCGAGGGAGACTGACAGTTATTTTGTGTTTCTTCCATTTGTGAATAATCGCACCAACTGTTGTCAACTTCTCACCAAGCTGCTTGGCGATGGTCTTGTAGCCCATTCCAGCCTTGTGTAGGTCTACAATCTTGTCCCTGACATCCTTGGACAGCTCTTTGGTCTTGGCCATGGTGGAGAGTTTGGAATCTGATTGATTGATTGCTTCTGTGGACAGGTGTCTTTTATACAGGTAACGAGCTGAGATTAGGAGCATTCCCTTTAAGAGAGTGCTCCTAATCTCAGCTCGTTACCTGTATAAAAGACACCTGGGAGCCAGAAATCTTGCTGATTGATAGGGGATCAAATACTTATTTCCCTCATTAACATGCAAATCAATTTATAACTTTTTTGAAATGCGTTTTTCTGGATTGTTTTGTTGTTATTCTGTCTCTCACTGTTCAAATACACCTACCATTAAAATTATAGACTGATCATTTCTTTGTCAGTGGGCAAACGTACAAAATCAGCAGGGGATCAAATACTTTTTTCCCCCACTGTATGTATATATATATATATATATATATATATATATATATATCACATTTCACATTTTCTTGTGTCAGTGCCTCAGAGTTTCATGCATTTAAATTAGGATTTATTTCCACTTATCTACACACCATATTCCACACTATTGAGGGGGAAAAAGAAAAGACCATTCTCTTACAAAACTGTTCAAGCTCAAGTTCCTTGGAGAGCAATGATGGACAGCAATCTTCATATCATGCCACACATTTTCTGTTAGATTTAGGTCAGGACTATGACTTGGTCACCTTTTTGTTCCTTAGACACTCCAGTGTAGCTTTGGCTGTATGCTTTGGGTCATTGTCATGCTGAAATGTAAACCTTTGTCACAGTTTCAGCTTTCTTGTAGAGGGCTGCTGGTTTTCATGAAGGACTTTACTGTACATTGCTCCATTCATTTTCCCTTATATCCTGACAAATACCCCAGTCCCTGCTGATTAGAAAATTCCCCATAACATGATGCTGCTACCACCATGCTTCACAATAGGGATGGTCTTCTTTGTGTAATGTGCTGTGTTGGATTTGTGCTAAACATAATGCTTTGCATTTAGCCCAGAAAGTTCCATTTCAGCTTCATTAGATCACAGAACTTTGTGCCACATGGCTACAGAATCTCCTGAGTGGTTGGATGGGCTTGAATAATGGCTTATTTCTTGCCACCCTAACATACAGGCCATATTTGTGGAGTGCTTGATATATTGTTGTCACATGCACACTTAGACCAGTCTTGTAGCCTGTAACTCTTGCAAAATTGCCATTGGCAATTTGAAACCTCCTTGGCAGTGCTGTAGTACTCGAGATTGGAATTGAATGTACTCGACCCAGTCTGGATTTGGTCTTGGAATCGGACTCGGCACCCGAGGACACAATGTCTCGGCCAAGACCAGACCAAGACCGCAGAAGTCAATATTTCATGCAATTTCATTTCCTAAACCTGCAGCAATACAAAGGCTGTCTATCTGTTATAATGTAATACAATATAGGCTATACAACTAATAGAATGCAGGTTATTATTACAAAATAAAATGATAATACAGTTAATTAAATCATACGCACAGTACATCTAATGCTTCCAGGTCCCTACTATGTAAATTGAGTAGAGAACTGCTGTTACTCGTCTTTCTGTTAGATTGTGGCTTTGTACAATATAGACCATTTTGTGCTATGAAAACTCAGTATCTTGAAAAACAAACTGCATTGAACTATAAAATAAATAATAACAGCCACAGAGTTAGCTTCATGATCCATACTTTCCCAGCTCTCCTCGCCCTTATTCTACAGTCTAGATTTTTTTTACTAAATATTTATATTCTGTACTTATAAACATGAAAATTCGTTACACTGAATAACAATATAGTTATCATTGACTATGCAAAGTCAAAATACATTGCACATAATTTATATTAATAATTATTAATACTATTATGAATTATTATTACAATATTTAATTTGATTAAATAATTATCACTAGCATCCCACAGTAGTATCACAGTCAGTACTGGTTCATATGTGCTTGTGGGTAAAATGTTTTGGCCATGTATATTTAGTTTGGAACGCTTTGAAGCAAAATACAAAAAGGATATACTAACTCAGCTGTTAATGCATATGCATACTGTTAAAAAAGAGGGGGGTTATGCCATACCGGCAAAATAAAATAAAATTAAAAACGCATACACAATACAAAATATTACGTTTTTATTGTTGCACCCGCTGCTAGCACATTTTGTATTTGGCATCATCATAGCATATTGGAGTATCAATACTTTACCCTGACAAGATGTTTTTTCTTTAAATGACTAAAGTTTACGTCTTCAGAGTTTATCATGTTTATCAAAGATGTGGATATTTCATTTAGTATTATGTAGTGGTGGTGTTTCTTACTATTATTAATAGTAGAAGTAGTAATCATTCTGAATTATACTATCCACTTATTGCCTAGTACATTTTTGGTGGGTCTCGAGGTCTTGACGCAGACTTGGACAGTCCCGGTCTCGATCTCGACTCGGACTCCGATATAGTGGTCTCGACTACAGCACTGTTCCTTGGTGCTCATGGTTGAGTCTTTGCTTTGAAATGCACTGCTCAGCAGAGGAAACCTACAGGAACTGCTGAATTCATTCTGAAATCATGTGATTCACTACAAGTTAACACAGGTCAAGGCCACTTAATGTGGTGTTGCAAATGGTTACACCTAATTTAGGATTGCTGTTACAAGGGGTTGAACACTTATCCAACCAAGCAATTTTTCTAATTACATTTTTAATTATTTTTCTACACATTTCTAGAGTATGTTTTTCACTTAGAAGTTGTGGGGTACAATGTGTAGATAAAATAAAAAAATAAAATAATTGAATGCATGTGATTTCCAGGCTATAAGTAACAAAAGGTGAACAAATGTAAAGGGGGTGTAGATTTTACATAGGCACTGTATGTATATATTTACTTTACTTTTGAAATAAATATATTTTTGTTTGGTATTGGGAAATTGGGTATTGGAAATTTCATCCCCTGCTTTACCTTGACTGCTTTAAATTGGGAAACAGGTTCACATGTTCAGCTGTTATGTTTTCTTTGAAAGTAATGTATTTATAGCAAGCTTGGAGTGTTTTCCTACAGCTGTGCTGATCTAAAGCTTTCCCTGGGCCTGTCTGTAATCCTGTGGAACAAGTCTGGGAATTTTACTGCTGGACTCTTTAATGCAAGGGAGACTTTTCCCCCTTGGTTAATTTTACAAAATGTGTGCTACATGCCCTTTATGCTGGTTGACCCAGGTTGGTTAGAACATAAGTAAAAGGAGGCCATTCGACCCATCATGCTTGTTTGGTGTCCATTAATATCTAAGTGATCCAAGGATCCTATCCAGTCTATTTTTAAATGTTCCCAAACTTTCAGCTTCTACCACATCGCTGGGTAGTTTATTCCAGATTGTGACTACTCTGTTTTCCATTTTGAATGCCTTGAAGCCCAATTTCCATTTGTGTCCCCGGGTGCATGAGTTCCCTCAGTCTCTCTGAGTAGGACTTTCCCTTCAGACCTGGAATAAGTCTGGTTGCTCTCCTCTGAACTGCCTCTAGAGCAGCAATACCCTTCTTGAAGTGTGGTGCCCAGAACTGCACACAGTATTCCAGATGAGGTCTAACTAGCGCATTGTACAGTCTTAACATTACTTCCCTTGTTTTAAATTCTACACTTTTGACAATATACCCTAGCATTTTTTATTGCTCCCCCACATTGCTTGGATGGAGAAAGTGAGGAGTCCACATAGACTCCTAGGTCTTTCTCATGCGTTACTTCATTTAGATCTGTACCTCCTATAGTGTAATTATAGTGGACATTTTTGTTACCTGCATGTATTACCTTGCACTTGTCCACATTGAATTTCATTTGCCAGGTGTCGGCCCACAACTGAATATTATCTAAGTCCCTCTGAATAGCCTGTGCTGCCAAGATTGTATCTTCTGAGCCACCTATTTTAGTATCATCTGCAAATTTGACAAGTTTGCTAACTATCCCAGAGTCCAGATCATTAATATAGATTAGAAAAAGCAAAGGCCCTAGTACTGATCCCTGTGGAACTCCACTAACAACCTCACTCCACTTAGAAGCAACTCCTCTAATCGACACCCTCTGTTTCCTATACATCAACCAGTTCATAATCCATCTACTTACATTACCCTGAATGCCTACAGCTTCCAATTTGAGGATCAGTCTTTGGTGTGGAACCTTATCAAAAACTTTTTTTAAATCGAAGTATATCATATCATATGCTTTCACATGATCTACAGCTGCAGTTGCATGTTCAAAAAATTCGAATAAATTAGTAAGACATGATCTGCCTCGTCTAAACCCATGTTGACTATCTCCAAGAATATGGTTTTCATTAAGATGCTCCTCTATTTTCTGTCTAATCATTTTTTCCAACATTTTACAAGTGATGCAGGTGAGACTGATTGGTCTGTAATTTCCTGGCTCAGTTTTGTCCCCTTTCTTGTGGATTGGTATGACATTTGCTGTCTTCCAGTCAGTGGGCACATCCCCTGTTCTAAATGTCATTTGGAATAATTGAGTTTGCGGCCTATATAACTAATTTCCTTAATTTCTTTAAGTACTGTTGGAAATATCCCATCTGGCCCAGGTTCAATTCTGCTAGTCCCTTTAGTACCTCCTCCTCATTTATCCTGATCTCTCTTAGGGTTTGACTGGACTGATTGTCAACCTGTGGCATGTCATCTGTTTTTTCTTTTGTAAAAACCTCTGTGAAATACTCATTTAGAACATTTGCCACATCTTGTTAGTTTTCCAAGATACCTCTATTTTTGCCCTTTATCTGTTTCATTTCCTCCTTTATTGACCGCTTGCTGTTGTAATATTGAAAAAAGCTCTTTGCATTGGTTTTAGCTCCAAGAGCTATGTTTCTTTCTATTTCCCTCTTTGCTTTCCTGATCCCTTTCTTAAGATCTCTTTGCAGCTCAATATATTCTATGTATTTTGTTTCGTCACCATCCCTTTTGTATGCGCTATTTTCTTTCTCTTGATTTTTTTTGCATACCTCTATTAAACCATTTTGGCCAGTGTTTTTTGTTCCTCAATTTCTATGTTTTGGTACAAATTGCTCCTGAGCTTCAAGTAGTATATTCTTAAAATATACCCATCCATTTTAAGTTCTAAGTGCTGTCTCATACCTTCAAGGTTTGCTTTTCTAAAATTGTAGACCATTGTTTTAGACTTGGACCTTGTT
This sequence comes from Amia ocellicauda, assembly GCF_036373705.1. Lineage (NCBI taxonomy): Eukaryota > Metazoa > Chordata > Actinopteri > Amiiformes > Amiidae > Amia > Amia ocellicauda. The sequence goes on from NC_089855.1 coordinate 35,113,123, forward strand.
TTTTGAAATAATGCCTCAAAGCTAACCATATTGTGATCACAATTTGCCATTGGTTCTCTAACTACTGTCCCCCTGACTCTATCTTGGTCATTTGAAAAGATAAAGTCAATACATGCACTCTCTCTGGTTGGTTCCCTGACAAATTGAGTTAGTCATTTACCATCTCAACCATTTTCTATTTCTGCTTCTGTAGTCCCCATTGGGCTTTCCCAGTCTAAGTTTGGGAAATTGAAATCCCCCATTATAACAGCCACACCCTTGCTACATGCAGTCCTGATTACACTGTACAATGCAGCATCTTTCTGAATATCTGAGTTTGGTGGCCTGTAACACACTCCTACCGCTAATGCTCCAGATCTCTTGTTCAAAAGTTTCACCCACAAAGATTCTGTTCCGTTACTGGGATCTAATACAAGTTCTTCTGCCTCAATGTCATTTTTCACATATAATGCTACCCCACCCCCTCTTCGATTTTGCCTGTCTCTCCTAAACTGTGTGTATCCTTTAAACTTGTATTCATCCCCATCATTTTCTGTAAGCCATGTTTCTGTCACTCCTACAACATCGTAGTCACATGCTAGTACTGTGGCTTCCAAGTCTAATATCTTGTTCCTTATACTCCTGGCATTGAGGTATAAACATTTCAGGACTTTCCTACTAGCAGTTTCCCTTGGTTTTCTTTCTCCCATTGTCAGAGCTCCCTGCCCCCCTGGTTCCTAGTCTAAATGATTCTCAATTTCACTGCACATACGCTCTCCCAATGCATTAGCCCACCTTCTGTTTAGATGTAGACCATCCGGTTTGTACAGGTCCCATCTATCCCAGAAGAAAGACCAATGCTCCATAAACCTAAACCCCTCTTCCCTACTCCAAGCTTTCAACCACGTGTTAAACTTTATAATCTCTGCCTGTCTCCCTGGCCTGGCACGTGGTACCGGAAGTATTTCAGAGAAAACTACCGTGGAGGTTCTGCTCTTTAAATTCCTGCTAGTCCTAGACAAAATCTGCCTTCTACAACCTGTTTACTTTCACCAACTCAGCAGCTGAACTGAATGGACTTCAATTTAGGCAAACTACAGACAATGCTAACGTCAATTAAGGCAAACTTAAAACAAAATGAGCAATGCTAAGACTGGTATGAAACTAGTCAAACAACAAGGTGGCTGCCTCTCACTTGTACGCTCCTGTCTCTCTCTGTGGCAACTTGTAAATACTTCCGTTTACCTCTGGTCTCAACAGCTGCTTTAAGTAGCTTTTGTCTACCTACCCCCAATTCACACCTAACTGGCCCCACCTGGCTCCTCCTGCAACAGAGTTCCTGCTAGTCCTAGACAAAATCTCCCTTCTACAACCTGTTTACTTTCACCAACTCAGCAGCTGAACTGAATGGACTTCAATTTAGGCAAATTACAGACAATGCTAACGTCAATTAAGGCAAACTTAAAACAAAATGAGCAATGCTAAGACTGGTCTGAAACTAGTCAAACAACAAGATGGCTACCTCTCACCTGTACTCTCCTGTCTCTCTCTCTGGCAACTTGTAAAATGTTGATGTCTGCACTTTCCCCATGGTTTTACTGTTGTTTCCAATGGGTTAAATATGGTTACACTGTGCTTTACTACACATCACCATCGCAAAACCTATGATATTCACTCACCTAAAGGATTATTAGGAACACCTGTTCAATTTCTCATTAATGCAATTATCTAACCAACCAATCACATGGCAGTTGCTTCAATGCATTTAGGGGTGTGGTCCTGGTCAAGACAATCTCCTGAACTCCAAACTGAATGTCTGAATGGGAAAGAAAGGTTATTTAAGCAATTTTAAGCGTGGCATGGTTGTTGGTGCCAGACGGGCCGGTCTGAGTATTTCACAATCTGCTCAGTTACTGGGATTTTCACGCACAACCATTTCTAGGGTTTACAAAGAATGGTGTGAAAAGGGAAAAACATCCAGTATGCGGCAGTCCTGTGGGCGAAAATGCCTTGTTGATGCTAGAGGTCAGAGGAGAATGGGCCGACTGATTCAAGCTGATAGAAGAGCAACTTTGACTGAAATAACCACTCGTTACAACCGAGGTATGCAGCAAAGCATTTGTGAAGCCACAACACGTACAACCTTGAGGCGGATGGGCTACAACAGCAGAAGACCCCACCGGGTACCACTCATCTCCACTACAAATAGGAAAAAGAGGCTACAATTTGCACAAGCTCACCAAAATTGGACAGTTGAAGACTGGAAAAATGTTGCCTGGTCTGAGGAGTCTCGATTTCTGTTGAGACATTCAGATGGTAGAGTCAGAATTTGGCGTAAACAGAATGAGAACATGGATCCATCATGCCTTGTTACCACTGTGCAGGCTGGTGGTGGTGGTGTAATGGTGTGGGGGATGTTTTCTTGGCACACTTTATGCCCCTTAGTGCCAATTGGGCATCGTTTAAATGCCACGGCCTACCTGAGCATTGTTTCTGACCATGTCCATCCCTTTATGACCACCATGTACCCATCCTCTGATGGCTACTTCCAGCAGGATAATGCACCATGTCACAAAGGTCAAATCATTTCAAATTGGTTTCTTGAACATGACAATGAGTTCACTGTACTAAACTGGCCCCCACAGTCACCAGATCTCAACCCAATAGAGCATCTTTGGGATGTGGTGGAACGGGAATTTGGTGCCCTGGATGTGCATCCCACAAATCTCCATCAACTGCAAGATGCTCTCCTATCAATATGGGCCAACATTTCTAAAGAATGCTTTCAGCACCTTGTTGAAAAAGAACTTCCGAGCTAACACACATATTATTACGTTGCTGCAACTTTGTGGCAACGTTGTGTATTAATTGGGTCATTTTCATATGTAGTAATAATTATAATGAAACCAATAGAATCAACGAAAACAACAAAACTATTAGTCTATTGTTTTCTTAAATACATTAACGTTTTTATTTATGTATCACGTTATGGATCGCATTGAATATTAAACAGATTGTTGTTAAGTAGCCTACTTAGAGCAATGAACATTTATATTCAGAGATGAGATGAACACATTTTTAAATTAACTATACTATAGGCTCTATACTACACTAATATATATAAAAGCCATTATGTACTAGAATAAGCCAGGCCTTTATGTAATAATCAAGAAAACATAGCTACTGCATGAATTTAGACAAATGCGCATTTGTGCACAAAACGGCCACAAGCACTAGACTTACACTGAGCAGTTAAACATTATGTACAATAGCCCTATGGTTTTTAGGTTTTGTTTATTATCTGTTTCTTAATATAGCAATTAAGAAAAAAAGAATGAAGAAAGCTAAAGTTGTCAATTGTTTCTTTTTGACTATTGCATATATTGTGCATAGAACACATGCAGCTAAAATGTGATTTTGGACTCCACACTGGTTTGGTGGAGTGGACATCAGAAAGTTAATGTTAATTGCAGGTACAGCACCCTGCGCTTTCAAAGAGGAACAATTATTTTTTGATACAGTTAATGTACACCATCACATTTGACGATGCTGCTGCTGCTGCTGCTGCTCATGACCTTTAGCTGCCCCTTTGATGTTGGAGTCCACGAGACCTCTCAGCAGTTCCCTTCTTCTGCTGATCGGCTGAACTTGTTCTGAAATCTGCGGGTGGTTGTAATTGAGATTCACATTTTGAATAGATGATAAGCCTCTATATTCATTTTCACACATTTTCTTTTATAAATAGCTTACAGCACAGAGTCCAAGAATTACTGCGCCGTCACATTTTTCATTAACCACAGTCCCGTGGTCCCGGGTATTTCACATTTTCAGTCCCGGTATTTTGGGACTAGAAAATTGATTCGGGATCCCAGGATTGGATTCCCTAGTAACCACCAGCATTGTTATACAACCCAATAAACAGATAGAATAATAATTATAAACAACATGCTCACTGATCATTGAATAATTTAATAGAATAATATTGGCTTTTGTGTCTCACACCCTGAAGTGTATGCATGCTTGTTATTAATAAATGTACCTGCATCTGTCGTATTGTCTTGTGGTCCTGGTCTGAGCCTGTGGGGGTAAGAACTGGGTTTTGCGAGTTCCATTCCTCATAAAACAAAGGGTGGCGTACTCGCTTTCATGTTACTTGCTAAATGCCAACCATAGCATGTGACATCAATGTTTCCAAGGCATATTTACTATTGTAGACCATGGTTTGTTCATTGTAGATTGTAGTAAAGCACAGTGAACGCATGTTGAAGCCATAAGAAACCACAGTAAATCTATGGTACAACCATAGTAATACCATGATAAATGTGCAAGCATCCTATGATAAGTTTACCAGGGTAAACTTGACTAAGGGTGATTATGTTTTATAGGTGTATCTCCACATATTGGACAAATAAACTGCTCAATCTGCCGTCATATTGTATTCCTGTCAGTGACGTCTACAGCTTTATTTTCTGAGATGATCAGATGATGTGTTGCTTTTGATCCCCTTTCAATTCTGCTCCTTCCTACCACACAGTCATATTGCACAAAGTCAATCTGTGTATTGTGAGGCATGGTACGGGTAGTTAAGGAGGGACACTACGTAAGGACCCTACCTCCCTCACCATTCATACCCTCAGGCTGGATGAGAGCAAAAAAACATTTTGACGTCATTGTGCTCCAGTCTGACTGTGGGGCAGAAGAAGCCGTTGAGGACGATCATCCATGGAAGACGGAACAGTATTAAAGCAACCCTCTGTAAAAGAAACTCAGTCTTCAATCAGGTTGCAACGTTTGTTGCAATGCCTTTATTACACGCAGCGTGGAGAGGAACAGTGAATCAAGAAGATTGCAAAGTTGCTCTGGCTTCATACAAAAAGTCAGAGCTTTTTATACACACAGAAGTCAAAGATCTGGTTATAATTAACAAGTCATTACTTACTTACAAGTTGTTATCTTAAAAGCTAGCTAAGCAGAATATACATCATTAGAGGTCAGAGTTCATAGATCAATACTAGGATTAGGGAGTAGACACTCAAATCATACGGTTTGCCATCTTCTCCAAAATGGTCATCATAAATAACAAACAGAGGTCAAGCTACCTTCTGGCCTGACCTTTTAGCTTGACCTTATCGTTCTTAAGTATACAATGAAGAAAACGTGTGAGAAAGGAAGTTCTAACTTTCCTCCATGCAAAGTACCGTATAAGAAAAGCAAGTAGGGTGTTTCTGGTGAGAAAAATGTGAAAAAAACTAGAAAAAAATCATTGTAAAGTATTTAATTGTATTTATGGACTTGTTGGATTGAATAACAGGTTACAGACTAGATTGGGTTGCTGTCTATATTGTTTGTGTTTAAACTTTAGTTATCTGTGTAGTAAGGGACCAGTTTAAGTGTATTAATTTAAGGGTTTTATTTTTGATTTGTGTATGTCTCTTAATTTATGACCCTGTGTATACCACATCTCTGCAGTCCCTTTCTTGTAGAAAGCCCCCTTTAAAGTAATTCCCTTTTTCTGTAGAAAGTGCTTTTTAGTTTTCACTTTCTATATTAATTGGAGACCCTCCCTCCCTACACACACACACACACACACACACACACACACACCACCGCCACCACCAAACTATAACAACAAACCTTATATTTAAAAAAACATGGGAAATTCTCTCATGTTTTAGGTCAGGGCTAGGTCAACACATCACTGTATGTGTTTCCCTAGGGAAAGATAGAAATGGCTGCAAAACCGTATTTTTGTAGATCTCTGAGCAAGGCTTTGACTGTCACTAAAGAATGTGATATTTACAGTGGGAGATGTTGAGCATCTGTGGTATCAGTGTATGCTATATTTAGCCTTGGATTAGGTAACTATTTATAAAACAGTTAAGGGCTTATCATGTGACATTCCTTTGGCATAAATTACTGATTCTACTCCAGGATTTGGGAAAATGTCCAATTTGTCATCTTTGGAAAGCAGGCTTTGGTAAAGTTATTTTTTCAATTGGTATTGTATCCTTATTCCCTTGTTTTTGTCTCCCAAATAGTTTGGTCTTAGTTTGGTCTTGTGGTCCAGGTCTTATTCAAATGCCTTTGAAAGATAGCTATAAAACTTACAGGAATTGCCTGGAAATGCCATCACAAGTATTGGACCAATGGTCATACATTCGGCTGCACCACTCACAAAAGAAAAAGTAAATTTGTGGGTTAAGAAAATATTGGGCTTTCTCAGAATAATTCAGTTTTTGAAAATGTATCCATGCATTACTGAGAGCAGAACTGGTGTGAGTAGAGGTTGCAAGTGAATGCCAACACATTTCTGCATTTCAATTCCAGCCACTGTCTTTACCATCATGGAAAAACACATGAAACTGTCATTATGTGAAATGTTTTTTCAAGTACAGCATGACAGCATGCTATTTGTATATCTGGAAAGGTGTTGATTATTATGAAATGTAAATTTATACATTGGTTAAGGAGATCTTCATGTTTAAAAATGGAGGTAAGAAAAAAACCCACCATAAGCTAAAATTACACCAATGTAATGGAGTGGCTTACCTGCAGTATCTCTGTTATCTGTGAAAAGACAGGTTGCTATGGTTGCAGAGCACTTTGTCTTTTCTCCACCTTCTAATGTTGATTTAATATGGAGATGTACTGAAGGGTAGGGCCTTCAGGTAAGAAGTATGTTTTTATTTTGTACTTAATGATGAACAGAATCTGATCTGAATCTGAATATTCATGGGAACATTAACACACAATTTCACAGTGAGTGCAAAGCTAACATTTCCCCTTTGAAGTGGTATTAATTTATCTAATTTTGTTCTTTAGTTTTCTGAATATGTGCAGCTATCTTACTTACAGAGAGATATTCAAAATTAAGCCTTCCTTAACATCAAATTAATTTTGTGTTCACAGGTATAAGTGTACTAAATGGTGGAGTAACAGCCACAGTGGGAGAAGATACCAGTTTAACATGCCGGTTAGTTGACACAGAAGAAAGCATTTCTCAGATATCTTGGCAGAGAAAAATAGGACTCTCATCTGAACCAGAGAACTTTCTCACGTTTGATCCTGACACGGGTCCTAATGCAGTAGGTGATTTTGGGAAACGAGTGGAGTTTATAGGGAATGTAATGAGACTGGATGGATCAATTTCAATACCCAACCCATTGCTTTCAGATGAAGGCACCTACATCTGCATCTTCACAGTATTCCCCAGTGGACCATATAAGCACAACATTAGGCTTACTGTTAACGGTAAGAATCATCAAGAGCCTAATTTAGTATTTTGTGTGTTTATCATCAGTGTCTAAATTATAATTCTTAACAGCATGGTTTTCTGATTATTGATTATTATTTGTAATGGTCTTATTGATGATCAGTGAGTAAACTTTTTTACTGATCGCGTTAAATAATGATATAAAACCGTACAAAAAAAAAACTTTTAATGCCTGATACCTGGGGAAGTGTCATTGAAATTGTTAATCTCAGTGACTGAACTCTTCTCAATGTTCGATCACAATCGGGGGCCTCCTGAAACAACTCTCCTATTATTAATGGAGTTTATAAACCAATTTATACACCAACCAGTTTTGTGCCTGACTTCCAAGCGTAAGGATCTGGCAACACATAGGCTTTCTTGGAATTAATTTCTTGGCATCCCTCCTCCACCCCACACACCACCTTTGCAGCAGCTCCTTTGCTCCTTTTATCTAGTTTGGAGGCCATGTCCACATGGCCAGGTCCTCATTCCCTTAGTCAAGCGACTCTAGGCCAAAATACACAAAAAAAGTGTGATTATCCATCTCTATATATACATTGACACAGTTGGGGGTACTTCGGTGTTTTAGGGGTAATCAGATTACCTTGAATATGTGAATAAGGTTGTAAAAAAAATGGGAGCTTTGAGAAAGACTGTACTGTACAGTGAAAATAAACCTGAACGAGTAGGGTGCTAGGTACAGTCTGGTCAAAAGAACGGTAGGTAAGAACCCAAGTCTTGAACTGGATCAAGACTGGAACTGGAACTGGAACTGTGAGCCAAGAAAGTGAAGGAAGTTGAGTAGTGGAGTAGCATATTTGAATTGAGGGAGAGATCACCAGATGAGCATACAAATTCTGGATGAGCTTGTGCCGGCAGGTAGCAAATGCAAGCAGGCCAGCCAGGAGGGAGTTGTAAGAATCCAGGGCAGGAAATAAACAGGATCTGGAGCGCAGATGGTGAGGAAGGAACAGATTCTGTGTATGATGCCTAGGAAGAATCGACAAGATTGTGTCATAGTGGAGATGTGCTGAGTAGGACAGAACAGGGTCAAGCAACTTCAGAAAATGAGCACCTACATAATAGAAAAGGAGGCCAATGAAATATAATATTAAACATATTGTAGCGATCCTGGCGGGTGTCTGTAGGGCGAGTGTGTGTGTGTGTCTGTGCCAGTAGGGCAGTCAAGGAGATGGGGTGTGTAAAAGTGTGTATCGTGGGTGGGTGGGTTAGTTCGGGAACCCTGTTTTTTAGTGTGTGTGTGTGTGTGTGTGTGTGTGTGTGTGTCCTGCATGTTGGGTGTTGTTGTTTTGGGCTAGGGAGGGAGGTTCGGGGGTTATTTGTGATTATGTGGCTCCCCCCATCTCTGGGTGGTATAGCCGGAGAGCGGCGATTGGACGGGTGGGAGTCACCTGAGGGGGGGTATTTAAGAGGGCGGGGACGCGCCGCTGAGGCAGTTGTAGTAGGGAATGAGAGAGAGAACACCGGAGCCAAGACTGAATAACAGCCTTGGAGGGAAAGTAGATGTACCTCCCTGTGAGTTCAATAAAGCCTGTTTTGTCTGAAATCTTTTAGTTTATTTTCCCATTTATTTCACTCCCGACCTCGAAACCTGAGGTCGCTACAATATTTAGGACTAATTCCATTGCCATGACTGTCGCCATTTGTCAAAATCAATCAATGAATTCACACTTTTCCCCATGACATCTAACTCTGATTCTAAAATAGTAATCAAATTAAATATTTTAATAAGCCAATAAACTACTTATACATATAGTGTATCAGACACAATACCGAGGCATAAACAAATTGGTTTTCATTCACATATTTTGCCTAAATACATTTTGTGAATAGCATTGAAACCTTTAATTATACTTGTAAAACTAAATTAATACAATGTATTGTAGATAAAAGTAAATAAAAGATAGGATAGATATGAATACAATTTCTCCTGCACAATATTTTTAAAATAAAATAATATAAATAAATAAATACAAAATACTTTGAAATTATGCATTTTGTAATGGGGTTTTCTTGTTTTACTGGTAGCTCCCCCTATAGTCACAGTGACCACTGAAGATACACCGGAAGTTGGCTGTGAGGAAAGAACTCTGGCCACCTGTATTGCAGCCAATGGAAAACCAGACGCTGATGTATCATGGGAATATGGAGAGGATTTTATGATATTGTTTAAAGTTGTGACAAACAGTACTGTTAATGCAAATAACACAATCACTATCAGGAGTGAACTGCGAGCAATTCCAACCAGGTCCATGCAACAAAAAGAAGTACGATGCATTGTGAATCACCCATCCCTGACACAGGCCAAAAACATCTCCCAGAGATTAAGTGTACATTGTGAGTACTGCATGTCTTCTGTTTTAAAGGCAGACACAAGCTCTACAATTACAACATGGGGGAATTGAAAAAAGAGCAGGCAATTTGGCTTTACTTGCTCTTTGTTTTCTCCTATCTCTGGATTTCACCAACATGTTATTTAAAGGATCACAGAGTCAGGTTTGTGTGTAATTGGTTATTTACTTCCAGACCCCCACAACTCTTTTATTTAGAAATACATCCGTAATGCATCAAGCCTTTATTGCCACTTAATGCTTAAATCCTGACTCAGGAGATCATGTTTATTGTGTGAAGTACTGTAGTACAGGTGTAGTATGTTTGAGTAATGTGTTAATGTATATATAATGTATTCTGCATTGTGTAAGATTTTCATTATCTATATATTTAAACATATTTAGTTGTTTTTTTGCTTTTAGGTTCTTCATCTGTTTATTTATTAATATAATATTAATATTAAGTATTTCATTATTTTCCCATATAAGTACATTTAAAAATTAGGAAGTGTATTTTAAAGTATATTATTATTATTTTTTGTTTTTATTTCTTGGCAGACGCCCTTATCCAGGGCGACTTACAACATAAGTGCAAAAATACAGAGAAGTACAAGGCATCAATCATTACAAATTCAACTTAGCTAAAACATAGCAATTCAAAATAATACATTTTACAAATTCCAATTTACAAATTACACAAGTACAGTAAGAGACTACCTACATCCCGGATGGTGAAGGCTAATTGCTGTCAAGATGTAGGGTTACAGACGAGGGCTACGGGAAAGGGAGCAAGGAGGAAAACAATCAAGAACGTGAGCAGCATAATAAGCTGAAGTGCTATCTAGCAGGGAAAGAGGACTAATATTACAAGTGCTGTGGGAAGAGATGCGTCTTGAGTAAGTGCCGGAATGAGGTCAAGGACTCTGCTGTTTTGACTTCGGTGGGCAGGTTGTTCCACCACTTAGGGGCCAGGGATGAGAAGGAGTGGGCTCTGGAGGAAGGAGAGTGGAGAGGAGGCAGAGTTAGTCTTCTGGCACTGGAGGAGCGCAGTGGTCTGGAGGGGATGTATGGAGAGACGAGTGACTGAAGGTAGCTTGGTGCAGTGTGGTCAAGACAGCGATAGGTGAGGGTCAAAGTCTTGAACTGAATGCATGCCGCTATCGGGAGCCAGTGGAGGGAGCAGAGCAGTGGAGTAGCGTGTGCGAATCGTGGCAGAGAGAATACCAGACGAGTCGCAGAGTTCTGGATGAGCTGGAGTGGGCGGGTAGTGGATGCAGGCAGGTCGGCCAGGAGAGAGTTGCAGTAGTCCAGGCGGGAGAGGACCAGTGACTGGACGAGTAGCTGAGTTGAGCAGTTGGTGAGGAAGGGACGGATCCGGCGTACGTTGCTCAGGAAGAATCTGCAGGTGCGCGTCAGCATGGTGATGTGCTGGGAGTAGGAGAGCGCAGGATCGAGGGTGACTCCTAGATTTTTAGCGGAAGAAGAAGGAGAGAGTGTGGTGGATTCCAAGGGGATCGAGATGGGGAGGTCAGCAGAAGGTGAGGAAGAGTGGGGGAAAAAAGAGATCTGATTTGGAGAGGTTGAGCTTGAGGTGGTGCAAGTGCATCCAGGCGGAAATGGCAGACAAGCAGGAAGAGATGTGTGAGGGGATGAGAGGGTCAGAAGAGGGAAAAGACAGGAAGATCTGGGCATCATCAGCGTAGAAGTGGTAGGTGAAACCATGGGAAGCGATGAGGGGGCCCAGGGAGTGAGTGTAGAGAGAGAACAGGAGTGGGCCCAGGACGGACCCTTGGGGAACACCTGTGAGGAGAGGTTGTGGGGTGGATGAGGAGCCTCGCCATGTCATTTGGTAGGAGCGGTCGCTGAGGTAGGAGGAGAACCAGGTGAGAGCAGTCCCAAGGTCAGTGAGGCAGGAGAGGAGGATGGAGTGATCAACGGAATATGTATGTTTTTTTGACAGAAATGTTATCGATACATAACATATTGATGGTTTAACACAGTGAAGGGTAGTGTTTACCTTTCAGGGCAAGCTGCCATACAACAGGAATTAAATTTGATAGGGACCTTACACAAAACCCTGGACAGAACACTGTGTAAACAAAATAAAAAAAACAAAGCATAACCCTACATCCTGGTTGAGCCTACTTACACAGTATAAACAGATCCCTCTCTAAACATGAACGGCTAATCAAAATGACAAACAAGACAAAGCAGAAATCAGGTCCAAATCACAATCCAAAAGAAGAATAGTCACAGTTCATAAGCCTTATGTGTATATATTACAGCTCCTTCTGGACCACATTGTACACTTGACATTGCATCATATGAGAAGTATTGAGGATATCTCAATGTACTTTGGAAGTGCCAGTTAAAGTAAGTTATGGTGTAGTGATTACTTTTATTTTCTTTGATTCCTGCAGATCCTCCACAGTTGGTGAACATTACAAATGTAGAGAATTCCCCACTGGGCACAATCTTTATCTGTGAGACTGAGGCCAACCCTCCACCAACAGACTACCACTGGCACAGGTACGGGTGTTTACTAATTATGTTTAGTAAAGATGTGACTTCAAACTCTTAACTTGCAGCTGTGATGATTGCTACCAAGTTGTGAAAAGTATCAAAACAATCTCTTGACACTCGACACTTCCATGCTTTTAGCTTTAATTTCTTTCCATCTAGCAAAGATAGCAGTCAAAATAAAAACGCTTGGCTATCCAGTCCACATTTCAAAATAGTTCCAACCGATTTGTTTGTTTGTACTGGAGAAAGTCTGCAAGCTCATTTTAGAGCACAAATTGTTGACAGGACTTTGCCCCTCTACAACCAATGCACATCAGCATGCAATAGGAGTTCAGCCCCCATTGTATCACATAATGCCGGGAATAGTCTCAAATTTAAAGTGTTCACCTTTACATGCAATGTTAATTTAGTCATCAGTTTTTTATTTAGTCGTAGTCTTGGTCAGGTCGCTAAAATGTCTATGAGATATAGTCACATATTAGTCATGCACCTTTCTTTAGTTTTAGTATACTAAAAATGGACTCAAACTAAAATTACATTAGTTTCAATCACATTTTAGTCATGCTATTTAATTTTGTCATATTGATCGAAAACCTGCATACATTTAATTCAGTTTTAGTTTGGTTAAAGCTGACGAATTCTCGACTGAGACGGGGAATTCTGCTGATGGATACAGATTGTCGCCTAGGGGACGGGATGCTTATGATTTCTTGACCGGGGCTTGGGGGTGTGAGGGTTAATGTTTTGTTTTCATTTTCGTCATCAATTTTGTCAACAGACTCAGAACTTCTGAGTATTCGTTTTCGTGATTTCAGCACTATCAGAAGATAAGCCTACACAAAACTTGAACACCATCACACATACACCATCAGAATAATGTAATCTGTTCTATGAGCTGATCTTCCATATCTTCAGCAGGATTGTGAATTAATTGAGCTATAGCGTAATTTGAGAGTGTCTTCTGTGCCTCTTTCTTTGCTACCGGCTCGCCCAACATTTCCAAGCAGACATCCTTTATACAGCCCATTACTAGCATGTCACCGAGTATCAAGAGGCTTTCTTTAATATACTTTTCATTCTACAAATTTATGTTAGCCAGATACACTGTTCTGTTATTAAATGTGCCTATATAGAGGACTTTTCATATACTGATTCAAATACACTTAAATAATCTTGCAAAATGCAGAGCCCTAATCATCAAATCTTATAATGGCAATGTTGTTTTCATTTTTATTATTTCATAGAATAAACCAGACATTTCCCAGTAGTAAAATTAGAGTGGATGGAAGCAGATTGGAGTTATTGGAGCAAAGCCCTGATGTAAATGGAATGTATGTCTGTGAAGCATCAACCAAATTCGGCAAAGCATTTGGTTCAATTTATATACATATCGGTAAGTTTAGTTTTTGTTTGCTTGGTTTACATTTATATTTTAATGCCTATTGTTGCCATTTATTTTTCTTTGTAATTGTTTTATATATCAGAGTTTAATACTTTTTGAAAATGGAAAGCATTCTTATACATTCAGGTTATTCCTGTAAGAAAGGCATAAAATTGGTGTTAAATCTTCATCAGAGCTCTGCCAGTTAAATGTGAGATAAACACATATATATATGAATGTAACTTTAAAGCATCCATGCACTACAGTGTCTTCACTCCCATGAGGTGCTGGCCCAAATAAGGCAAAAATATATAAATTCATGTGAAATACATTCACTCAATAAAATGAAACTTTTATAATACAAAAGTCTTGTCCAAATTTTTTTTAGAGAGTAATCATTTTCCCTGGCCTGTATCAGAATCCAACCTAACAACACTGCTTAATAACACTTGCAGTGCACTTTTGTATTGTGCATTTATACACTTACAAAATGTATCCTTTGTAAAATGAATAAATATCTTGAAACTTCTTTGAATGATTTTGGAAAAGAAGATGCACATGATACTGCTGATTTAACCAATTTTTTAGAGTTTACAGTGTGCCTGCACTGAAAAAAATAACTTGTAGAATATAAATCCTCGTAACATTTTGCACTAGTAATATTTAAGTAAATTTTACTGATATAATATCAAGTACAACTCATTTGCCAGTATCAAGTAAAATCTACTAACTACTAAACTTAACAATCGTGAAGATATTAAGTAAATGTTACTTAATTATATTTAAGTTATAAAGTTATTAAGTAAAGTCAATTAAATTTTTTCAGAGACAGGAATGTCGCTGTCATCAAAATATTAAGTAAATCTTAATATTAAGATTGATTAAGTAAATCTTAAATCTTAATGAAGTAAATAAGTAGATTGTATTATATTTTTTCTGTTTGACATTTTCAATTACTTAGTTATATAAAGTTATATTACTCACTAATATGTAAATGTTGCAAATTTTCTTTAGAGAAATGTTACCAAATTAATGTAATAATTTCCTCTATGCATTTAATATACTTTTATCACAAATCACACAACTACATACATTACAATTAAACAGTTTATTTTGTCAACATTAAACAACGAATCAGTCACATTGACATGACCTATAAAACAATCCAATCTCCATTAACCAACATGAATTTATCAAAAACACAATAAAAATATCTGTGCTAATTATTTTATCCTACAATATACACTGTCTTTCAAAAAGTTTTTTGTTTTGACCCCAGGAGGCATAAGATATAGAAATATATAACATATAAAAAACATGAGGTTATAATTTGACAGAGCTAGGTAGTATTAACATAACCAATATTCTAAAAAGCAATATTTTTAGAATTAGCAACATTAACAACCAATGCCTCCTAATTGCTTTTTCAAATCCATAGCAGAACCTCACCCACCTCACCCATGTGAGCAGAGGGTCCAATGGAGCTAACAGTGTCTTTGCAGGTTGTTGTTTCAGTCATTTGCAAGATGGAAAACTGAGTTGGGGTGTACCAGCAGCCCAGATTGTACAGTACTTGCCATGGTGAAAGCAGCAACTTCAATTTTAAAGCTTGTACTTTTGGGGACAGCTTAATCCCATTCAGTTCTAGGAAAAGTTTCTGAAGCAACTCAGAAGTGTAGCACAGTGTTAGGGGGTATGTGAGGTTGATCCATAAGCAGCATGCAAGGTTTAGCAGTACTGCAACATCCTGGCAATATCTCCTTGCCTTCAAGTAGGATGGATACATCAACTGGATTCTCTCCATCAGCTCCATGGACGACTAGGATCTTGAGAACAAGTTGAATGGTGTCACTGCAGCTGTCCTCCTGCATACAATTACAAAAAATTAAGACAATTCTATTGAGAAACAAATAAAAATAGAATTGCTTGAATCATTCGAAGTGACTTCATAGTCAGGGCAGAATGAACACATAGACCATCGTTAAACGTAGTTCAGATTACATTAAATTGAATCAAATCTATTTAACAGTGAGCTAGCATTAGTAAAACATTTGTAGAACAAGGAGCAAGGTGGCTGCACTCCACAGATTGTTGTTGCTATAAGCCATAAATCTAAGCCTTTACACTGCCAGGAAACCCTATGGCTTTGTAACTCCAGAGCATGTTTAATTTTTGTAATTGTACTTAATTTGAATAATTGACAAATATCCATTTAGTTTGTTCTTCTAGATGCTATAACATTTTGTTGAATTTTTCAATGTTCCATTTGGGCCATATGTTCAATATGTCCATCACTTTGTCTGCCTTCCTCTCTTACTTTATGGTTAACTTGAACTTTAAATGGTAACACAATTTTAAACTGTCATTTAAAAAAAAAAATCATGCTTTACCAGGCAATCTTCAAAAAGTTTCTCTTCTTTCTCGCCAAGGTACAATATGAGGCTGCGGATAATAGCATCACGTCTCATCTCAATGCTTTGGTTCTGTGAGCAGATTAATATTGTGTCAATACTTAACCATTATTCATACACAATGAACTGTCAAGTGAGAACACAAGAGCATACATGTGCAAGGAGCAGTGATTTGAGCACATGGAGCAAAAGCCAAGTGTGGAAAGATATGGAGCGTGCAGGGACATAGAAACTACCGAGTGCAAGGATTTTTCTTTTTTTTTTTAAATCCAATTTTTCTCCCCAATGTGAAATGCCCAATTCCCAATGCACTCTATGTCCTCGTGGAGGCGTAGTGACTTGCCTCAGTCCGGGTGGTGGAGGATGAATTTCAGTTGCCTCCATGTCTGAGGCAGTCAATCCACGCATCTACGCATCTTATCATGTGGCTTATTGAGGGCGTTACTGCGGAGACCTAGCACGTGTGGAGGCTCACGCTATTCACCACGGCATCCACGCACAACTCACCATGCGCCCCACTGAGAACGAGAACCACATTATAGCGACCATGAAGAGGTTAACCCAACGTGACTCTACCCACCCTAGCAACCGGGCCAATTGGTTGCCTAGGAAGCCTGGCTGGAGTCACTCAGCATGCCCTGGATTCGAACTTGCGACTCCAGGTGTGAGTGCGAGGATGTGTGTTGTATGTGTAGACATGGGGCAGTGTGTGTGTGTGTGTGTGAGAGTGAGAGAGACAATAGGTCCATCTCCCTGCAAAAAAATGTGAACAAACACAATTTTGAACAAACACACCTGACCCAGTTTGTCCAGGAATGGCCTCAGCTTGGTCCCCAAGACACCTCCCTTGGCCTTCATCAGGGCAATAAGTTTTGGTTTGTAGTGATCAAGTTTGTACGTGAAGCTCTGCTCCAGGGAAATTGTAGTAATTCTCCTGAATTCCTCCTTGATCTGAATTGACAAAAGATTCACAACATCAGGAACTGGGCCATATAGTCTGATACAAAATGAAGGGAGGGTAAATTATGTATAGGGCATTTTAAACATTGTAGATATTAATGGCGGAATGAACAAGCTAGCACTTTTGCCCTAACTGTTCAGTTTGTGTATGATCTCTAGGCAGATGTGTGCGAAGTGCACCCCAACCTTTAAATGAACAAGGACAATCTGAGTACAAGCAGGGTACTGACTGTCCTTGACCGGTGTGTAGATGTTTCAATCTATAATGCTTTAAGAGCTCTAAACGTTTTGATGTCCTGAAGTTGCAAGTTTTGCATGTCCATCTCATAACATAGAAGGCCTACTGTTTCTCCTTGATGACACCTGTGTTGACAACCATCAATCTGTCCTCCCTAGACCTCAACTGTCCACTCAATTAGCACGTCCTAAGAGTAAGGTCACCCTGTAAATGAACAGACACAATTTGTGATCTAAAACATTTAGCCACAATTTTATATTACATTATGCAGTAAAGAATTGGGAAAAATAACAACAGCAATATTATGTCATGCAAATCTATGTATAGATTTCTGCTTGCCTGAATGAGAACATTAGACCAATCACTCCTCCTACATAGCCCTCAATATACACTCTACTGTCTCTTCCTTGTGATACCACAACTCACTGCTGTACTGTTCTGGTTCCTGTTGATAGAAACATATTTTTTTAAGACTTTGTTTTTTTAACTAACAAATTACAGAACTTAAACTTGTTTAATATAAATGACTTAACTGACAAGACTGGACTTGCATTGGTGACTTTCTACTTGGTTGAAATGTTCAATTAAGTTAAATATAATGATAAAAATAAGCAAAATTATTATATATATATATATATACACTCACCTAAAGGATTATTAGGAACACCTGTTCAGTTTCTCATTAATGCAATTATCTAACCAACCAATCACATGGCAGTTGCTTCAATGCATTTAGGGGTGTGGTCCTGGTCAAGACAATCTCCTGAACTCCAAACTGAATGTCTGAATGGGAAAGAAAGGTGATTTAAGCAATTTTGAGCGTGGCATGGTTGTTGGTGCCAGACGGGCCGGTCTGAGTATTTCACAATCTGCTCAGTTACTGGGATTTTCACGCACAACCATTTCTAGGGTTTACAAAGAATGGTGTGAAAAGGGAAAAACATCCAGTATGCGGCAGTCCTGTGGGCAAAATTGCCTTGTTGATGCTAGAGGTCAGAGGAGAATGGGCCGACTGATTCAAGCTGATAGAAGAGCAACTTTGACTGAAATAACCACTCGTTACAACCGAGGTATGCAGCAAAGCATTTGTGAAGCCACAACACGTACAACCTTGAGGCAGATGGGCTACAACAGCAGAAGACCCCACCGGGTACCACTCATCTCCACTACAAATAGGAAAAAGAGGCTACAATTTGCACAAGCTCACCAAAATTGGACAGTTGAAGACTGGAAAAATGTTGCCTGGTCTGATGAGTCTCTAATTTCTGTTGAGACATTCAGATGGTAGAGTCAGAATTTGGCGTAAACAGAATGAGAACATGGATCCATCATGCCTTGTTACCACTGTGCAGGCTGGTGGTGGTGGTGTAATGGTGTGGGGGATGTTTTCTTGGCACACTTTAGGCCCCTTAGTGCCAATTGGGCATCGTTTAAATGCCACGGCCTACCTGAGCATTGTTTCTGACCATGTCCATCCCTTTATGACCACCATGTACCCATCCTCTGATGGCTACTTCCAGCAGGATAATGCACCATGTCACAAAGGTCGAATCATTTCAAATTGGTTTCTTGAACATGACAATGAGGTCACTGTACTAAACTGGCCCCCACAGTCACCAGATCTCAACCCAATAGAGCATCTTTGGGATGTGGTGGAACGGGAGCTTCGTGCCCTGGATGTGCATCCCACAAATCTCCATCAACTGCAAGATGCTATCCTATCAATATGGGCCAACATTTCTAAAGAATGCTTTCAGCGCCTTGTTGAATCAATGCCACGTAGAATTAAGGCAGTTCTGAAGGTGAAAGGGGGTCAAACACAGTATTAGTATGGTGTTCCTAATAATCCTTTAGGTGAGTGTATATACACTCTATACACAAAGATGCTCTATTGGGTTGAGATCTGGTGACTGTGGGGGCCAGTTTAGTACAGTGAACTCATTGTCATGTTCAAGAAACCAATTTGAAATGATTCGACCTTTGTGACATGGTGCATTATCCTGCTGGAAGTAGCCATCAGAGGATGGGTACATGGTGGTCATAAAGGGATGGACATGGTCAGAAACAATGCTCAGGTAGGCCGTGGCATTTAAACGATGCCCAATTGGCACTAAGGGGCCTAAAGTGTGCCAAGAAAACATCCCCCACACCATTACACCACCACCACCAGCCTGCACAGTGGTAACAAGGCATGATGGATCCATGTTCTCATTCTGTTTACGCCAAATTCTGACTCTACCATCTGAATGTCTCAACAGAAATCGAGACTCATCAGACCAGGCAACATTTTTCCAGTCTTCAACTGTCCAATTTTGGTGAGCTTGTGCAAATTGTAGCCTCTTTTTCCTATTTGTAGTGGAGATGAGTGGTACCCGGTGGGGTCTTCTGCTGTTGTAGCCCATCTGCCTCAAGGTTGTACGTGTTGTGGCTTCACAAATGCTTTGCTGCATACCTCGGTTGTAACGAGTGGTTATTTCAGTCAAAGTTGCTCTTCTATCAGCTTGAATCAGTCGGCCCATTCTCCTCTGACCTCTAGCATCAACAAAGCATTTTCGCCCACAGGACTGCCGCATACTGGATGTTTTTCCCTTTTCACACCATTCTTTGTAAACCCTAGAAATGGTTGTGCGTGAAAATCCCAGTAACTGAGCAGATTGTGAAATACTCAGACCGGCTCGTCTGGCACCAACAACCATGCCATGCTCAAAATTGCTTAATTCTTTCCCATTCAGACATTCAGTTTGGAGTTCATATAGAGTATATATATATATATATATATATATATATATATATATATATATATAGAGAGAGAGAGAGAGAGAGAGAGAGACTACAAAGCTTTACACTCCATGAGGCATTTTTCGGTTAGGATTAGACACTTGCAAAACGTTCGTAAAAATAAAAACATTTGATTTTAATCTTTTATGAAACTTATCAATGCTCAATTGAGTTTGTAAGATTTAATGCGATTGCAACCAACAGAAAACCCCTCCCCTCCCCCATTTGTTTCCAAGCGTGAACCTACGGTCGCTTCGATAAATTACTTGCTGTGCAATATTTAATTGATATAATAAGGTCTTGACCATTTTGTCATAGTCAGCAGCATGTTTTAGCAGTAACGTGGCTAACATTAACTATGCGATTGTTTTTTTAATCTGGTAGCATTAGCTAGCTATTTATCTTATAGAGAAATCACCCCAGTTTAACTTTACTGAAATTGTGATTAAAACTAATGTTAAGTTAATTATGAACACATATTGCGTCAACCAAACAAGAATCAAACTATCAAACTGCACATGGACCCATGTATTATCAAAAATCAAAAACAGAGTGGCAATAACTTATACCTTACACTCAAGATAATCAGCTGTGCAGAACCCCAACTGCCTCTGATCCAAAATGCGGGTAGCTTGTCTTGTCCAAAGGCGCATGAGTGGATTCACACACGCTATACTTTTAGATTAAAATGTACTTAGTATTTATAGGTTTATGTGCTGTAAATGTAAAACATTTAAATAATATGAGTAAATATATAATTAAACGTACTATTCCCACACAGTTAATTTAGTACATGAATAAAATATGTATACATTTACATTTTTACTTAAGAAATTCTAGTTCTCACTGAATCTTAATATTACAATGTAGAAATTATGACCGTTAATTTTACACTAGCACAAAGTAGATTTTTTTCAGTGTGGTTGCACAGTATTTTAAATCATGTTTCTTAATCATTCAAATAATAATTTATTCTTTTCAAAAATACATTTGGAGACAACTAGTGAAAAACAAACGTAATGCCAGAAGAATAGTGAAATCCATTCCCATTTTTACAGAGAGAAATACATTATTCAAATCTGAAATGTGAAATTATTTCTGAATATGATTATGATGTAATTAGGTTTTAAATGATTGGATGTGCCATTGCAACTTACTGAATGTTCAGTCTGAAGTATTTTTGGTGTTCAACTTTGTCGACACCTTTGAGGATTTTGAATTTGAATACTTGGACCAAATCCTCTTGCAATTTCTGTTTTCAAGACTGAAAAGATTCAGATCCTTTTGCCCTCATATGTATGAAAATCTTTCCAGGCCTAAATCATTCTGGTAACTCCACTTTCAACTCTTTCCAGGGTGGAATGTGGTTTTCGTAAAGTGGTTATGAAATCTGAATAGTAACTAATTGTAATAGTATATCCCTAGATTAAATATCTTCCTTTTTTGACATTTTGTATCCTCCCTCCCAATTGTTGGCAAGGAATAACATGACAGTTTAACACAACTATTTATTTTTTTCCTGTGGATGGCTTGGATAACAATTTGGATATAGTCATGGCCCTATTCACACATATGTAAATGGTTTAATATGAAAATTGTCAGAGATATTCAAATTTAAATGAATCACTAAGATTTTCCCTGTCCTGACTTTAAGATACAACTTCATCGCCTGGGGCTATTGTCATGCTCATCATTTTACTACTAGTAGTAGGAGCCACTGGACCAACACTTTTCATTCTACATAAAAAGAGGTGAATTTGCATGTCAGTTACCATACTTAAAATGCTTAAGTTAATGATAGGTGGACGTAATGTTCTCTTGCAAATTATCTAATTAAAAAGGGTTAGATGCTTTGAATAAAGCTATTCTATCATTGGAGAAAATAATCTAATTGAGGGTTTTTATTTTATGTTTGCATTTTTCCTGTTTAATTAATACATTTTATTTACCAGTAATAACGCTGATAATGCATGCATTGTCAAAAAAAACAAAATACACAAGTAAATAAATATACAATTTTAATAATTTTCTTAATTTCTAGGTGGTGGCCTTTTTCTTCTAACAACAGAGGTCAGGTAAATGTGCTTTTTTTTTTGAGGGTTTTGAATGTAACTTTGTCTGACTCCACATGCAACAGCACTCAGAACTGGAGACCTGTGTTCATTTAGTCAGCATTTATCTAATTTCAGTCACAGTCTCTCAAGTCACCTAAAACTGTGTGTGTTCATAAACTCGCTCTGAGAGTGACAGAACCCTCTCTGGCCCTTTGATCTGATGTAGTAACTCAGAGCAGAACATTAAACCAAACGAATGTTCCGGCAGGAAACTCACAGTACTCAGTGCTTTACACACAACAGCTACAAACACCAAAACTAAGCCCACTGGCTAACACAGAATCCGAACACTCAATGAACAACAGGAATAGTACATTTAAACTCAACTTAAAAACAGATTCATCTCCCCCTCCCCAGCCTCCACCTGTCCTGGCTCTCCCATCAAGGCAATTACCTAATTACTGGCAGACTAGGGCCCCTTGAGGGGCGATGCCAAAGCCACAGGAAAATAATTGTTTATTATTAAATAAACACTTGTTAATAAACATTACTTTATCGCATAAGTTCTCCTAACTGAACTACAGAGCACCCTCTGGCTGCTCCATCTGCAAAATGTATGTCTGAAAACATAATGACTTGCTGTGAAGGATGTGATGATGCAGATTACAGTTACTCCCCTTTAGTACTTTAGACTTAAACTTTAGATTAAATCATTAAATACATGTCATATAAATGCTTTTGTTATTGTCAATGTAAGGCCTGATGACACTGATGTAGAGGTGATTCCTAATTCTATGCTCCAGCTACCACATTCCATGTGAATAAAGTGCCACTTGCGGTGTAACTCATTGCACTGAGGTTAACTGATCAATTGCAATCAATCTTTCAAAACAAGAAAATCAACCCTTTGTCATAATGTATGTCTAGTTATTAGATCATATACTTCTCCTCAGAGGGCTGTACTGATAACTCTTGATGTATTTTGAGAGGTCATATGATGTTTGATTGATGTGCCACAGATGACAAATTACCCTTATCGATGTGCCACAGGATAACACCGTGTAACAATTTTTTTCATTTTTTTATTTTTTTGTTCCTTGGTAGTAAGTGTTATTTCCTAATTGCTTATGCCTGAGAAGTATAGAAAATGGCTATTATTCCCCACAAACTTTGCTTTTTTCCAGGTATACCAGGTTCTTATGAAGAAAGTGTCCCTGATTCAACTTATTGCTCTTATTCAATTTCATACTGTTGATTTTTTCTCACTCTTTCTTTCAGGCAAATTATTGTGGGCAAGGTGGTAGAATACCACTTCCAACCACTTCACCCATTGGAGATCCACCGGAAAGTGAGGAAGATGAAGTGGGGAGTCCACAAAGTGCAGGCCAAATGCAGGAAATCCAGGAAGGGTCCACTTGACAAAATTACAGCAGCGGGACTGTATTTCACAGTATGCTGTTCCTTACATATGCCTTACCAACACTGTAAATACTGCACAGGTGTGATGCTGCTGACTAGTTTAGGAGAATAGTTTCTCAATAATTTCATCCAGATTTCAATCTTACACAACACCTTGGAGAGAAACTGGCATGACAAATGGAGAGGAGACCACAGAGGCAAACATCCCAGACAGCACAAGAAAAAAATTACATGAATCTGCTTTGTGTCCCGTCCAGTTCACCCAGACCTCGGCTGCTTATCTGGTGTTCTCCTTAACCTACCCACCAAGGTCAGGATGGCACTGACTCTAAACACCTTTCAGCATCTGCTCAAGAGATAAGCCTACTTGTTGAGGAAGTAAATAGTAATAGCTTAAAGGTGAAGCAGGTCCATTCCTACTGTAAGAGAATTTGATATGCTTGGTTTTTCAGTCAATCTAAATAAATAGTTTAACTGAAAACTCATAGGTCAATTGGTTTCTCTTTTAAGATTCATTTTAGAGGTAAGATGCGTTCAAGTCACAGATGTGCAATAATCATTTATTTGTGACAAAAATAGAAAATGAATATCATTCAATTATATTACTAAATAAGTAATATTAAGCTTCTGCTGGATTACAGAAAGACACAGATAATACCTGATTCCTCACAGGGCAGCTTAGGTCAGTCTGGTCAGGCAGGCAGCGGGTGTGTCTCTCTCTCTTCCTCCTGCTCTTCTTCTTGTCATTGTCTCCTTCTTCTTCTTTTTGTCTGTTCCTTCTTTTATAAGGTTTTACTTTGACCAATCACATTTTGGCAGCATGACACTATGAGAAGGGTGCTCGATATAAATGTAACTTAAAAGTGGGGGTCTTTGAAATTTGGCTAGGAGCCAGTCAGAGGACTCTGGACACATAGTTAAGCTAGGGTCTACCAGAGCCCCTTGGAATGTAGGGAACTAGGATAAAGGGAAGAAGTCAATTTCCTGTACCAAACCAGATAGCATAGAATTTCCCATAGAAAAAATCATTCTAACAAATAATATCTTACAGTACAATTTTGGTTTTATGTGGCTTTACAAGTTGCAATTAGTGCATATGTGTGACGCATGGCATGGCACAGAAGTGTAGAACCAGGCACGTGCACAGGTAAGGCTCAACCTCACATGCCCTTTTTCCGTAAGACTTCCAAAGTGGCCTTTTTCCCGAGCACCTGCCCCCCGGACCGCACTTTGGCGGTAGAACACAGGTGCGTAGGAGCACAGCGTAGTTAAACAAGTGAGGGGTTGATGGCCAGTAAACAGGAGCAGGTCAAGAACAGTGGTCGAGGGGACAGGCAGGAGGTCAGGCGATTGGGCAAACAAACCAGAAGGGGCAATCCAGGAAGCGATGGTAAAAGCAGGTAAGCAAAAGGTCAAATGGATACAGCAGGCAAAGTATCAGAAAAGCTTAGAAACGATACCGGAAAGTAATCAAGACTTAGCAATAAGAGTCTGTAGCAGAGGGGTTTAAATAAGAGGAATATTGTGGGCACTGTGGAAGGTGGTGCAAGTCCAATGGGAGGAGAAGGAAAAGATGGTTGGTGGTAAACAGTGGAAGTGTGGAGGGAGGATGACACAATATGTAATATGTATGGCATTTTTCCAATTGATCTTTTGCCCCAGCCAACAAACCTTTCCTCCACTTTTAACAGACCAGAAAAAGAGGAGGCATTAAGAAAGAATAAATTGTATTCGTTACTTACACCAAATCGGAGCACAGGATATTACTGGACATTCACGTCTGCTGACAATGAGGGGAGCATGTGCAAAAGGATGTTTACATCCTTATGAAGTACATAAACCATCATCACAAGCACTGAGGAGGACTGAGGGAAGACATTGGTGTGGAATAGCATTGGGGGAAAAACATTTACATAATGATATGTTACATATAGCCTGTAAAGTATATTAGATATAACTTTACTCTCTGAAGTCAGTCTGTCAGTCTTTTAATTTTACACCTCTACAAACCAATTTGTCCTGTTTCTGTTACATGTGAAGGTGTTAAATAATATGTATAGGATAGATAGAATGGCTTGAAGCCATAGGAATTTAATATGTCTTTATGTGAAGGTCTTTATAAAGGACCACACAAAAGATAGTATATAATAGCATAAAAAGTAATCAACTTCATGAACAATTTGAGACATGTTCTTTAGAGAAGACTTCCAGACTTTGCAGTAACATCATGATGGATTATGCTTACATGTTCTCCTAGTAGGCAAATGTAACCCCCTGGTCAAGCCTGGCACAGGGGTTTATATAAGTCTTTAATACAGGGAAACAATGGGGTTTTGTAAATTCTTTGTTTTCTACAGGCCATGGAAATTAAGTGTATTCATTATCAATACCCATGTAAATAGTTTAAGAAGTAATGTATTTTTGTTACAAATCCAGAACCTCTCAGTTTTTTCGGGTTTTGTTGTTGGAGGGGACACAAATAAAGGGTAAACAACAACAGTATGGAGGAGTGCGAGGGAGTGGGAGCAAGCGAGCGAGAGAGGGGAGACAAGACCGGTGGCAGGAGTTGCAGAGGGAGAAACATTAAAAAAGTATGGTCTGAGAGATTTCCCCATCTGGCAACCAAGGTTTTCTTATTTCGACCTGAATAAGAGAGGAGGGGAAGGACACAGAAAAGGGGAACAAAGTTTTGGGAAAGGAATACTAACTTCCTGAAGAGGAGACAGAAAGGAGAAAAAGTGTTGGAGTTTTGCGAGTAAAGTGGTTATTTGGCTGAAAAGAAAACTAGGGATCTTACCATATTTTTTAAGTAACCATAAGATTTATCTGCAATTTGAACTATAAATTAAAATGTGTAAATATATATTTCACTGAAGCAAAGAAAAATGCAAAACTGATGGACTTTTTTTTTAAGTCGTTTGATTTTTTTTTACCAACCGATTCCCTGTAAATGGACATTAATTTTCTGGACTTGTATTGTAAATAGTTGTGTTTGGACGGTTATTTTTTCAAAGGAGACAAGGACTTTCTTTATTTTCTTTATGAAAATAACCCATCGAGGGATGGACTCCACTATAGGGTCGGCCGTGCACCGGCTCCGGAGCCTGGAGCCAGCTCCAGGACCTAGAGCCAGAGCGGAGCTGGACAGCTTTTGTTAGTTGTGCTCTGGAGCCTGGAGCTGGAGCTGAGGTCATGGAGCTTCTCCACTCTTTCCCCCGTTCATTAAACTCACTCAGATATTAAGTCCAGTTTTCTTAAATTAACAAAATATGTAACTTCATAGGCATTGTTGTATGTTGGGGGTTATAAAATAAGATCAATTCTCACTCCAGCTATTAGTACATAATACATTATTTTGTATTAATTGTAATTATATGACACCTTCACTTTCTCACACCTCTCACTTTCCTAGAAGTGATTCTATAATCTCAGGGCATCTCTCATAAACCACCAAGAAGTAAAGTCCATTTTAACTTTAAAGTTTTAAGTATTTACACATTATTTTATTCAAACCAAATTCTCCAAACAGGGAGTTGCCTTGTTTGCCACTTTTGAGATACGAAAATACCCAATCGATTGCAGTACTTAAAATAACCGGACATCTTCCAAAACACTGGACAGGGGGTCAAAGTACATGCACTACATGGTCAAAAATATGTGGACACCTGCTCGTCAAACATCTTATTCCAAAATCATGGGCATTAATATGGAGTTGGTCCCCCCTTTGATGCAATAACAGCCTCCACTCCACTCCATTAGTGAGGTTGGGCACTGATGTTGGGCAATCAGCCCTGGCTCACAGTCGGCTTTTCCATTCATCCCATAGGTGGGATGGGGTTGAGGTCAGGGCTCTGTGCAGGCCAGTCAAGTACTTCCACGCCAATCTCGACAAACTATTTTTGCATGGACCTCACTTTGTGACCAACAAAAGACTATTTTTATGTGCTACGTACTTCAGCACTCAACAGTCCTGTTCTGTGAGCTTGTATGGCTGATCACTTCGCGGCTGAGCTGTTGTTCCTAGATGTTTCCTCTTAACAATAACAGCACTTGTAGTGGGTCACTACAAAGCTTCTAATAAGGGTTTAAAATGTATTTAACACTGACTATGCCACCTTGTGTTTAAGTTCAGTATAACATTGTATAAGGGACATATTATATATATATATATATATATATATATAATATGTCCCTTAATTGGTTTAAGTTCAGTATAACATTGTATAAGGAAAGTATTATAGGGTTTTATATATATATATATATATATATATATATATATATATATATATATATATATATATATATATATATAAAACCCTATAATACTTTCCTTATACAATGTTATACTGAACTTAAACCCCCTACTATTTAAAATAATTAAAAGGCTCTGATTTAAGAAATTATTACTTCAATTAAGGGTTCAATTAAGTAATTGAGAGCTCGGTTGGAACAAAAACCAGCAGGGTAGGGGGTATTCCAAGACCAGGGTTGGGAACCACTGGTCTAAACAAACAAACCCAGATCTCACTAGGCAGGCTTACCGCTACCATCCACCCAACAGCATGAAGTCACATGCAGTGTTACAGCTCTCCGGACGTTACTCAGCTCAATTGCTGGCTTAGTAGAAATAACTATCTTCTAGTAAATTAATAAAATGAAATAAAACCACATGGTCTCATCAGATCATAGAATCTTCCTCTACTTGGTCTCAGAGTCTCCCACATGCCAAATACACTAATTAGAAAGGGTGTCCACATACTGTTGGCCATGTAGTGTACAAGTACCAGACAGTCCGCTAAAATACTGGCCGGCTGGCAACCCTAAATTGCCACAGACATCTTTACAGTTTTCTACTTTTTCATGTTTGAATGGTTAAACAAATGTTTGTCATTAATATTTTGTTTTTGTTAAACAGTTATTTACATAAAGGAAGTAAAAAAGGAATCATTATTTATAACGTTCGCATCCTAGTCTGCACTGTTTTTTGTGGCTCTGGAGCCAGAGCTGGAGCAGCATTGTGGAGCTGCACCGGAGCCGCTCCGGAGCTGGAGCTGGGGCTGCTGGAGCCAGGCTGGAGCTGGAGCTGAACCTCTGGAGCCACTCCGGAGCCGGAGCCAGCAAACCCGGAGCACTGCCAACCCTACTCCACTAGACCTCTGAAAGTATGCTGTGGTATCTGGCACCAAGACGTTAGCAGCAGATCCTTTAAGTCCTGGAAGTTGCGAGGTGGGGCCTCCATGGATCGGACTTGTTTGTCCAGCACATCCCACAGATGCTCGATTGGATTGAGATCTGGGGAATTTGGAGGCCAAGTCAACACCTTGAACTCGTGATTCATCAGACCAGGCCACCTTCTTCCATTGCTCCATGGACCGGTTCTGATGCTCACGTGCCCATTGTAGGCGCTTTCGGCAGTGGACAGGGGTCAGCATGGGCACCCTGACTGGTCTGCGACTACGCAGCCCCATACACAACAAACTGCGATGCACTGTGTG
Organism: Amia ocellicauda; assembly: GCF_036373705.1. NCBI lineage: Eukaryota > Metazoa > Chordata > Actinopteri > Amiiformes > Amiidae > Amia > Amia ocellicauda. The sequence goes on from NC_089855.1 coordinate 35,141,967, forward strand.
TTCTGGTACCTTTCTATCAGAACCAGCATTCACTATATCAGCAATTTGAGCTACAGTAGCTCGTCTGTTGGATCGGACCACACGGGCCAGCCTTCGCTCCCCACATGCATCAATGAGCCTTGGCCGCCCATGACCCTGTTGCCGGTTCACCGCTTTTCCTTCCTTGGACCACTTTTGATAGGTACTGACCACTGCAGACTGGGAACACCCCACAAGAGCTGCAGCTTTGGAGATGCTCTGACCCAATCGTCTAGCCATCACAATTTGGCCCTTGTCAAAGTCGCTCAGATCGTTACGCTTGCCCATTTTTCCTGCTTCTAACACATCGACATTGAGGACAAAATGTTCACATGCTGCCTATTATATCCCACCCACTGACAGGCGCCATGATAACGAGAATAGTGTTATTCACTTCACCTGTCAGTGGTCATAATGTTATGGCTGATCGGTGTATATATAAATTGCTAAATAAATTAATAATTTTGTCTTCAAAGTTGATGTGTTAGAAGCATCATCAGGGTTTACATCAGTGACCACACTCATACAATCAAGCAATAAAAGCAGCAACTGTGGGTCATCCTCTGGAACATTCTCTGAAATCATCAGGGGCAGATATTGCATTAGACACCACATTTCACTAGCTGTGTCTAGATTACCCCATCTTTGCTCTTCAAGACACTTCTAGGTATCGCCACTGGTTTACTGTTGGATGAAACATGGCCAACTGAAGTGTTGTATTCTGTTGTTCAAATCATCTAATTCAACATACTGTTTCTGAAATATCAGAACTTGCAGAATCAATTTGAGCTCGTATCCACAGACCAGCGTACATTTTGTTGTCTCAAATTTGCATAGCAGTTATGCTAATCAAATATAATTTTGCTTAGCAACACAAGTTGCTTGATTAGCAATTTAAATTGGTCTACCAATGATCAAAAGTGGTGTTTTTGTATGATTTGTTCTAATGACATATGATATGTGCATTCTTATCTACAGTGAGGGAAAAAAGTATTTGATCCCCTGCTGATTTTGTACGTTTGTCCACTGACAAAGAAATGATCAGTCTATAATTTTAATGGTAGGTGTATTTTAACAGTGAGAGACAGAATAACAACAAAAAAATCCAGAAAAACTAATTTCAAAAAAGTTATAAATTGATTTGCATGTTAATGAGGGAAATAAGTATTTGACCCCTTCGACTTAGTACTTGGTGGCAAAACCCACAGAGGTCAGACATTTCTTGTAGTTGGCCACCAGGTTTGCACACATCTCAGGAGGGATTTTGTCCCACTCCTCTTTGCAGATCCTCTCCAAGTCATTAAGGTTTTGATGCTGACGATTGGCAACTCGAACCTTCAGCTCCCTGCACAGATTTTCTATGGGATTAAGGTCTGGAGACTTTCCGGATGCACTGTATATACCCCATGATCAAGCTGATTATTACACAATTAGAACCACTACTGAAGACTCTGTATAGGAAAGTTGAAGAAAGTGTTTTGTGATAATTATATAATGTTTTATATTAATACTAGCATTAGAAGTAGCTTGTATGCAGGCTAAGCAAAAGGTCAACAAGGTTAATTTGTTAGAAACTCCTGTCAGTAATAAAAGATCACACAGTGCCGAAATAGCCTACAGCTGTTTTGTTGAAAATCCGTTTGTGACTTAATTGTTTCTCCAGATAGGCAGGAATTGTTTCTGTTAATGAGCGATTGACACTAGGTAAATGACGACCGTGGGATCGCATCTTCCTAGTGCACATCAAAGACAGACATCTGCTTTTTGAAACCATCACCTCTTCAAGGGAAGACAGATCGTAAACAGACCCGGACTTGTACCTTCTGATTGGATGAACAACCATAAGATTTCACGTCGCTTTCCTATAAAGCTGCACTCATGTTTGTAAACATTAAGTCCTCACTGAAGGAATTTCTGACATGGGGCTTCCGAGCCGGCTTGATTAAAGTTCTATTTGCTTTATCTCGACGACTTATTTCCGAGATGGTTCTACAACTACTATTTCTCATACGAACAAATTCACCCTCCAATTCTTCAGACGATTCATGAACTTCAGCCGAGGTCCAGCCTTAGGGATCCACTGTTCTAACTGCCTCTCAGTCAATAAGCAAAATGCCTCCTCATCTGCTTCTTCTAAAAAGAAATGAACAAGGAATTTAGAAGTCTAGAAATTCTAAAAAGTAGATTTGTATATAGAATGTATGTATGCACATATGTACACACATACATCAGTTCCCCCCCATATAACATATTTTAAACATAATTTACACATCTACATACACACATTATATATGTATCATTCTGATAACAGGTACTAAAATATAATTGTAATATAATCATGGTAGATAACAACAAAATTATACACTGGTTTAATTACTGTATGGTTTGTATTTAGTTTATTATTATTATTTGAATTTTTGGTAAAAAAAGAAAAGTGGAATTAAATCTATAAAAAAACAAATAAAATTAAAACTATGTAAAAATAAATGTAATTATTCTTTTCATTTTGTTGGAATTACACTGAAGCATATGGTTTACGATATCTGTTGTTATACGGTTTTATATATATACAGGTCTGGAAAAAATAAGAGACCACTTAACATTGATTTCTGAACTTGTAGTGGTCTCAATATTTTCCAGAGCTGTGTATATATATATATATAAGTAGGCCTACTTAAATTGCTATCATAAAACAATAACATATGAATATGCCCTGTTGCTTGGTTTGTTATGTTGGGTTTATTTTAAATATACAGTAGTTGTAAAAAGTAGTATCACAAAATGGTGGCTGCTTTACGTGCCAATATATTCGTTAGCGCTCATTTTCCTGAAATCTATTTTTCATTATAAAGATGTCAATTAAAGGAATCTTTGACATCAAACCACTCACACCATATTAAGTATATCCAATTACATATTATTTAATATAGCACTATTCACAAGTGTAAAGATAATTGGAATACAAAAAGATAAGCTAATTGCAATCATATATAATTGTCCATGCAGAAACAAATATTGATAACTGAGCACTGGCTCAAGAGGTATAGCACAATTGTGTTAAAACCTTCAGTGAAGTAAATGAGAAATGAATAACTAGAACCCAGATCAATACAGGAGAAAAAAACCCATACTATTTTCATTATTATTTGTAATACCATTATCAGCATGTAGCCTTCAATCATGCACTGTGGTTGATTTAAGTCATACATAATTGTTATTGTTTCTGATTTTGGTTTTACATATGTATATCTATATTAATGTTGTCACGTTAACACCATCTGTAGAAATCGTGGTACTGCTACATCAATTTCACATCTTTAATTTAAAGCAATGACAAATGTAGTGTAGTGATCTCGAGTACTGCTAAGGCCTGGGCCCTAATGATGCGGGAGAAAGTCAATAAAATAATAATAGGTTTATGCCCTACTGAGTTTATACACGCACTGGATACTGAATCATTGTAGATAAGTCAGATTTACATGTAAGGGACGTTTTTCAAAATTTTGCTAGTAACTAGATTTTTGCAACGAACTTTCTGGAAGATGCACTGTTTTACTAAAAATGGCGGATGAGGCCATGGTTACTCATAGTACAAGGAAATTACCACATAATAAGCATAAATAATAATCATTCTTATCTTATCAAATATTTGCTGCAGTCTTTCAAACCCCCATGCCACAAGTGTTTCTTTCACAAATGCGTCCATTGATGTTGTTGTTTAAATATTAAACTATTAAAATGTGACTGCACTCAATCGCCTGCTACACCCTCCTTCTCCATCTCCTCCCTCAGATAACAAACAGGTGCGAAAGCGTATCATGGTGAAATTCAACCAATCACAGGCCGTGTATGTAAAACAGGCTGTTTTGATGTATTTATTATTTACTGTTTGTCTGCACTTCACTGCATTGTCTGTGGTGGATCATAATCCAGAGGCTCTCACAGGGTGATTATTAAAACAACATGAATTAAGTAGATTTTTTTTTTGTTTTTATGTTGAAATGTTTATGAAGCATAAGAATGGGAGGGGGCGGGGATGCGTCCATCCCCTCACCCCCCCCATGTTTGCCCGGCTCCATAGGCATAGTGGATGCACCCCCCCATGCTTATGCTTGATAAACATTTCAACGCCACTGTTATCCAGTCATACATTCATGTACATTCATGATATGTTCGTTTTTAAAATGTGATTTGTAATGGTTCCCGATCTCCTTTTTTTTTTGGAGGAGGGGGCGAGGGGGGTGAATAAAAAACACCCTATGTGTGCAGAGACCTGCAGTCAAAAGCTGGACAATCTCTGGATCCCACCGCCATTTGAGCCCAAACATACAGCACTGAAACACAACACAGGATTCACCTGCTACGTGCACAGTAACATGTTTAATATTCATATTAAATATGTTCATATTAATGTAACCTGCATAGCACTTTAATTCAGCTGCTCAGATAACACAGCGCCAGACTGATGTAGATCAAATCATTTAGCAAGAGGCAAATGGAGGGACTTCGTATTCATTAAGAGCATGTGATATCCCAGTTTATGTTTAGGTAAGAAACGCACACACACACACACACATACATACATGCATACATACATACATGTACACATTCACACTATATATACACTCACCTAAAGGATTATTAGGAACACCTGTTCAATTTCTCATTAATGCAATTATCTAACCAACCAATCACATGGCAGTTGCTTCAATGCTTTCAGCACCTTGTTGAATCAATGCCACGTAGAATTAAGGCAGTTCTGAAGGTGAAAGGGGGTCAAACACAGTATTAGTATGGTGTTCCTAATAATCCTTTAGGTGAGTGTATATATATATATATATATAATAATTTTGCTTATTTTTATCATTATATTTAACTTAATTGAACATTTCAACCAAGTAGAAAGTCACCAATGCAAGTCCAGTCTTGTCAGTTAAGTCATTTATATTAAACAAGTTTAAGTTCTGTAATTTGTTAGTTAAAAAAACAAAGTCTTAAAAAAATATGTTTCTATCAACAGGAACCAGAACAGTACAGCAGTGAGTTGTGGTATCACAAGGAAGAGACAGTAGAGTGTATATTGAGGGCTATGTAGGAGGAGTGATTGGTCTAATGTTCTCATTCAGGCAAGCAGAAATCTATACATAGATTTGCATGACATAATATTGCTGTTGTTATTTTTCCCAATTCTTTACTGCATAATGTAATATAAAATTGTGGCTAAATGTTTTAGATCACAAATTGTGTCTGTTCATTTACAGGGTGACCTTACTCTTAGGACGTGCCAATTAAGTGGACAGTTGAGGTCTAGGGAGGACAGATTGATGGTTGTCATCACAGGTGTCATCAAGGAGAAACAGTAGGCCTTCTATGTTATGAGATGGACATGCAAAACTTGCAACTTCAGGACATCAAAACGTTTAGAGCTCTTAAAGCATTATAGATTGAAACATCTACACACCGGTCAAGGACAGTCAGTACCCTGCTTGTACTCAGATTGTCCTTGTTCATTTAAAGGTTGGGGTGCACTTCGCACACATCTGCCTAGAGATCATACACAAACTGAACAGTTAGGGCAAAAGTGCTAGCTTTTTCATTCCGCCATTAATATCTACAATGTTTAAAATGCCCTATACATAATTTACCCTCCCTTCATTTTGTATCAGACTATATGGCCCAGTTCCTGATGTTGTGAATCTTTTGTCAATTCAGATCAAGGAGGAATTCAGGAGAATTACTACAATTTCCCTGGAGCAGAGCTTCACGTACAAACTTGATCACTACAAACCAAAACTTATTGCCCTGATGAAGGCCAAGGGAGGTGTCTTGGGGACCAAGCTGAGGCCATTCCTGGACAAACTGAGTCAGGTGTGTTTGTTCAAAATTGTGTTTGTTCACATTTTTTTGCAGGGAGATGGACCTATTGTCTCTCTCACTCTCACACACACACACACACACACACTGCCCCATGTCTACACATACAACACACATCCTCGCACTCACACCTGGAGTCGCAAGTTCGAATCCAGGGCATGCTGAGTGACTCCAGCCAGGCTTCCTAGGCAACCAATTGGCCCGGTTGCTAGGGTGGGTAGAGTCACGTTGGGTTAACCTCTTCATGGTCGCTATAATGTGGTTCTCGTTCTCAGTGGGGCGCATGGTGAGTTGTGCGTGGATGCCGTGGTGAATAGCGTGAGCCTCCACACGTGCTAGGTCTCCGCAGTAACGCGCTCAATAAGCCACATGATAAGATGCGTAGATGCGTGGATTGACTGCCTCAGACATGGAGGCAACTGAGATTCATCCTCCACCACCCGGACTGAGGCAAGTCACTATGCCTCCACGAGGACATAGAGTGCATTGGGAATTGGGCATTTCACATTGGGGAGAAAAATTGGATTTAAAAAAAAAAAGAAAAATCCTTGCACTCGGTAGCTTCTATGTCCCTGCACGCTCCATATCTTTCCACACTTGGCTTTTGCTCCATGTGCTCAAATCACTGCTCCTTGCACATGTATGCTCTTGTGTTCTCACTTGACAGTTCATTGTGTATGAATAATGGTTAAGTATTGACACAATATTAATCTGCTCACAGAACCAAAGCATTGAGATGAGACGTGATGCTATTATCCGCAGCCTCATATTGTACCTTGGCGAGAAAGAAGAGAAACTTTTTGAAGATTGCCTGGTAAAGCATGATTTTTTTTTTTAAATGACAGTTTAAAATTGTGTTACCATTTAAAGTTCAAGTTAACCATAAAGTAAGAGAGGAAGGCAGACAAAGTGATGGACATATGGAACATATGGCCCAAATGGAACATTGAAAAATCCAACAAAATGTTATAGCATCTAGAAGAACAAACTAAATGGATATTTGTCAATTATTCAAATTAAGTACAATTACAAAAATTAAACATGCTCTGGAGTTACAAAGCCATAGGGTTTCCTGGCAGTGTAAAGGCTTAGATTTATGGCTTATAGCAACAACAATCTGTGGAGTGCAGCCACCTTGCTCCTTGTTCTACAAATGTTTTACTAATGCTGGCTCACTGTTAAATAGATTTGACTCAATTTAATGTAATCTGAACTACGTTTAACGATGGTCTATGTGTTCATTCTGCCCTGACTATGAAGTCACTTTGAATGATTCAAGCAATTCTATTTTTATTTGTTTCTCAATAGAATTGTCTTAATTTTTTGTAATTGTATGCAGGAGGACAGCTGCAGTGACACCATTCAACTTGTTCTCAAGATCCTAGTCGTCCATGGAGCTGATGGAGAGAATCCAGTTGATGTATTCATCCTACTTGAAGGCAAGGAGATATTGCCAGGATGCTGCAGTACTGCTAAACCTTGCATGCTGCTTATGGGTCAACCTCACATACCCCCTAACACTGAATGGGATTAAGCTGTCCCCAAAAATACAAGTTTTAAAATTGAAGTTGCTGCTTTCACCATGGCAAGTACTGTACAATCTGGGCTGCTGGTACACCCCAACTCAGTTTTCCATCTTGCAAATGACTGAAACAACAACCTGCAAAGACACTGTTAGCTCCATTGGACCCTCTGCTCACATGGGTGAGGTGGGTGAGGTTCTGATATGGATTTGAAAAAGCAATTGGTTGTTAATGTTGCTAATTCTAAAAATATTGCTTTTTAGAATTTTGGTTATGTTAATACTACCTAGCTCTGTCAAATTAAAACCTCATCTCCTGATGTTTTTTATATGTTATATATTTCTATATTTTATGCCTCCTGGGGTCAAAACAAAAAACTTTTTGAAAGACAGTGTATATTGTAGGATAAAATAATTAGCACATATATTTTTACTTTGTTTTTGATAAATTCATGTTGGTTAATGGAGATTGGATTGTTTTATAGGTCATGTGAATGTGACTGATTCGTTGTTTAATGTTGACAAAATAAACTGTTTAATTGTAATGTATTTTAGTTGTGTGATTTGTGATAAAAGTATATTAAATGCATAGAGGAAATTATTACATTAATTTGGTAACATTTCTCTAAAGAAAATTTGCAACATTTACATATTAGTGAGTAATATAACTTTATATAACTAAGTAATTGAAAATGTCAAACAGAAAAAATATAATAAAATCTACTTATTTACTTCATTAAGATTTAAGATTTACTTAATCAATGTTAATATTAAGATTTACTTAATATTTTGATGACAGCGACATTCCTGTCTCTGAAAAAATGTAATTGACTTTACTTTATAACTTTATAACTTAAATATAATTAAGTAACATTTACTTAATATCTTCACGATTGTTAAGTTTAGTAGTTAGTAGATTTTACTTGATACTGACAAATGAGTTGTACTTGATATTATATCAGTAAAATTTACTTAAATATTACTAGTGCAAAATGTTACGAGGATTTATATTCTACAAGTTATTTTTTTCAGTGCAGGCACACTGTAAACTCTAAAAAATTGGTTAAATCAGCAGTATCATGTGCATCTTCTTTTCCAAAATCATTCAAAGAAGTTTCAAGATATTTATTCATTTTACAAAGGATACATTTTGTAAGTGTATAAATGCACAATACAAAAGTGCACTGCAAGTGTTATTAAGCAGTGTTGTTAGGTTGGATTCTGATACAGGCCAGGGAAAATGATTACTCTCTAAAAAAAATTTGGACAAGACTTTTGTATTATAAAAGTTTCATTTTATTGAGTGAATGTATTTCACATGAATTTATATATTTTTGCCTTATTTGGGCCAGCACCTCATGGGAGTGAAGACACTGTAGTGCATGGATGCTTTAAAGTTACATTCATATATATATGTGTTTATCTCACATTTAACTGGCAGAGCTCTGATGAAGATTTAACACCAATTTTATGCCTTTCTTACAGGAATAACCTGAATGTATAAGAATGCTTTCCATTTTCAAAAAGTATTAAACTCTGATATATAAAACAATTACAAAGAAAAATAAATGGCAACAATAGGCATTAAAATATAAATGTAAACCAAGCAAACAAAAACTAAACTTACCGATATGTATATAAATTGAACCAAATGCTTTGCCGAATTTGGTTGATGCTTCACAGACATACATTCCATTTACATCAGGGCTTTGCTCCAATAACTCCAATCTGCTTCCATCCACTCTAATTTTACTACTGGGAAATGTCTGGTTTATTCTATGAAATAATAAAAATGAAAACAACATTGCCATTATAAGATTTGATGATTAGGGCTCTGCATTTTGCAAGATTATTTAAGTGTATTTGAATCAGTATATGAAAAGTCCTCTATATAGGCACATTTAATAACAGAACAGTGTATCTGGCTAACATAAATTTGTAGAATGAAAAGTATATTAAAGAAAGCCTCTTGATACTCGGTGACATGCTAGTAATGGGCTGTATAAAGGATGTCTGCTTGGAAATGTTGGGCGAGCCGGTAGCAAAGAAAGAGGCACAGAAGACACTCTCAAATTACGCTATAGCTCAATTAATTCACAATCCTGCTGAAGATATGGAAGATCAGCTCATAGAACAGATTACATTATTCTGATGGTGTATGTGTGATGGTGTTCAAGTTTTGTGTAGGCTTATCTTCTGATAGTGCTGAAATCACGAAAACGAATACTCAGAAGTTCTGAGTCTGTTGACAAAATTGATGACGAAAATGAAAACAAAACATTAACCCTCACACCCCCAAGCCCCGGTCAAGAAATCATAAGCATCCCGTCCCCTAGGCGACAATCTGTATCCATCAGCAGAATTCCCCGTCTCAGTCGAGAATTCGTCAGCTTTAACCAAACTAAAACTGAATTAAATGTATGCAGGTTTTCGATCAATATGACAAAATTAAATAGCATGACTAAAATGTGATTGAAACTAATGTAATTTTAGTTTGAGTCCATTTTTAGTATACTAAAACTAAAGAAAGGTGCATGACTAATATGTGACTATATCTCATAGACATTTAAGCGACCTGACCAAGACTACGACTAAATAAAAAACTGATGACTAAATTAACATTGCATGTAAAGGTGAACACTTTAAATTTGAGACTATTCCCGGCATTATGTGATACAATGGGGGCTGAACTCCTATTGCATGCTGATGTGCATTGGTTGTAGAGGGGCAAAGTCCTGTCAACAATTTGTGCTCTAAAATGAGCTTGCAGACTTTCTCCAGTACAAACAAACAAATCGGTTGGAACTATTTTGAAATGTGGACTGGATAGCCAAGTGTTTTTATTTTGACTGCTATCTTTGCTAGCATGGAAGTGTCGAGTGTCAAGAGATTGTTTTGATACTTTTCACAACTTGGTAGCAATCATCACCGCTGCAAGTTAAGAGTTTGAAGTCACATCTTTACTAAACATAATTAGTAAACACCCGTACCTGTGCCAGTGGTAGTCTGTTGGTGGAGGGTTGGCCTCAGTCTCACAGATAAAGATTGTGCCCAGTGGGGAATGCTCTACATTTGTAATGTTCACCAACTGTGGAGGATCTGCAGGAATCAAAGAAAATAAAAGTAATCACTACACCATAACTTACTTTAACTGGCACTTCCAAAGTACATTGAGATATCCTCAATACTTCTCATATGATGCAATGTCAAGTGTACAATGTGGTCCAGAAGGAGCTGTAATATATACACATAAGGCTTATGAACTGTGACTATTCTTCTTTTGGATTGTGATTTGGACCTGATATCTGCTTTGTCTTGTTTGTCATTTTGATTAGCCATTCATGTTTAGAGAGGGATCTGTTTATACTGTGTAAGTAGGCTCAACCAGGATGTAGGGTTATGCTTTGTTTTTTTTATTTTGTTTACACAGTGTTCTGTCCAGGGTTTTGTGTAAGGTCCCTATCAAATTTAATTCCTGTTGTATGGCAGCTTGCCCTGAAAGGTAAACACTACCCTTCACTGTGTTAAACCATCAATATGTTATGTATCGATAACATTTCTGTCAAAAAAACATACATATTCCGTTGATCACTCCATCCTCCTCTCCTGCCTCACTGACCTTGGGACTGCTCTCACCTGGTTCTCCTCCTACCTCAGCGACCGCTCCTACCAAATGACATGGCGAGGCTCCTCATCCACCCCACAACCTCTCCTCACAGGTGTTCCCCAAGGGTCCGTCCTGGGCCCACTCCTGTTCTCTCTCTACACTCACTCCCTGGGCCCCCTCATCGCTTCCCATGGTTTCTCCTACCACTTCTACGCTGATGATGCCCAGATCTTCCTGTCTTTTCCCTCTTCTGACCCTCTCATCCCCTCACACATCTCTTCCTGCTTGTCTGCCATTTCCGCCTGGATGCACTTGCACCACCTCAAGCTGAACCTCTCCAAATCAGATCTCTTTTTTCCCCCACTCTTCCTCACCTTCTGCTGACCTCCCCATCTCGATCCCCTTGGAATCCACCACACTCTCTCCTTCTTCTTCCGCTAAAAATCTAGGAGTCACCCTCGATCCTGCGCTCTCCTACTCCCAGCACATCACCATGCTGACGCGCACCTGCAGATTCTTCCTGAGCAACGTACGCCGGATCCGTCCCTTCCTCACCAACTGCTCAACTCAGCTACTCGTCCAGTCACTGGTCCTCTCCCGCCTGGACTACTGCAACTCTCTCCTGGCCGACCTGCCTGCATCCACTACCCGCCCACTCCAGCTCATCCAGAACTCTGCGACTCGTCTGGTATTCTCTCTGCCACGATTCGCACACGCTACTCCACTGCTCTGCTCCCTCCACTGGCTCCCGATAGCGGCATGCATTCAGTTCAAGACTTTGACCCTCACCTATCGCTGTCTTGACCACACTGCACCAAGCTACCTTCAGTCACTCGTCTCTCCATACATCCCCTCCAGACCACTGCGCTCCTCCAGTGCCAGAAGACTAACTCTGCCTCCTCTCCACTCTCCTTCCTCCAGAGCCCGCTCCTTCTCATCCCTGGCCCCTAAGTGGTGGAACAACCTGCCCACCGAAGTCAAAACAGCAGAGTCCTTGACCTCATTCCGGCACTTACTCAAGACGCATCTCTTCCCACAGCACTTGTAATATTAGTCCTCTTTCCCTGCTAGATAGCACTTCAGCTTATTATGCTGCTCACGTTCTTGATTGTTTTCCTCCTTGCTCCCTTTCCCGTAGCCCTCGTCTGTAACCCTACATCTTGACAGCAATTAGCCTTCACCATCCGGGATGTAGGTAGTCTCTTACTGTACTTGTGTAATTTGTAAATTGGAATTTGTAAAATGTATTATTTTGAATTGCTATGTTTTAGCTAAGTTGAATTTGTAATGATTGATGCCTTGTACTTCTCTGTATTTTTGCACTTATGTTGTAAGTCGCCCTGGATAAGGGCGTCTGCCAAGAAATAAAAACAAAAAATAATAATAATATACTTTAAAATACACTTCCTAATTTTTAAATGTACTTATATGGGAAAATAATGAAATACTTAATATTAATATTATATTAATAAATAAACAGATGAAGAACCTAAAAGCAAAAAAACAACTAAATATGTTTAAATATATAGATAATGAAAATCTTACACAATGCAGAATACATTATATATACATTAACACATTACTCAAACATACTACACCTGTACTACAGTACTTCACACAATAAACATGATCTCCTGAGTCAGGATTTAAGCATTAAGTGGCAATAAAGGCTTGATGCATTACGGATGTATTTCTAAATAAAAGAGTTGTGGGGGTCTGGAAGTAAATAACCAATTACACACAAACCTGACTCTGTGATCCTTTAAATAACATGTTGGTGAAATCCAGAGATAGGAGAAAACAAAGAGCAAGTAAAGCCAAATTGCCTGCTCTTTTTTCAATTCCCCCATGTTGTAATTGTAGAGCTTGTGTCTGCCTTTAAAACAGAAGACATGCAGTACTCACAATGTACACTTAATCTCTGGGAGATGTTTTTGGCCTGTGTCAGGGATGGGTGATTCACAATGCATCGTACTTCTTTTTGTTGCATGGACTTGGTTGGAATTGCTCGCAGTTCACTCCTGATAGTGATTGTGTTATTTGCATTAACAGTACTGTTTGTCACAACTTTAAACAATATCATAAAATCCTCTCCATATTCCCATGATACATCAGCGTCTGGTTTTCCATTGGCTGCAATACAGGTGGCCAGAGTTCTTTCCTCACAGCCAACTTCCGGTGTATCTTCAGTGGTCACTGTGACTATAGGGGGAGCTACCAGTAAAACAAGAAAACCCCATTACAAAATGCATAATTTCAAAGTATTTTGTATTTATTTATTTATATTATTTTATTTTAAAAATATTGTGCAGGAGAAATTGTATTCATATCTATCCTATCTTTTATTTACTTTTATCTACAATACATTGTATTAATTTAGTTTTACAAGTATAATTAAAGGTTTCAATGCTATTCACAAAATGTATTTAGGCAAAATATGTGAATGAAAACCAATTTGTTTATGCCTCGGTATTGTGTCTGATACACTATATGTATAAGTAGTTTATTGGCTTATTAAAATATTTAATTTGATTACTATTTTAGAATCAGAGTTAGATGTCATGGGGAAAAGTGTGAATTCATTGATTGATTTTGACAAATGGCGACAGTCATGGCAATGGAATTAGTCCTAAATATTGTAGCGACCTCAGGTTTCGAGGTCGGGAGTGAAATAAATGGGAAAATAAACGAAAAGATTTCAGACAAAACAGGCTTTATTGAACTCACAGGGAGGTACATCTACTTTCCCTCCAAGGCTGTTCTTCAGTCTTGGCTCCGGTGTTCTCTCTCTCATTCCCTACTACAACTGCCTCAGCGGCGCGTCCCCGCCCTCTTAAATACCCCCCCTCAGGTGACTCCCACCCGTCCAATCGCCGCTCTCCGGCTATACCACCCAGAGATGGGGGGAGCCACACAATCACAAATAACCCCCGAACATCCCTCCCTAGCCCAAAACAACAACACCCAACATGCAGGACACACACACACACACTCACACACACTAAAAAACAGGGTTCCCGAACTAACCCACCCACCCATGATACACACTTTTACACACCCCATCTCCTTGACTGCCCTACTGGCACAGACACACACACACACTCGACCTACAGACACCCGCCAGGATCGCTACAATATGTTTAATATTATATTTCATTGGCCTCCTTTTCTATTATGTAGGTGCTCATTTTCTGAAGTTGCTTGACCCTGTTCTGTCCTACTCAGCACATCTCCACGATGACACAATCTTGTCGATTCTTCCTAGGCATCATACACAGAATCTGTTCCTTCCTCACCATCTGCGCTCCAGATCCTGGTTATTTCCTGCCCTGGATTCTTACAACTCCCTCCTGGCTGGCCTGCTTGCATTTGCTACCTGCCGGCACAAGCTCATCCAGAATTTGTATGCTCATCTGGTGATCTCTCCCTCAATTCAAATATGCTACTCCACTACTCAACTTCGTTCACTTTCTTGGCTCACAGTTCCAGTTCCAGTTCCAGTCTTGATCCAGTTCAAGACTTGGGTTCTTACCTACCATTCTTTTGACCAGACTGTACCTAGCACCCTACTCGTTCAGGTTTATTTTCACTGTACAGTACAGTCTTTCTCAAAGCTCCCATTTTTTTTACAACCTTATTCACATATTCAAGGTAATCTGATTACCCCTAAAACACCGAAGTACCCCCAACTGTGTCAATGTATATATAGAGATGGATAATCACACTTTTTTTGTGTATTTTGGCCTAGAGTCGCTTGACTAAGGGAATGAGGACCTGGCCATGTGGACATGGCCTCCAAACTAGATGAAAGGAGCAAAGGAGCTGCTGCAAAGGTGGTGTGTGGGGTGGAGGAGGGATGCCAAGAAATTAATTCCAAGAAAGCCTATGTGTTGCCAGATCCTTACGCTTGGAAGTCAGGCACAAAACTGGTTGGTGTATAAATTGGTTTATAAACTCCATTAATAATAGGAGAGTTGTTTCAGGAGGCCCTCGATTGTGATCGAACATTGAGAAGAGTTCAGTCACTGAGATTAACAATTTCAATGACACTTCCCCAGGTATCAGGCATTAAAAGTTTTTTTTTTGTACGGTTTAATATCATTATTTAACGCTATCAGTAAAAAAGTTTACTCACTGATCATCAATAAGACCATTACAAATAATAATCAATAATCAGAAAACCATGCTGTTAAGAATTATAATTTAGACACTGATGATAAACACACAAAATACTAAATTAGGCTCTTGATGATTCTTACCGTTAACAGTAAGCCTAATGTTGTGCTTATATGGTCCACTGGGGAATACTGTGAAGATGCAGATGTAGGTGCCTTCATCTGAAAGCAATGGGTTGGGTATTGAAATTGATCCATCCAGTCTCATTACATTCCCTATAAACTCCACTCGTTTCCCAAAATCACCTACTGCATTAGGACCCGTGTCAGGATCAAACGTGAGAAAGTTCTCTGGTTCAGATGAGAGTCCTATTTTTCTCTGCCAAGATATCTGAGAAATGCTTTCTTCTGTGTCAACTAACCGGCATGTTAAACTGGTATCTTCTCCCACTGTGGCTGTTACTCCACCATTTAGTACACTTATACCTGTGAACACAAAATTAATTTGATGTTAAGGAAGGCTTAATTTTGAATATCTCTCTGTAAGTAAGATAGCTGCACATATTCAGAAAACTAAAGAACAAAATTAGATAAATTAATACCACTTCAAAGGGGAAATGTTAGCTTTGCACTCACTGTGAAATTGTGTGTTAATGTTCCCATGAATATTCAGATTCAGATCAGATTCTGTTCATCATTAAGTACAAAATAAAAACATACTTCTTACCTGAAGGCCCTACCCTTCAGTACATCTCCATATTAAATCAACATTAGAAGGTGGAGAAAAGACAAAGTGCTCTGCAACCATAGCAACCTGTCTTTTCACAGATAACAGAGATACTGCAGGTAAGCCACTCCATTACATTGGTGTAATTTTAGCTTATGGTGGGTTTTTTTCTTACCTCCATTTTTAAACATGAAGATCTCCTTAACCAATGTATAAATTTACATTTCATAATAATCAACACCTTTCCAGATATACAAATAGCATGCTGTCATGCTGTACTTGAAAAAACATTTCACATAATGACAGTTTCATGTGTTTTTCCATGATGGTAAAGACAGTGGCTGGAATTGAAATGCAGAAATGTGTTGGCATTCACTTGCAACCTCTACTCACACCAGTTCTGCTCTCAGTAATGCATGGATACATTTTCAAAAACTGAATTATTCTGAGAAAGCCCAATATTTTCTTAACCCACAAATTTACTTTTTCTTTTGTGAGTGGTGCAGCCGAATGTATGACCATTGGTCCAATACTTGTGATGGCATTTCCAGGCAATTCCTGTAAGTTTTATAGCTATCTTTCAAAGGCATTTGAATAAGACCTGGACCACAAGACCAAACTAAGACCAAACTATTTGGGAGACAAAAACAAGGGAATAAGGATACAATACCAATTGAAAAAATAACTTTACCAAAGCCTGCTTTCCAAAGATGACAAATTGGACATTTTCCCAAATCCTGGAGTAGAATCAGTAATTTATGCCAAAGGAATGTCACATGATAAGCCCTTAACTGTTTTATAAATAGTTACCTAATCCAAGGCTAAATATAGCATACACTGATACCACAGATGCTCAACATCTCCCACTGTAAATATCACATTCTTTAGTGACAGTCAAAGCCTTGCTCAGAGATCTACAAAAATACGGTTTTGCAGCCATTTCTATCTTTCCCTAGGGAAACACATACAGTGATGTGTTGACCTAGCCCTGACCTAAAACATGAGAGAATTTCCCATGTTTTTTTAAAATATAAGGTTTGTTGTTATAGTTTGGTGGTGGCGGTGGTGTGTGTGTGTGTGTGTGTGTGTGTGTGTGTGTGTGTGTGTGTAGGGAGGGAGGGTCTCCAATTAATATAGAAAGTGAAAACTAAAAAGCACTTTCTACAGAAAAAGGGAATTACTTTAAAGGGGGCTTTCTACAAGAAAGGGACTGCAGAGATGTGGTATACACAGGGTCATAAATTAAGAGACATACACAAATCAAAAATAAAACCCTTAAATTAATACACTTAAACTGGTCCCTTACTACACAGATAACTAAAGTTTAAACACAAACAATATAGACAGCAACCCAATCTAGTCTGTAACCTGTTATTCAATCCAACAAGTCCATAAATACAATTAAATACTTTACAATGATTTTTTTCTAGTTTTTTTCACATTTTTCTCACCAGAAACACCCTACTTGCTTTTCTTATACGGTACTTTGCATGGAGGAAAGTTAGAACTTCCTTTCTCACACGTTTTCTTCATTGTATACTTAAGAAAGATAAGGTCAAGCTAAAAGGTCAGGCCAGAAGGTAGTTTGACCTCTGTTTGTTATTTATGATGACCATTTTGGAGAAGATGGCAAACCGTATGATTTGAGTGTCTACTCCCTAATCCTAGTATTGATCTATGAACTCTGACCTCTAATGATGTATATTCTGCTTAGCTAGCTTTTAAGATAACAACTTGTAAGTAAGTAATGACTTGTTAATTATAACCAGATCTTTGACTTCTGTGTGTATAAAAAGCTCTGACTTTTTGTATGAAGCCAGAGCAACTTTGCAATCTTCTTGATTCACTGTTCCTCTCCACGCTGCGTGTAATAAAGGCATTGCAACAAACGTTGCAACCTGATTGAAGACTGAGTTTCTTTTACAGAGGGTTGCTTTAATACTGTTCCGTCTTCCATGGATGATCGTCCTCAATGGCTTCTTCTGCCCCACAGTCAGACTGGAGCACAATGACGTCAAAATGTTTTTTTGCTCTCATCCAGCCTGAGGGTATGAATGGTGAGGGAGGTAGGGTCCTTACGTAGTGTCCCTCCTTAACTACCCGTACCATGCCTCACAATACACAGATTGACTTTGTGCAATATGACTGTGTGGTAGGAAGGAGCAGAATTGAAAGGGGATCAAAAGCAACACATCATCTGATCATCTCAGAAAATAAAGCTGTAGACGTCACTGACAGGAATACAATATGACGGCAGATTGAGCAGTTTATTTGTCCAATATGTGGAGATACACCTATAAAACATAATCACCCTTAGTCAAGTTTACCCTGGTAAACTTATCATAGGATGCTTGCACATTTATCATGGTATTACTATGGTTGTACCATAGATTTACTGTGGTTTCTTATGGCTTCAACATGCGTTCACTGTGCTTTACTACAATCTACAATGAACAAACCATGGTCTACAATAGTAAATATGCCTTGGAAACATTGATGTCACATGCTATGGTTGGCATTTAGCAAGTAACATGAAAGCAAGTACGCCACCCTTTGTTTTATGAGGAATGGAACTCGCAAAACCCAGATCTTACCCCCACAGGCTCAGACCAGGACCACAAGACAATACGACAGATGCAGGTACATTTATTAATAACAAGCATGCATACACTTCAGGGTGTGAGACACAAAAGCCAATATTATTCTATTAAATTATTCAATGATCAGTGAGCATGTTGTTTATAATTATTATTCTATCTGTTTATTGGGTTGTATAACAATGCCGGTGGTTACTAGGGAATCCAATCCTGGGATCCCGAATCAATTTTCTAGTCCCAAAATACCGGGACTGAAAATGTGAAATACCCGGGACCACGGGACTGTGGTTAATGAAAAATGTGACGGCGCAGTAATTCTTGAACTCTGTGCTGTAAGCTATTTATAAAAGAAAATGTGTGAAAATGAATATAGAGGCTTGTCATCTATTCAAAATGTGAATCTGAATTACAACCACCCGCAGATTTCAGAACAAGTTCAGCCGATCAGCAGAAGAAGGGAACTGCTGAGAGGTCTCGTGGACTCCAACATCAAAGGGGCAGCTAAAGGTCATGAGCAGCAGCAGCAGCAGCAGCATCGTCAAATGTGATGGTGTACATTAACTGTATCAAAAAATAATTGTTCCTCTTTGAAAGCGCAGGGTGCTGTACCTGCAATTAACATTAACTTTCTGATGTCCACTCCACCAAATCAGTGTGGAGTCCAAAATCACATTTTAGCTGCATGTGTTCTATGCACAATATATGCAATAGTCAAAAAGAAACAATTGACAACTTTAGCTTTCTTCATTCTTTTTTTCTTAATTGCTATATTAAGAAACAGATAATAAACAAAACCTAAAAACCATAGGGCTATTGTACATAATGTTTAACTGCTCAGTGTAAGTCTAGTGCTTGTGGCCGTTTTGTTCACAAATGCGCATTTGTCTAAATTCATGCAGTAGCTATGTTTTCTTGATTATTACATAAAGGCCTGGCTTATTCTAGTACATAATGGCTTTTATATATATTAGTGTAGTATAGAGCCTACAGTATAGTTAATTTAAAAATGTGTTCATCTCATCTCTGAATATAAATGTTCATTGCTCTAAGTAGGCTACTTAACAACAATCTGTTTAATATTCAATGTGATCCATAACGTGATACATAAATAAAAACGTTAATGTATTTAAGAAAACAATAGACTTATAGTTTTGTTGTTTTCGTTGATTCTATTGGTTTCATTATAATTATTACTACATATGAAAATGACCCAATTAATACACAACGTTGCCACAAAGTTGCAGCAACGTAATAATATGTGTGTTAGCTCGGAAGTTCTTTTTAATCGAAATCCCAGGATTGAAAAATGCGCCCAGGATTGGATTCCCTAGTGGTTACTTAGCTCTTTCGCCACCGTATTACCATCTCTCCCTCCTATCACTCCTGCAGTTCCGTAGTAGCTGGCTCGTACTGCCGTCTGTGTCCATCAAGTGCTCACTGCTCACCTTTCACGGGCAGGAACACAGGTGATGGTGGTTTAACATACGGAATTAGGGCAAGCCCTGATGAAAATGTGTGCCGCAGGGATTTTGCTCAAAAATAAACACACGTGCAATCAATAATAAAGCCAATAGTAAAATTAACCAATTACCTCAAAACCACACATAACCACAGTGAATATATAAGACATATATTCAGTGAAGTGGACAAAAATCAATCCAAACTATGAATAAACAATTAATAGGAATAGAACAAAAAAGATTGTTCTTGGTGATAAAGGTCCCTCCAGTCAATTACCCCGTCCGTGACATACACTCACCTAAAGGATTATTAGGAACACCATACTAATACTGTGTTTGACCCCCTTTCACCTTCAGAACTGCCTTAATTCTACATGGCATTGATTCAACAAGGTGCTGAAAGCATTCTTTAGAAATGTTGGCCCATATTGATAGGATAGCATCTTGCAGTTGATGGAGATTTGTGGGATGCACATCCAGGGCACCAAATTCCCATTCCACCACATCCCAAAGATGCTCTATTGGGTTGAGATCTGGTGACTGTGGGGGCCAGTTTAGTACAGTGAACTCATTGTCATGTTCAAGAAACCAATTTGAAATGATTGGACCTTTGTGACATGGTGCATTATCCTGCTGGAAGTAGCCATCAGAGGATGGGTACATGGTGGTCATAAAGGGATGGACATGGTCAGAAACAATGCTCAGGTAGGCCGTGGCATTTAAACGATGCCCAATTGGCACTAAGGGGCCTAAAGTGTGCCAAGAAAACATCCCCCACACCATTACACCACCACCACCAGCCTGCACAGTGGTAACAAGGCATGATGGATCCATGTTCTCATTCTGTTTACGCCAAATTCTGACTCTACCATCTGAATGTCTCAACAGAAATCGAGACTCATCAGACCAGGCAACATTTTTCCAGTCTTCAACTGTCCAATTTTGGTGAGCTTGTGCAAATTGTAGCCTCTTTTTCCTATTTGTAGTGGAGATGAGTGGTACCCGGTGGGGTCTTCTGCTGTTGTAGCCCATCCGCCTCAAGGTTGTACGTGTTGTGGCTTCACAAATGCTTTGCTGCATACCTCGGTTGTAACGAGTGGTTATTTCAGTCAAAGTTGCTCTTCTATCAGCTTGAATCAGTCGGCCCATTCTCCTCTGACCTCTAGCATCAACAAGGCAATTTTGCCCACAGGACTGCCGCATACTGGATGTTTTTCCCTTTTCACACCATTCTTTGTAAACCCTCGAAATGGTTGTGCGTGAAAATCCCAGTAACTGAGCAGATTGTGAAATACTCAGACCGGCCCGTCTGGCACCAACAACCATGCCACGCTCAAAATTGCTTAAATCACCTTTCTTTCCCATTCAGACATTCAGTTTGGAGTTCATATAGAGTATATATATATATATATATATATATATATAGAGAGAGAGAGAGAGAGAGACTACAAAGCTTTACACTCCTAGCTTTACACTAGGCATTTTTCGGTTAGGATTAGACACTTGCAAAACGTTCGTAAAAATAAAAACATTTGATTTTAATCTTTTATGAAACTTATCAATGCTCAATTGAGTTTGTAAGATTTAATGCGATTGCAACCAACAGAAAACCCCTCCCCTCCCCCATTTGTTTCCAAGCGTGAACCTACGGTCGCTTCGATAAATTACTTGCTGTGCAATATTTAATTGATATAATAAGGTCTTGACCATTTTGTCATAGTCAGCAGCATGTTTTAGCAGTAACGTGGCTAACATTAACTATGCGATTGTTTTTTTAATCTGGTAGCATTAGCTAGCTATTTATCTTATAGAGAAATCACCCCAGTTTAACTTTACTGAAATTGTGATTAAAACTAATGTTAAGTTAATTATGAACACATATTGCGTCAACCAAACAAGAATCAAACTATCAAACTGCACATGGACCCATGTATTATCAAAAATCAAAAACAGAGTGGCAATAACTTATACCTTACACTCAAGATAATCAGCTGTGCAGAACCCCAACTGCCTCTGATCCAAAATGCGGGTAGCTTGTCTTGTCCAAAGGCGCATGAGTGGATTCACACACGCTATACTTTTAGATTAAAATGTACTTAGTATTTATAGGTTTATGTGCTGTAAATGTAAAACATTTAAATAATATGAGTAAATATATAATTAAACGTACTATTCCCACACAGTTAATTTAGTACATGAATAAAATATGTATACATTTACATTTTTACTTAAGAAATTCTAGTTCTCACTGAATCTTAATATTACAATGTAGAAATTATGACCGTTAATTTTACACTAGCACAAAGTAGATTTTTTTCAGTGTGGTTGCACAGTATTTTAAATCATGTTTCTTAATCATTCAAATAATAATTTATTCTCTTCAAAAATACATTTGGAGACAACTAGTGAAAAACAAACGTAATGCCAGAAGAATAGTGAAATCCATTCCCATTTTTACAGAGAGAAATATATTATTCAAATCTGAAATGTGAAATTATTTCTGAATATGATTATGATGTAATTAGGTTTTAAATGATTGGATGTGCCATTGCAACTTACTGAATGTTCAGTCTGAAGTATTTTTGGTGTTCAACTTTGTCGACACCTTTGAGGATTTTGAATTTGAATACTTGGACCAAATCCTCTTGCAATTTCTGTTTTCAAGACTGAAAAGATTCAGATCCTTTTGCCCTCACATGTATGAAAATCTTTCCAGGCCTAAATCATTCTGGTAACTCCACTTTCAACTCTTTCCAGGGTGGAATGTGGTTTTCGTAAAGTGGTTATGAAATCTGAATAGTAACTAATTGTAATAGTATATCCCTAGATTAAATATCTTCCTTTTTTGACATTTTGTATCCCCCCTCCCAATTGTTGGCAAGGAATAACATGACAGTTTAACACAACTATTTATTTTTTTCCTGTGGATGGCTTGGATAACAATTTGGATATAGTCATGGCCCTATTCACACATATGTAAATGGTTTAATATGAAAATTGTCAGAGATATTCAAATTTAAATGAATCACTAAGATTTTCCCTGTCCTGACTTTAAGATACAACTTCATCGCCTGGGGCTATTGTCATGCTCATCATTTTACTACTAGTAGTAGGAGCCACTGGACCAACACTTTTCATTCTACATAAAAAGAGGTGAATTTGCATGTCAGTTACCATACTTAAAATGCTTAAGTTAATGATAGGTGGACGTAATGTTCTCTTGCAAATTATCTAATTAAAAAGGGTTAGATGCTTTGAATAAAGCTATTCTATCATTGGAGAAAATAATCTAATTGAGGGTTTTTATTTTATGTTTGCATTTTTCCTGTTTAATTAATACATTTTATTTACCAGTAATAACGCTGATAATGCAAGCATTGTCAAAAAAAACAAAATACACAAGTAAATAAATATACAATTTTAATAATTTTCTTAATTTCTAGGTGGTGGCCTTTTTCTTCTAACAACAGAGGTCAGGTAAATGTGCTTTTTTTTTTGAGGGTTTTGAATGTAACTTTGTCTGACTCCACATGCAACAGCACTCAGAACTGGAGACCTGTGTTCATTTAGTCAGCATTTATCTAATTTCAGTCACAGTCTCTCAAGTCACCTAAAACTGTGTGTGTTCATAAACTCGCTCTGAGAGTGACAGAACCCTCTCTGGCCCTTTGATCTGATGTAGTAACTCAGAGCAGAACATTAAACCAAACGAATGTTCCGGCAGGAAACTCACAGTACTCAGTGCTTTACACACAACAGCTACAAACACCAAAGCTAAGCCCACTGGCTAACACAGAATCTGAACACTCAATGAACAGCAGGAATAGTACATTTAAACTCACCTTAAAAACAGATTCATCTCCCCCTCCCCAGCCTCCACCTGTCCTGGCTCTCCCATCAAGGCAATTACCTAATTACTGGCAGACTAGGGCCCCTTGAGGGGCGATGCCAAAGCCACAGGAAAATAATTGTTTATTATTAAATAAACACTTGTTAATAAACATTACTTTATCGCATAAGTTCTCCTAACTGAACTACGGAGCACCCTCTGGCTGCTCCATCTGCAAAATGTATGTCTGAAAACATAATGACTTGCTGTGAAGGATGTGATGATGCAGATTACAGTTACTCCCCTTTAGTACTTTAGACATAAACTTTAGATTAAATCATTAAATACATGTCACATAAATGCTTTTGTTATTGTCAATGTAAGGCCTGATGACACTGATGTAGAGGTGATTCCTAATTCTATGCTCCAGCTACCACATTCCATGTGAATAAAGTGCCACTTGCGGTGTAACTCATTGCACTGAGGTTAACTGATCAATTGCAATCAATCTTTCAAAACAAGAAAATCAACCCTTTGTCATAATGTATGTCTAGTTATTAGATCATATACTTCTCCTCAGAGGGCTGTACTGATAACTCTTGATGTATTTTGAGAGGTCATATGATGTTTGATTGATGTGCCACAGATGACAAATTACCCTTATCGATGTGCCACAGGATAACACCGTGTAACAATTTTTTTCATTTTTTTATTTTTTTGTTCCTTGGTAGTAAGTGTTATTTCCTAATTGCTTATGCCTGAGAAGTATAGAAAATGGCTATTATTCCCCACAAACTTTGCTTTTTTCCAGGTATACCAGGTTCTTATGAAGAAAGTGTCCCTGATTCAACTTATTGCTCTTATTCAATTTCATACTGTTGATTTTTTCTCACTCTTTCTTTCAGGCAAATTATTGTGGGCAAGGTGGTAGAATACCACTTCCAACCACTTCACCCATTGGAGATCCACCGGAAAGTGAGGAAGATGAAGTGGGGAGTCCACAAAGTGCAGGCCAAATGCAGGAAATCCAGGAAGGGTCCACTTGACAACATTACAGCAGCGGGACTGTATTTCACAGTATGCTGTTCCTTACATATGCCTTACCAACACTGTAAATACTGCACAGGTGTGATGCTGCTGACTAGTTTAGGAGAATAGTTTCTCAATAATTTCATCCAGATTTCAATCTTACACAACACCTTGGAGAGAAACTGGCATGACAAATGGAGAGGAGACCACAGAGGCAAACATCCCAGACAGCACAAGAAAAAAATTACATGAATCTGCTTTGTGTCCCGTCCAGTTCACCCAGACCTCGGCTGCTTATCTGGTGTTCTCCTTAACCTACCCACCAAGGTCAGGATGGCACTGACTCTAAACACCTTTCAGCATCTGCTCAAGAGATAAGCCTACTTGTTGAGGAAGTAAATAGTAATAGCTTAAAGGTGAAGCAGGTCCATTCCTACTGTAAGAGAATTTGATATGCTTGGTTTTTCAGTCAATCTAAATAAATAGTTTAACTGAAAACTCATAGGTCAATTGGTTTCTCTTTTAAGATTCATTTTAGAGGTAAGATGCGTTCAAGTCACAGATGTGCAATAATCATTTATTTGTGACAAAAATAGAAAATGAATATCATTCAATTATATTACTAAATAAGTAATATTAAGCTTCTGCTGGATTACAGAAAGACACAGATAATACCTGATTCCTCACAGGGCAGCTTAGATCAGTCTGGTCAGGCAGGCAGCGGGTGTGTCTCTCTCTCTTCCTCCTGCTCTTCTTCTTGTCATTGTCTCCTTCTTCTTCTTTTTGTCTGTTCCTTCTTTTATAAGGTTTTACTTTGACCAATCACATTTTGGCAGCATGACACTATGAGAAGGGTGCTCGATATAAATGTAACTTAAAAGTGGGGGTCTTTGAAATTTGGCTAGGAGCCAGTCAGAGGACTCTGGACACATAGTTAAGCTAGGGTCTACCAGAGCCCCTTGGAATGTAGGGAACTAGGATAAAGGGAAGAAGTCAATTTCCTGTACCAAACCAGATAGCATAGAATTTCCCATAGAAAAAATCATTCTAACAAATAATATCTTACAGTACAATTTTGGTTTTATGTGGCTTTACAGGTTGCAATTAGTGCATATGTGTGACGCATGGCGTGGCACAGAAGTGTAGAACCAGGCACGTGCACAGGTAAGGCTCAACCTCACATGCCCTTTTTCCGTAAGACTTCCAAAGTGGCCTTTTTCCCGAGCACCTGCCCCCCGGACCGCACTTTGGCGGTAGAACACAGGTGCGAAGGAGCACAGCGTAGTTAAACAAGTGAGGGGTTGATGGCCAGTAAACAGGAGCAGGTCAAGAACAGTGGTCGAGGGGACAGGCAGGAGGTCAGGCGATTGGGCAAACAAACCAGAAGGGGCAATCCAGGAAGCGATGGTAAAAGCAGGTAAGCAAAAGGTCAAATGGATACAGCAGGCAAAGTATCAGAAATGCTTAGAAACGATACCGGAAAGTAATCAAGACTTAGCAATAAGAGTCTGTAGCAGAGGGGTTTAAATAAGAGGAATATTGTGGGCTGGAAACTGTGGAAGGTGGTGCAAGTCCAATGGGAGGAGAAGGAAAAGATAGCAGTGGATGGAGAAGCTGAGTGAATGACAGGAGTGTTTTGATTAGGATGGTGGTAAACAGTGGAAGTGTGGAGGGAGGATGACACAATATGTAATATGTATGGCATTTTTCCAATTAATCTTTTGCCCCAGCCAACAAACCTTTCCTCCACTTTTAACAGACCAGAAAAAGAGGAGGCATTAAGAAAGAATAAATTGTATTTGTTACTTACACCAAATCGGAGCACAGGATATTACTGGACATTCACGTCTGCTGACAATGAGGGGAGCATGTGCAAAAGGATGTTTACATCCTTATGAAGTACATAAACCATCATCACAAGCACTGAGGAGGACTGAGGGAAGACATTGGTGTGGAATAGCATTGGGGGAAAAACATTTACATAATGATATGTTACATATAGCCTGTAAAGTATATTAGATATAACTTTACTCTCTGAAGTCAGTCTGTCAGTCTTTTAATTTTACACCTCTACAAACCAATTTGTCCTGTTTCTGTTACATGTGAAGGTGTTAAATAATATGTATAGGATAGATAGAATGGCTTGAAGCCATAGGAATTCAATATGTCTTTATGTGAAGGTCTTTATAAAGGACCACACAAAAGATAGTATATAATAGCATAAAAAGTAATCAACTTCATGAACAATTTGAGACATGTTCTTTAGAGAAGACTTCCAGACTTTGCAGTAACATCACGATGGATTATGCTTACATGTTCTCCTAGTAGGTAAATGTAACCCCCTGGTCAAGCCTGGCACAGGGGTTTATATAAGTCTTTAATACAGGGAAACAATGGGGTTTTGTAAATTCTTTGTTTTCTACAGGCCATGGAAATTAAGTGTATTCACTATCAATACCCATGTAAATAGTTTAAGAAGTAATGTATTTTTGTTACAAATCCAGAACCTCTCAGTTTTTTCGGGTTTTGTTGTTGAAGGGGACACAAATAAAGGGTAAACAACAACAGTATGGAGGAGTGCGAGGGAGTGGGAGCAAGCGAGCGAGAGAGGGGAGACAAGACCGGTGGCAGGAGTTGCAGAGGGAGAAACATTAAAAAAGTATGGTCTGAGAGATTTCCCCATCTGGCAACCAAGGTTTTCTTATTTCGACCTGAATAAGAGAGGAGGGGAAGGACGCAGGAAAGGGGAACAAAGTTTTGGGAAAGGAATACTAACTTCCTGAAGAGGAGACAGAAAGGAGAAAAAGTGTTGGAGTTTTGCGAGTAAAGTGGTTATTTGGCTGAAAAGAAAACTAGGGATCTTACCATATTTTTTAAGTAACCATAAGATTTATCTGCAATTTGAACTATAAATTAAAATGTGTAAATATATATTTCACTGAAGCAAAGAAAAATGCAAAACTGATGGACTTTTTTTTTTAAGTCGTTTGATTTTTTTTTACCAACTGATTCCCTGTAAATGGACATTAATTTTCTGGACTTGTATTGTAAATAGTTGTGTTTGGACGGTTATTTTTTCAAAGGAGACAAGGACTTTCTTTATTTTCTTTATGAAAATAACCCATCGAGGGATGGACTCCACTATAGGGTCGGCCGTGCACCGGCTCCGGAGCCTGGAGCCAGCTCCAGGACCTAGAGCCAGAGCGGAGCTGGACAGCTTTTGTTAGTTGTGCTCTGGAGCCAGAGCGGAGCTCATCGGAGCGCTCTGGAGCCTGGAGCTGGAGCTGAGGTCATGGAGCTTCTCCACTCTTTCCCCCGTTCATTAAACTCACTCAGATATTAAGTCCAGTTTTCTTAAATTAACAAAATATGTAACTTCATAGGCATTGTTGTATGTTGGGGGTTATAAAATAAGATCAATTCTCACTCCAGCTATTAGTACATAATACATTATTTTGTATTAATTGTAATTATATGACACCTTCACTTTCTCACACCTCTCACTTTCCTAGAAGTGATTCTATAATCTCAGGGCATCTCTCATAAACCACCAAGAAGTAAAGTCCATTTTAACTTTAAAGTTTTAAGTATTTACACATTATTTTATTCAAACCAAATTCTCCAAACAGGGAGTTGCCTTGTTTGCCACTTTTGAGATACGAAAATACCCAATCGATTGCAGTACTTAAAATAACCGGACATCTTCCAAAACACTGGACAGGGGGTCAAAGTACATGCACTACATGGTCAAAAATATGTGGACACCTGCTCGTCAAACATCTCATTCCAAAATCATGGGCATTAATATGGAGTTGGTCCCCCCTTTGATGCAATAACAGCCTCCACTCCACTCCATTAGTGAGGTTGGGCACTGATGTTGGGCAATAAGCCCTGGCTCACAGTCGGCTTTTCCATTCATCCCATAGGTGGGATGGGGTTAAAGTCAGGGCTCTGTGCAGGCCAGTCAAGTACTTCCACGCCAATCTCGACAAACTATTTTTGCATGGACCTCACTTTGTGACCAACAAAAGACTATTTTTATGTGCTACGTACTTCAGCACTCAACAGTCCTGTTCTGTGAGCTTGTATGGCTGACCACTTCGCGGCTGAGCTGTTGTTCCTAGATGTTTCCTCTTAACAATAACAGCACTTGTAGTGGGTCACTACAAAGCTTCTAATAAGGGTTTAAAATGTATTTAACACTGACTATGCCACCTTGTGTTTAAGTTCAGTATAACATTGTATAAGGGACATATTATATATATATACACTCACCTAAAGGATTATTAGGAACACCATACTAATACTGTGTTTGACCCCCTTTCGCCTTCAGAACTGCCTTAATTCTAGGTGGCATTGATTCAACAAGGTGCTGAAAGCATTCTTTAGAAATGTTGGCCCATATTGATAGGAGAGCATCTTGCAGTTGATGGAGATTTGTGGGATGCACATCCAGGGCACCAAATTCCCGTTCCACCACATCCCAAAGATGCTCTATTGGGTTGAGATCTGGTGACTGTGGGGGCCAGTTTAGTACAGTGAACTCATTGTCATGTTCAAGAAACCAATTTGAAATGATTGGACCTTTGTGACATGGTGCATTATCCTGCTGGAAGTAGCCATCAGAGGATGGGTACATGGTGGTCATAAAGGGATGGACATGGTCAGAAACAATGCTCAGGTAGGCCGTGGCATTTAAACGATGCCCAATTGGCACTAAGGGGCCTAAGGTGTGCCAAGAAAACATCCCCCACACCATTACACCACCACCACCAGCCTGCACAGTGGTAACAAGGCATGATGGATCCATGTTCTCATTCTGTTTACGCCAAATTCTGACTCTACCATCTGAATGTCTCAACAGAAATCGAGACTCATCAGACCAGGCAACATTTTTCCAGTCTTCAACTGTCCAATTTTGGTGAGCTTGTGCAAATTGTAGCCTCTTTTTCCTATTTGTAGTGGAGATGAGTGGTACCCGGTGGGGTCTTCTGCTGTTGTAGCCCATCCGCCTCAAGGTTGTACGTGTTGTGGCTTCACAAATGCTTTGCTGCATATCTCAGTTGTAACGAGTGGTTATTTCAGTCAAAGTTGCTCTTCTATCAGCTTGAATCAGTCGGCCCATTCTCCTCTGACCTCTAGCATCAACAAAGCATTTTCGCCCACAGGACTGCCGCATACTGGATGTTTTTCCCTTTTCACACCATTCTTTGTAAACCCTAGAAATGGTTGTGCGTGAAAATCCCAGTAACTGAGCAGATTGTGAAATACTCAGACCGGCCCGTCTGGCACCAACAACCATGCCACGCTCAAAATTGCTTAAATCACCTTTCTTTCCCATTCAGACATTCAGTTTGGAGTTCAGGAGATTGTCTTGACCAGGACCACACCCCTAAATGCATTGAAGCAACTGCCATGTGATTGGTTGGTTAGATAATTGCATTAATGAGAAATTGAACAGGTGTTCCTAATAATCCTTTAGGTGAGTGTGAGGTGAGAGAGAGAGAGAGAGAGAGAGAGAGAGAGAGAGACTACAAAGCTTTACACTCCATGAGGTATTTTTAGGTTAGGATTAGACACTTGCAAAACTTTCGTAAAAATAAAAACATTTGATTTTAATCTTTTATGAAACTTATCAATGCTCAATTGAGTTTGTAAGATTTAATGCGATTGCAACCAACAGAAAACCCCTCCCCTCCCCCCCCCCATTTGTTTCCAAGCGTGAACCTACGGTCGCTTCGATAAATTACTTGCTGTGCAATATTTAATTGATATAATAAGGTCTTGACCATTTTGTCATAGTCAGCAGCATGTTTTAGCAGTAACGTGGCTAACATTAACTATGCGATTGTTTTTTTAATCTGGTAGCATTAGCTAGCTATTTATCTAATAGAGAAATCACCCCAGTTTAACTTTACTGAAATTGTGATAAAAACTAATGTTAAGTTAATTATGAACACATATTGCGTCAACCAAACAAGAATCAAACTATCAAACTGCACATGGACCCATGTATTATCAAAAATCAAAAACAGAGTGGCAATAACTTATACCTTACACTCAAGATAATCAGCTGTGCAGAACCCCAACTGCCTTTATTCTCTTCAAAAATACATTTGGAGACAACTAGTGAAAAACAAACGTAATGCCAGAAGAATAGTGAAATCCATTCCCATTTTTACAGAGAGAAATACATTATTCAAATCTGAAATGTGAAATTATTTCTGAATATGATTATGATGTAATTAGGTTTTAAATGATTGGATGTGCCATTGCAACTTACTGAATGTTCAGTCTGAAGTATTTTTGGTGTTCAACTTTGTCGACACCTTTGAGGATTTTGAATTTG
Organism: Amia ocellicauda; assembly: GCF_036373705.1. Taxonomy (NCBI): domain Eukaryota; kingdom Metazoa; phylum Chordata; class Actinopteri; order Amiiformes; family Amiidae; genus Amia; species Amia ocellicauda. The sequence goes on from NC_089855.1 coordinate 35,173,094, forward strand.
AATACTTGGACCAAATCCTCTTGCAATTTCTGTTTTCAAGACTGAAAAGATTCAGATCCTTTTGCCCTCATATGTATGAAAATCTTTCCAGGCCTAAATCATTCTGGTAACTCCACTTTCAACTCTTTCCAGGGTGGAATGTGGTTTTCGTAAAGTGGTTATGAAATCTGAATAGTAACTAATTGTAATAGTATATCCCTAGATTAAATATCTTCCTTTTTTGACATTTTGTATCCCCCCTCCCAATTGTTGGCAAGGAATAACATGACAGTTTAACACAACTATTTATTTTTTTCCTGTGGATGGCTTGGATAACAATTTGGATATAGTCATGGCCCTATTCACACATATGTAAATGGTTTAATATGAAAATTGTCAGAGATATTCAAATTTAAATGAATCACTAAGATTTTCCCTGTCCTGACTTTAAGATACAACTTCATCGCCTGGGGCTATTGTCATGCTCATCATTTTACTACTAGTAGTAGGAGCCACTGGACCAACACTTTTCATTCTACATAAAAAGAGGTGAATTTGCATGTCAGTTACCATACTTAAAATGCTTAAGTTAATGATAGGTGGACGTAATGTTCTCTTGCAAATTATCTAATTAAAAAGGGTTAGATGCTTTGAATAAAGCTATTCTATCATTGGAGAAAATAATCTAATTGAGGGTTTTTATTTTATGTTTGCATTTTTCCTGTTTAATTAATACATTTTATTTACCAGTAATAACGCTGATAATGCATGCATTGTCAAAACAAATAAAAATACACAAGTAAATAAATATACAATTTTAATAATTTTCTTAATTTCTAGGTGGTGGCCTTTTTCTTCTAACAACAGAGGTCAGGTAAATGTGCTTTTTTTTTTGAGGGTTTTGAATGTAACTTTTCTGACTCCACATGCAACAGCACTCAGAACTGGAGACCTGTGTTCATTTAGTCAGCATTTATCTAATTTCAGTCACAGTCTCTCAAGTCACCTAAAACTGTGTGTTTTCATAAACTCGCTCTGAGAGTGACAGAACCCTCTCTGGCCCTTTGATCTGATGTAGTAACTCAGAGCAGAACATTAAACCAAACGAATGTTCCGGCAGGAAACTCACAGTACTCAGTGCTTTACACACAACAGCTACAAACACCAAAGCTAAGCCCACTGGCTAACACAGAATCTGAACACTCAATGAACAGCAGGAATAGTACATTTAAACTCACCTTAAAAACAGATTCATCTCCCCCTCCCCAGCCTCCACCTGTCCTGGCTCTCCCATCAAGGCAATTACCTAATTACTGGCAGACTAGGGCCCCTTGAGGGGCAATGCCAAAGCCACAGGAAAATAATTGTTTATTATTAAATAAACACTTGTTAATAAACATTACTTTATCGCATAAGTTCTCCTAACTGAACTACAGAGCACCCTCTGGCTGCTCCATCTGCAAAATGTATGTCTGAAAACATAATGACTTGCTGTGAAGGATGTGATGATGCAGATTACAGTTACTCCCCTTTAGTACTTTAGACTTAAACTTTAGATTAAATCATTAAATACATGTCATATAAATGCTTTTGTTATTGTCAATGTAAGGCCTGATGACACTGATGTAGAGGTGATTCCTAATTCTATGCTCCAGCTACCACATTCCATGTGAATAAAGTACTACTTGCGGTGTAACTCAGATGACACAGATGACACAGATGTCATCTGTGCCACAGATGACAAATTACCCTTATCGATGTGCCACAGGATAACACCGTGTAACAATTTTTTTCATTTTTTTATTTTTTTGTTCCTTGGTAGTAAGTGTTATTTCCTAATTGCTTATGCCTGAGAAGTATAGAAAATGGCTATTATTCCCCACAAACTTTGCTTTTTTCCAGGTATACCAGGTTCTTATGAAGAAAGTGTCCCTGATTCAACTTATTGCTCTTATTCAATTTCATACTGTTGATTTTTTCTCACTCTTTCTTTCAGGCAAATTATTGTGGGCAAGGTGGTAGAATACCACTTCCAACCACTTCACCCATTGGAGATCCACCGGAAAGTGAGGAAGATGAAGTGGGGAGTCCACAAAGTGCAGGCCAAATGCAGGAAATCCAGGAAGGGTCCACTTGACAACATTAC